>NC_067402.1:178292219-178892219 GCF_016432865.1 Antechinus flavipes
TCTTTTATTGTAGCTGCTGCTAAGTCTTATACAATAGCTGCACCATATTTGAATTTTTTTTTCTTGTTTAATGCAAAATTTTCTTTTTGATCTGGTATTTTTTGAAATTTGGCAATAGTATTCCTGTGTGAAAGGATCTATTTGAAATGACCAGTGTTTTTCTTTTTTTTCTATTCCTACTTTCCCTTCATGTTCTTTCACTCCAGGACAATTTTCTTGAATTATTTCCTCCTTATTGTGTCAAGATTCTCTTTTTGGTCACAACTTTCTGGTAGTCCAATTATTATGTTTTCTCTTCACAATCTGTTCTCTAGATCTGTTATTTTTCTTATAAGATGCTTCACATTTCTTTCTATTTTCTCATTCTTTATAATCTGTTTTGTTATTTCTTGCTCTCTCATAGCTTCACTGGCTTCCCCTTGCCCAATTATAATTTTCAAAAAATTATTTTAATCTTCAAGACTCTGTACTTTTTTTCTAGTTGCTTAACTCCCCCCCCCCCATAAGTTTCTTATTTTTGGATAGTTTTTATTTTTTAGTTTTAGTTTTTTAAGGTTTCCCTCAATGTCTCTCATTTAATTTTAAAATTCTTTTTTGATTTCTTCTATAAATTTTCTCTGGGCAGGGAACTCTTTTGGCATAAAAGCTTTTTTTAAATTAAAATTAACCCCAGTCTTACTTGGAGTATGTATATAATATGTTTCAATGATGGGGTTCTTCTTTGCTGATTCATTTTTTTTTAAAAGAAGTATTAGTGTAATCACTTTTAAGTGTGGGGTGGGGGATCATATGTCAAGCTTCCCTTCAGTTCTCCACTCGGACCAGGCACCTCAAACCAAGAATCCACCTTCCTGCAAGTGACCACAGTCAACAGTGTCCCTGCCCCACTGCCTTTGTACTCTCCTGGTGCACATTCCTTTTCTCTAAGTGCCTTGTCTCAACAGCACAGCTGGGTCTGGAATTCCCAATCAGCCGAGGTTCCTTCAGTCTTTCCTGACTCAAACCCCAACTTGACAAACAGTCCTGGCAGTGAAAGTTTCTCTGGCTCCTGCAGAAGCTCGAGTCATACCCAGCTATCCTGCGGGCTCCCTATTTGACTTTTCTGCTGAGCTATCCCAGAGGGGTTTGCACTTCAGAGAGATTAATCCCCAGCCCTGGGTCTTTCTTTAGATCTTCTGAAATTGTATCAGGCCTAAATCTTCCTTCTATTTATTCCTCAAGTTTCTCTGATAGATTATTCTCCATGTGCTATTATTTAACCAGAGAGGCCTCCAAGATTCTGTCCTGAAACCTATTTCTTTTCTCTCTACCTTTTTTCAGTAATATCATCAATTTGTATTGACTGCTCGAAAAACATATTTAGCTTTAATCCCTCTCCAGACCTCCAGTTCCTCATCACCAACTGCTCTTTTTATGTCTTGAATTGGATGGACCAAAGATATCTCAAAATCAACATAAAAATAAAATTATCTTACTCTACCTCTTACTTCTTTAAATTTTCTAGTTCCTGTTGAGAGCACTTTTGGAATCACAGAGACTAGAACTTTAGCAACATTTTGGACTCTTCTATCTCCCTAATTTGCTATATCCAATCAATTGTCAACTCGTTGCTGTTGGGTTTTTTTTTTTTTCAGCCTCTATAATTTCTCTCATATCTATTCCCTTCTTTGCTTTCACATGACCATTGCTTTATTTCAATTTCTCTTCACTCTCACATGTTGCAGTAATATTTTAATTGGACCTCCGACATTCTGACCACATCACTCCCCTGTTCACTGACAGTATTTTTATCCTTCTTAAGAAACTTCCATGACTCTATTGTTTCTAGGATAAATCAAATACTCTTCACTTTGGCCCTTAAAGATCTTCATAGTCTGGCTCCCACTAGCTCATTTTGTATTTTTCTCTTGTACTATCTTTCAGTATAAGGAGTCTATCTGTTAGCTTTCCCTCGACTATGAATCCCATATCTCACCTATTTATATTGTATAGATTATATGCATACCAGAAATGTACTCCCTACTGTCCTCTTTCAGAATTCTTTGTCTTTTTCAAGATTTGGTTGAAGCAAAAATAGGTAATGGGAAATATGTTGAATTTGTAATCAAGAGAAACAAAGGCTTTTCTGTTTCATGAGGATTACAGAATCTCAGAATCAGAAGGAATCTTAGAGGTTGCTTAAACTTACCTATATCTAATTAGAAATCTGTACTTATCAAGTGTCATAGAGTCTTTATTTGATAACTCCCAATGAGAGTGGGTCTACTATTTCCTGAAATGTACATTCTATGTGATGACATCTTGAATTGTTAGAATTTTTTTTTTTTTATGTTGAATTGAAATCCAGTTCCTTGCAATTTTCACTGCTCCTCATTCTACTCTCTTAGGCCAATCAATACAAGTCTAATACATCTCTACTTGACAATCTTTCATATACTTGAAGACAACATAATTTTGCTTCAGTCTTTCCTTCTTCAAGTTAAACATTTTCAATAACTTCAACTGAGCGATCTTATTAAGTTTATCAGTGGCCTCTCAAAGCTACTGTCACACTGAAACCTAAATATGGGATTCTAGATGGAGACTAACTAGGGTCGAATATAGCAGGACTATCACCTTCTCTCTTTGGATGTTATGCTTCTGTTAATATAGTCTAAAATCATTTTGGGTTAACATCACACTATTGTCACATAATTACCTTAAATTCCCCTGAATCACTCTGCTTTTCCAGATGTTGTTACTCCAAATGGCCTGAACATTAAGAAATTTTCAGCTGTGCATGAGTTTCAAAATTTGCATGCTTTGTACAAGTCCAGGATCCAGGATTTTGTTCGTGGTCATTTCTATGGGTATGTATTTGGAAACAGGATCAGAACTCTTGGAACTAGAAGAGGCCATAGAAATCATTCAGTTCAATCTGCTCACTTTTTTTTTTTTTAATTTGATTACCTTTTTTTTTTTTATTTTCAAAACATATACATTGATAACTTTTCAACATTGATCTTTGCAAAACCTTGTGTTCTAAATTTTTCCTTTCTTCCCCCCACCTTTCCCCTAGATGGCAAATAATCCAATATATGTTAAACATGTTAAAATATATATGTTAAATCCAATATATGTATACGTATTTATACAATTATCATTCTGCATAAGATAAATCAGATCAAAAAGAAAAAAATAAGAAAGGAAACAAAAACAAAAAGAGTAAAAATGCTATGTTATGATCCACACTCAGTTCCCACAGTCCTCTCTCTCTGAGTGTTGATGGTTCACTTCAATAAAAAGCATTGGAACTGGACTCAAACATCTCATTTCAATCTATTTACTTTACAGATTAAGAAACTCATGTATCTAGGTCTCACAGGTAGCAAATAGTAGAGCTAAGATTTGAACTCAGGTTTTCAAACTCCAAGTGTTAATACTTTCCCTATTGTATCAGTATGCTTTCTGTACCTCAAATCAGCACATGAACTTTAATAGATATCTAGCACACAGAAAACAGGATCATAATGATAGATGAAAAATCAGAGTTCCACACTTTCCCACTAATCTATTCTTTTTATCCACATAGGATATATTTCATTTGGTCTAGAGACATGATTTCATGGCTCTAGGGAGTTCCTGGTTAGAAAACTCCTTCTACCAATACAGATAGTCAATTGTTCTTCAACTTAAAGTCTTAGAAAGTTGTCTAGGAAATTGAGATTAAATGCACCAAAGACGCAAAGTATGTATTAGAGGCAAGACTTGAAGGAAAGTTATACACATAAACTGATGACTGACTCACTGTAAACTACTGAGTTATAGGCAATATATTTATAGAAAACTATATTTAATCCAACACTAATTGGTATAAATTTCAATTCTGGATCTCCAAGACGCGCTCCCCCCCCCCCCAAAAAAAAAAAAGAAAAGAAAAGAAAATTCAACAAAAAAGGGTCTCCTTTGCTTTTTCTATCATTTGTAAAATAAATAGATGTTAAATGGATCTCTTAATGAATTCCATTATAAAGTAGGGATTTTTTATCCTTCTGCCACAATACCCTTCCTAACCATAGTAGAATGTTTATGGGTGGAAAACAACTTGTATTTAACTCAGAATTAAATCACTGTCAAATCCTCTGGGATTCATTTTAAGAGTTTTTGACTGAATTCTTTGTACTCCAACATTAATAGTTCAGAAAAAAAAAATGTGCCAAGAGACTTCCATTAGGATGACAAATCTTTCTGAAAGATACTAAGAATCTAAAACGAAATTATAAGAGAAATGGATACTAGTTAGGTTATTTCCCAGCTCCATATAAATATATTTTATTATTTTGTTTCATTTCAGTCATCTTGATTTTGACCTTGAAAAGACCTTATTCCTTTTCATTGCGGGGAGATATGAATTTTCAAACAAAGGAGCTGACATCTTCTTAGAAGCTTTATCCAGACTAAACTTCCTCTTACGGGTAAGAAAGCTCTGGGTTCTGAGATATGGCACAGTACTTATGGGTAACACTATCTGTTTTTCTAGATGAGTAGAGTGACTATCAATAGAGTTTTCATGAAAATTAAAAAATTAGTCAACTAGGAGAATCATACTTTAATTCTGATTCGACATTTCAGGTTATTTATTTAAAAGGTCACATTATCTATTTGAATATTTACCTTCCATTGAAAAAATTCTTGCTTGTACTTGACAGATACTCTTCAAAGTTATATTGAGTCATATTTAGGACAAGCATATTCTAAAGGAAGCTGTCCCAATTGTTTTTAATTCTAGTGCCTTCCCTCATAATGTCGATAATTTTCTATTATTCCTGTGTACCACTTATTTGTAGTTTCTTGCATGTTGTCTTCCCCTTTAAACTGTGAGCTCTTTGGAGTCAGTGCTTGTCTTTTGTTTTTCTTTATATTCCCATTGCTTAGCACAGTGCCAAGTACAGAGTTATTGTTCAGTCATTTCAGTCACATCCATTTCTTTATGATCTTATTTAAGATTTTCTTGACAAACATCCTGGAGTGGTTTTCCATTTCCTTCTTCAGTTTATTTTACAGATAAAAAAAAAAAAAAAAGATGTAAATAGGGTAAGTGACTTGCCCAGCATCACATAGCTAGTAAGGATCTCAGGTCAGATTTGAACTTAGAAAGATGTGTCTTTCTAACTTCAATCCAGACACTCTATCCACTGGACCATCTAATTGCCTGCTTGTACATAGTAGGCACTTAACAAATGATTATTAGGTTATTGACTGGCATGTAAAGTTTCTGTACTAAACACAACTACAAAACATGCAACCAATAAAACCAAGTATAGAAAGTTAAAACACATCAAAATCCTATATATCTTGAATTTTTTAAAGTCATATCAAGTTTGTTTCTGAATATATCCTTTTCCCTTTCTCACCTGGGGAACCATGCCATGGCAAATCTATTCTATTCTTATTGCCTACAAACATACTCAGGCCTTAACTCTCAAAATATTTTTACTCGATGCTGCCATATCCTCAAATTCTTATCTTATTTGTCTCATCCTTTTAATGACCAAAATACTAAATATTCTAAGTCTGGTGACTTTTTTTTTTTAAGTTTTAAGTTCTTGTTGTTCTTCGTTCTTATCATTTTTAACATCTGTAGTTTTCATTATCACTGACCACTTTACTTCCATCTGAATACTTTCTGCATTCTTAAAAAAAAAAAAAACAATGAGAAAGGAAATAGATGTTGAGATTAAAGATATGAATGAGGAAATGTTCAGTGGGCCTGGGGAAGAAAATATTCAAGAACAAAGATGGAAAGGATGGGTAAAAAGTCTTGAACTGTACAGAAAGAAAAGTGATAGAACTCTCAATTTTCTCAATAAAATGATTACTTGAATCACTCAGATAAAAATGGGTTGGCGTTGCATTGATGACTTGAGAAAGAAGAAATATTGGACAGTCAATGCAAAGGATGTAGTACAGATTAAATCACGGAAAAAGTAAAAGGATTGCCATTTATCAATCATGATTTAGTTGAGATTTTTTAAAAAGTAAATTTGTAGTGGACCTTCTCAGTACAGTAGTGGGATTTTTTTCTAGAAGTGTTCAGTAGCTCATGAGCTGAAGTGAAGATAATGGATGGTGAGAATAATGGATGATGAGGTGTTCCGGGGAAGAGAATTTGTAGGGAAGGAATAATGGAAGGAGAAGGTGGGAGAGGGATTCAAGGGTAGAAGATGACTTACTTTTTCTTGATAACATCAAGACCATGAAGAGAGAAAAGTGATGTTAGACTAAAGATAATAGATTGGAAGAACAGAAAAGATTTGGAGATCACAGTAGGGATAAAAGAGAGATGCAAGGAGAGATGAGACAGAGGGAGAAATTGAAGAACAGAAAATTATGATCAGAAAAGGGGAATCAAGATCATGAAGATAGAATAGTTTGGGATGATGGTGAATTCTAACATGTACTCAGTCAAATGAGTGGCTAAGGTAGAATTGAGATATAGGTTATGATAATTGAGGAGGCTGATTAACTAGAAGACTAAGAAGATCTAAAAGATAGAAACTTAAGTATTTAAATCTCCAAATGTGAGAGGGTAAATAAATGAAAATAGTAATCCAGGCATATTTGAATAGGAAGAGAAGCCTACCCAAAAGCTCATGGATGATTTTATCATGAGGAAATGGACAAGGTAATACAGATTGATCATACCAGAAATAGGATTGGGAATTCTAGTGAAGAGGAAGCAATAAGTTGACTCTTCCTTTATTTTAGTTTTTGGCACATGAAAGGAAAAAAAAAAAACTTGCACCTGAAACTGTAACAAGGAATGAGGTGCATTCTGGAGAAAACTTTCTTTTTGTCAATCCAGGAAGCAATAAAAAGCTAGAGAATGCAAGAAGAGATGTATGATAATGGGGAATTTGTTAATGATAAGAAGTTGTATCAGACAGCACAATAAAAGGAGAGAGCAAAGGAGAATAGTGACCAGGGAGAAATAGGAATGAGCCATATTGGTGAAAATTGGGAGAGAAAAGCTGACATAAAAAGATTTTTTTTTTTTTTTTTTGCTTTGTGACTCTGAATCTTAGGAATAGAGTATCAAGAAGTGAGTTTGCTAACAATAAGACAGGAGAAGCACCAGTTGATAAAGATACTTAATTAATTAAAGCAGAGTCTATATAGGAGGTTCAACTAATATTGAAGCTATAAAAATTGGTGATAATGTTCTAATCCCTTATTTTTTCCACTTCTCATCTTATAAAATTATAAGGTGAAAAGCCAACTTGGAAGGGAAAAAAAGCCATCACTAAAGTGATCTATGAAAGGAAAACTCAAAAGGTGAAAGAGGGCTTACATTTGGCTAGGAAATTAGAGACTATGGATTGTAAATGAGGATCTTTGCTATTTAACTGGTTGAAATATAAATTCTATTTTCTAGGGATTCAAATCAATTTGCTATACTTTGTATTTTATCTTTAACAGTTGGCACTTCTTGTTGCTTTTTCTTTTGTCAGGTACACAAAAGTGATGTCACAGTTGTGGTGTTTTTTATTATGCCTGCCAAGACAAATAATTTCAATGTGGAAACCTTGAAAGGGCAAGCAGTGAGAAAGCAACTATGGTAACATTGTTCTTGTTAATGTTCTTGAGTTCTAAGCCTGAAAAGATTTTCTTTTAAAAATTGTTCTATACTACATATTCTTGAGTATACCTTTTGTGGTTCAAGGTTATTAAGGAATGAATTCCACTTGAGCTTTGCTTAGTTGATGCATTTTACTGAATTATGGCTATTTATGGCTGGAATAGACTGCCTGGAGACATTTTGTGAGATACTTCTTTAAAAATTGATTAAATTGTTTCTGGCAGCATGGTAGAATGAGAAGTTTGGAAGGAATACAACTCTTCAATGTGCCCACAGGAAAATAGACAGGTAAATGGAACTACCAAAGAACTTCAGAAAACACTTCAAAGAAAGAAATAATAAAAAACAAGAAAATGAACAAGGAGATAAAAAATAAAATCTCCAATGCAGTAATATTAAAGATAGAAAAATCCTTCTAGAAGGAAAAATAATAAATTACTTCAAACATGACCCAGAAAAGAGCTGGATTTAGTATAATATATATTAAATTGGGTTTCTTATAAAATTGATACTTTAAAAGAATGAAATATTTTTTAAAATCTGATAAAAAAGATCAAAGAAAAATATCAATTAGTAATGTATAAGAATTAGTATCTATAGAAACAGACCAAGAAAAATTAATAATGAAGATCATCAATATGGAGAAAGTGGTAGTAAATATGGACTAAAAACATGGAATTGATAAGAAATAAAATTTTCATTTTGGGATTCAAATCCTTTTTGGCAAAAGGATATCTCAACTAGGAAAAAGCATCTAGAAGAGATTATAGTGTTAGAAAACAGTTCATGCTAAGTGAAATGAACAGAACCAGGAGATCATTATATACCTCAACAAGGATACTGTTTGAGGATGTATTCTGATGGAAGTGGATCTCTTCGATAAAGAGAGCTAATTCAGTTTCAATTGATCAAGGATGGACAGAAGCAGCTACACCCAAAGAAAGAACACTGGGAAATGACTATAAACTGCTTGCATTTTTGTTTTTCTTCCCAGGTTATTTATACTTCTGAATCCAATTCTCCCTGTGTAACAAGAAAACTGTTTGGTTCTGCACACATATATTGTATCTAGGATATATTGTAACCTATTCAACATGTAAAGGACTGCTTGCCATCTGGGGGAGGGGGTGGAGGGAGGGAGGGAAAAAATCGGAACAGAAGTGAGTGCAAGGGATAATGCTGTAAAAAATTACCATTCATGGGTTCTGTCAATAAAAAGTTATTTAAAAAAAACAGTTCAGAGAAAGCTTGAGTCATCAGATTAAGAGGAAAATATCAGAGTAAAGAGCCCAACTACCATTTTCAAGAAATAGCATAAGAATATCTTCCAAAAGTATGAAGTTTAAATCCACCTATAGATGGATAAAATTCATTCTGTGCATAAGAAAAAAATCTCAAATTCAACTCACCAGGCACAATTTATTAAACTAATTTCATTGATTTTAATTTTAAAAAAGGATTTAACAAATAGTTAAGAACAATGTGTCAAGGAACCCCAGTTTTAGCTACATAGGCTAATTTGGGAAAAGAAAAGAAAAATCTGGAATATGATTTAAGTAAAAAAAAAAAAAAACAAAAAAAAAAAACTGGGCCTTACCCGAGAATGGCTAAATTAGGAATGATTTTTTGAAGATTAAAATGTATATTTTTATTTTTCATAGCATCTCTGAATGTTTCTATAAGAAAAAGGGAAACTAGATGATATACAAATAAGCTCAAGAAAAAAATTCTGGATAATTCCTGCTCTTCTATTTCAGAATGCTACTGGAAAACTCAACCCTATCAATCCTGCTGGCCTTCAGTTCTATCCCTAATAGTAAAATTTAGTATAATAAATTCTAGCTGGTGTTCAATTCTGGCCTCAAAGTCTAACATTATCTATCCACCTTTTAAGCTGACTACAGGAGGGCAAAATACAACTGAGTTTCACTTTCAAGCTATGGATAGTCACTTAAAAAAAAACTTTAAATGTAAAATTAAACATTATCATTTAAAAATAAAACAATTATTATAGATTGGAAGGAAGGAAATAAGCATTTATTAGGTGACTAAATGTTCTAAACATCATGTTAAACATTTTAAAAATATTATTTCATTTGGTCTCATAACAACTCTGAAAATTAAGCATCAGGCAGAAAAACTGATTATTTAGATTAAATTTTACATCAGTTGAGATCATCTAAATATGCTGTAGATTAACAAGGTTCCCTAATTATACAATCACCTTCTTCTCCCTGTAATCTTGGAAGAAAACTCTTATAATAAGATAGTCTTATTTGTCTTTGTGGACTGCTAAGAATGCCAGAGCTGGAAAAAAACTTCACGACTGAGTTCAATTTCCTAATTTTACTCATTACACATTTATAATGGAAAATCTGAACACGGTTTTCATTGCTATTTTTGTGGGCAACTACTATTTGGTAACTAAGAGGAAAGAATACTCTGCCCCAAATAGGGAAAGAGTTAAAAGAAAACTATTTCTTCACAAAAGGAGGTAGAAGGAAGTACTTCTTACCAAACCTCATAGTACATAGTAACTTAGTCTGCCTTTTCATAGTTTGCCAGTGTCATTTGTTGCTTAAACAACCTTAGAGTTATTTATGACTTTCCTCCCTCAACAAGTAAAAAAGTGACTATCTACAATTTGAAAGAACAACTAAATTTCTTTTGTAGCCAGTGAATGGGAAAAATTGAATGAAAATCTCTCATAAGAATGTGATCTCAATCTATGTCTTAATTGTGACTTGAGACTTTATTGAGCTAAAAGTGCTGGTGATTGATTATTATAAACTTACATTCTCCTCCAGTCACTCTTCCTGACCTTTTCATTAGCATTTAAATATCTAATACAGTAGAGTATGATAGTGACTCTATTATAAATGACTTTAGAGTATGATAGATTCTTTGTTCTGGGGTAGATAGTTATATTAGAGTGTGAACCGGACTCCCCAGACAATGGGAGAAAAGGTCAGAAGTGAGATGTCTACATTAGAATCTATATACAGTTTGTGTTTTGTACTCCTCTCTGTTAGGAGTTACCCTTTTCTGGGGGGAGGGGGGGATTGTAACAAATTCTTTTTTGCTTTTTACCTTGAGAGTCGCTAATTTTAATTTGGGCAAGGTCACAGTCCCACACACCAGGTTGGTGGGTGGATAGATGGAGAATGGTAGACTTGATCTTCAATTTCTACCCTATTTCAGGCTATCATTATCTCTTATACAGCTTTATTATAGTAGCCTCCTCATTGATCCCATTGCCTCCAAAATTTTCCCTTTCCAATCTATCCTCTAGTCAACTGCCAAATTGATATTCTAAAACTCAGACCCGACCTCATCACTTGGCTACTCATATTCTTCAATGGTTCCCTATTTCCTCTTGAGTAATAAATTGTACAAAATACTCAATATAGTTTCAATTGCCTCTATACTCTGTCTTTCCAACTCCTCCAACCTACTTTATTTCCATTCTCATTCTGCTTACTATCCTTCATAATACTGTTCTAGAAGATCAAATTGACCAGGTTCTAATTGTTTTCTATACAGTGAACTTCCATTCTCTGCTTTTGAGACTTTGCATAAGTGATTCTCCATGTCTATAATGTATTCTTGCTTCCTTCTATTTCAGCATCCCTGACTTGAGGTATATATCAAAATATACTTCAGATGAAGCTCCTTCCTTAAACCTTTCCTAATCCCCAAAGTTGTGTTATCTTCCTTTTGAAATATATTTTTTTTATTACGCTGGCACATTTTGGATTTATTTTTTATACATATCTCATCCTTCCAATAAAATGCAAGCTCCTTGAAAGCAGGAACTGATTTGTATCTAGTATTTGTATTTCTAGTACTTAATACAGTGCATTGAACAATAGACATTTTAAAAGTATTGAGGTTTAAAATTTTTAATTGACAGAGTTTTGGTGACAACTGGCACAATACTCCATAGGTGTTGAGAAATTGTCCAATGTTTTTAGAAAGCAAAATAGAATTACACAATAATTGTCACAAAAATGTGCATAATCCTTTGACCCAGAAATACTAACAGATTATATCCCCAAGTAATTTATTGTCAGGAAGGAAAAAGACACATCTACATAAAACCATTCTTAGTAACTCTGTTTTGTAATAGCAAAAAGTAGGTGTCAAATAATTGGAGAATGACTGAGTAAAAGCATTATGTTAGAAATTTAAGGAGATGTTATTGTGCCTTTAAGAAGCAACAAAATATGGTGTTACTAGAAATGTGGGAAGACTTATATGAAGTGATACCAAATAAGATAAGTGGAATAACTTGTACTCATTACAATTATCTACTTAAAGACAATAACAGCAATGTGTTCATATCAAATTCACCGAAAAAGCAAAAAAAAAAAAAAAAAAAAAAAAAAAAAAGGAATCACCAAAAGAAGATAGTATATGTGTGTTAGCATGCAAAAGTCAAGATATACATTTTTGAATTGGTGTTAAGAATCATTAAACAAAGGAACTATGTAAATTGTAATCATTTACGATCCATTTTTCTTTCATTTTACTTGTTCATTTTTATGTCCACATTTTAATATATGCACACACAGAAATGTATGTATATATGTGCATATATTTGAATTCCTGAATTAATTAATGGAAGTTAAAATTACAGTTTTATATAAAACTTTGTCTAAATTCTTAACAGTTTGGAATAGTTAGATATGATATTTCCAGAAGACTGGAGATTAGATGAGGATGCAAATAATGGGAAGCGCTATAGAAAATAGGAAGAGTTAGTCTTAATCCTCTGTTATCAATACAAATTCTTCTTTTTCATTTAAAAATATTCATTTTAATTCCCCCCCTAAAAAAAAACACATTTGTTTTTTCTTCTTTGAAGTTTCTGAATCCAAATACCTCCTCTGAATCAGTCCATAGATGTCTTCCTACTTGCCTTTTATAGAATGATAATGTTTCATTGCATTTATACACTACAATTTGCTATTTCCCAATAAGGAGACTGTCGGTATATTTTCAAAGAAAGTAAAATAATGGTTTTTTTTTCATAGTATTCAAAAGTTTAAATAAGAAAAACTGTGAAAACAAAAATTAATTTTAAAATATTTTATTTTAAACAGGGATACAGCAAATTCAGTGAAAGAAAAGTTTGGAAAGAAACTCTATGATGCACTACTAAGGTGGGCACTCTGAGCGTATTGTTTCAAACATTTTAGGCTTTTAAAAATAATTTATATTCAGAATATATGTTATAATATAAGAACTATATTATACCTTGTTTGAAGACTTTTGTAAACATGTGATAGGTTAGATAACCAGGATACATATATCCACAATTTGATATAAACAGAACGAATTTTCTTTAGAAACCTAAATTAAAATGACCTTTAAACATGCAACCAAGTTATTTTAAAACAATATTCCTTTTTTTTTTTAATTTTGGGTTCCAAATTCTCTCTATATAGACCCTCCCTAATGTGTGGAAAAGGTAAACAATCTGATATCCATTATAAATGTGAAGTCATTATGCAATCAAATTCTAAATCATCCTTGGTTTTGTGAAGGTTTTTACAGGGTAGACTGATCTGTAGTCTGAGGTCTTTGTAAATAACTACGTAGAGAAGCTTCTCTTTTAGTTAATTTATGGTAAAGGTGGTAGTTTGAATAAATATTGATAGATGTAGGGTGAATGAATAATTTGTTGTTACCAGTCCAATTTAAACTAGGGATAATCACAGAAAACTCTGTGTGGGGCAGATAGAACTTCAGCAAATAATACTCTAGTGAAGTGTGCCAGAAATAATGACTGAAAGTTAATTTTAAATGTCTCTTATATAGATAGTCAAATAGATTACAATGCTTTGTATATGGGAACCAGTTTTGTTGAAAGATAATTCCTTCATACCTTTTGCAAATTCTTAATTGGGAATTGTTTTAAGTTAGTATCAGTTTGCTTTATTTTTCATATTTCCTCTGTAGAGGAGAAATTCCTGATTTGAACAAGATCTTGGATCGAGATGATGTGACAATTATGAAAAGAGCCATCTTTTCCACTCAGGTAAAAAAGAAAAAAGATTTTCCTTGTTTCAGGTTAGTAATTTGAACCAGAATAAAAATGGGTATTTTAAAATATAAGAGGTTTAAAATCTTATATCATATATATCCATATCTATATACACATGTATATATATATATATATATGTGTGTGTGTGTGTGTGTGTGTGTGTGTGTATTTATTTATTTATATGTAATTTTGAAATGATTGAATTTAAGAGGTACTAGGAATTTGAATGTGATAGTATGGCACACCTCATATATTACCACATTTATGTAATGAAGGAACTAAATATTCTCCTTATATAAATGAATGTATAATCTAAGGATTATGTAAAATATACTCTAAGGATAAACTTTACCATTAACCATTACCATTAACCAATCCTCCATTAAGCAATTTTCTGGTTTGTCACTATATGTGACAAATTTGGCACAATTTGTGCCTGGCACTATACTGCCTGGTACTATATGTGCCTGAATTTGGCACAAACTTTAAAGAAACCATAATTTGGGGGTTGTTTATTGGGTCTATACAAAGCCTCACTACTGAACATAAAGATTTTAAAATGTAATTTTCTTTTTTATATTTTTATTAGGAACTTAACAATTATCAACAAAACAAACATTCCAATATACAAGAAAAGAGAATTCTGTATGAAATCATGAATCTACTGTATACAGATTGTTTTTTTAAAGTTTATATAAAATACAATGAAAATGAATATCAGTTCTACAAAAACAGCACATTCAGAGTTATCTTTCAAATGTGCATATCATATGGCAATTCAACATTGTCACCAGCAAAAAGAATCAGAACAAATTTCAAGCGTTGTTTGACCTTACAATGGTTACAGTAAAACTTAGATTGCTAAACTCCAGTTTAAATGGAGGGGAATCTTTTTGATTGTTTATGGGGGGATGATGAAAAAGGAGAGTCTTTAATTGGGCCTTTAATTGCTCGGGTAAATAGCTCCAGTTTGACAAAATACTCATAAGTTTTGCTGAAGAAATAAAAGCCACAAAATTCTTATCCATCTATCCATCCATCTATCTATCCATCCACCCATCCATTTATCTATCTATCTATCTATCTATCTATCTATCTATCTATCTCTGTATCTGTTTGTCTATTTCTCCTCTAATCAACTCCCCATAATGTAGCACCCCATAGCCACATTCTGGTTTCTAGGACCTGATGAAATTCGCCAACCACTGCTCACAACCAGCTTTATCAATGTAGATTTTTAAAACTAGTTAAACAGGAAAACCAGACTTGTGAGTCCACTCTTTTGACACTTAGTGCCACTACTTCAGCAAAAGGCAGGAACCTAGGAAAGAACAAAGGACTATGAGCAACTCAGATGCTCTAGGAGCTGGAAGACTTGGATCAAAGCACTGGATCTGAGATTATGGAGCTGTAGCTAAGAAAACTTCTGCAACATGGAAAAGAGAAAACCTTCTGTTTAGTGGCTTGAAATGTCAGACACTGTTCTTGAGCAGCTTGCTATTCTATGGCCAATTTCCTTTCTCTTTTGAGATCCTTGATTGAAATCTTCACTCTTCTCATTTCTTTCATGAGCCTTTATACACAGAATATATCAAATGATCCCTTTCAATAATAGTCTGCTATGTTCTCCATAGGATTTTTTTTCGGGGATGTAAATCCAATATGACTTCTCTGAAAGGACAAAATCATGACAGGAAGGACAGCATGGGTATATATATAGTGGGTGAAATTGTAATCTGAATCAAAAGGTCTGGCTTCAAGTGCCCTTTGTGACTGATCAAATCCCTTCACTGCTCAACTTCAACATTTTCATTTGCACAGTGGAAAGATTATTTCTATAACCTTCCTAGTTATGAGAAAAGTACTTAGTAAAGCTAATAAATGGATACTATTAAAAGGCTGATAATCAGTTATTGCTGATTCCAATCATACATAGATTATCTTTAACACAATTTTTTCTTTATCCTATACCTTTAGCGACAAAGTTTGCCTCCAGTGACTACTCACAACATGATTGATGATTCCACGGATCCCATCCTCAGTACCATCCGGAGGATTGGACTTTTCAATAGCCGGACAGACAGAGTCAAGGTAGAGCTAATTGTTCTGATTTATGTTTTAGAAAATTTAATTCCCATTCACAGATCTCCCTATTGGAAGCACATTTCCATTAATCTAGTCTTTTACACCTTCTATAAAAATGATTGCCAATGAATTAAAATAATCCATAACAAGTTTTTATTAAAGGACCACAGTGTCCTAGGTTCTATGGTGCTGGAAATACAAAGACAAAAAATGAAATAACTTTTTCCCTTTAGAAGCTTATGTTCTACAAGGAAGAAAACTCTTACATACAATATATACATAGAACATAATAGCTATATAAATGTGAACATAAAGCTAAATGAATTAGAATCATGTAGTAGGTAGTCCTTAAGGTGAGTTTTAAGGAAAACCAAGGATTCGAAGAGGTCCAGGGAGGAGGCAGTACACTGCAAATGGAATGCCAAATATGAGGAATAGCAGGAAGCCAGAGAAAGTGAATAATAAGGCTAGAAAGGTAAGAGGAGGCCACATTGTAAAAAAAAAAATGCTAACAGTTAAAGAGAAGGTTTTGCATATTACATTATTTGATCATAAAACAACAAGATATCTTTTTACTTTAATTTCTTCCTTCCTTTTTTTTTTTTTTTCTCATGTGAGTTTTTCTTAACCAGGTGATTTTACATCCAGAATTCCTTTCCTCAACAAGTCCATTATTACCTATGGATTATGACGAATTCGTCAGAGGCTGCCATCTTGGAGTATTTCCATCATACTATGAACCCTGGGGTTATACTCCCGGTTGGTATTATTTATAGAGATATATGTGTATGTGCATGTGTATGTGTGTGTATGAATGCACATGCATATGGATGCATGTTGAAAATGTACTGTCAAATGATTTACATGTCAGTTGACTTTCCTTAAATGCTTTTTTTTTTTTTTTTTTTTTTTTTGGAGGGGGGAATCTTGCCTTTAAAATTTCTGTTATAAGAGATGGCTTGCTGATTCAGAAAGATGAATGGGATATTATCAGAAATTAAGGTGATATTAAAAAAAAAGGTAGCAAAATATTTTTAAAAATAATATGTAATCAATGACATATAGCTTGTACCAAGGTGCTTTATTATTACTATTTTTTAAATAGCATCAGATTTATACTCAATTTTCAATTAGTTTGTGGGCTTAAAAAAGAGAATAAGATTGACCTGGAAGTGAAGGCAGAGGAAAGAGGACAATACTGTTAGGGAAGCTAGGTGGGGGTGTGGATAGAGCACTAGCTCCGAAGTCAGGAGGACCTGAGTTCAAATCTGATGTCAGACACTTAACACTTTCTGGCTGGGTGACCCTGGGTAAGTCACTTAACCCCAAATGGCTCAGGGGAAAAAAAAAAGATAAGATAGAATCAGAACAAAATATTTTTCTTTGCTGGCCTTTGTTTAGAAACTGAAATGCATAAGATATAGGCCTGATAATATATTTTATCTTTTAATACCATGATAACTCAGACTTTTTCTTTAATATAAAAAAGGGGATAAAAAATTTCATGCAGATTTTCTATATCTCTGGGTGCCATACTCTAATCCCCATAATATCGAAGGGATAATTGCATTCACTATTTTATGCATTTCTAGTTTCATCCATTACTATGGATAATTACTGACTGTAAATAATAATAATAATAACATTTAAATAGCGCTTTAAAATTTATAGAGTATTTTACATGAATTACCTTTTAATTCTCACAATAAGCCCCAAAAGGTAAATATTTTAACTATTCCCTTTAAGATGAGGAAGCAGAGAAAAGTACATAGCTAATAAATGTCTGAGACAGGATTTGAACCTAGGAATTCCTTACTCTAAATGCAATCCACTTATCCATCGATACCTATCTTCCTCTATGTTAGGGGAGGGAAGTTTAGCTTTTTTTGTGGTTCATTGGCCCCTTTGCCAGTCAAGAGAACCCTATGCATCCCTTTTCAGAATGCCTTTAAATACATAAAACAAATCATGTAGGATTACTAAGGAAACCAATTATATTGAAATATAGCTATCAAGATTTTTTTTAAAAAAGTTTATGGATCACAGATTAAAAACCCATTTTCTACATGTAGAAATATATACATATCCTTTTCAACCTCTTAGTATTTTCAATGAAAAAAATGAGAAGGATTAAAAAATAATAAATAATTGTTTATACTGTTCCCTAAAATAACTTCTAGAGTATATACTTTTAAGTGAAACATAGCAACATGATGCAATGGTACATCTTATAACCATATAGGAATTGTTCTTTTCCACAGTCTATTCTTGATGCCGTTACTTCATTGCTTTTTCAGGGATCCAGTAGCACTGTTACCTTTATCACCAAGATAGCTCACTTTTTAGCTGGAGCTATGATGTCTAATTAAAAGACAAAAAATTAATTTCATATCTAAAGCAAAGAAAATAATGGCTTTTTGGTCTGATAACCAGAAATATACTTCTTTATTTGTTTAGAAATCATTTCCTTTGTTATTTTAAAGGAAGAAGTTTCAGGAAAAAAAATCAATTTTAAAATCAATTAGCAAAGGAACTATTATATCTTTGTAACACAATAATACTTGTGAAATTATTAATTCTAGATCCAGTTAAGGCAAAGTAGGTTAGCTAGATGATATTGTGGATAGAGTGCTAGGCCAGAGTTCAAAGCTGGCCTCAGAAATTTACAAGTCACAGAATTCTGTTTGCATGGTTTCCTCATCTATAAAATGATCTGGAGAACAAAATGGCAAACAATTCTAGAGCCTTTGCTAAGGAACGCCCAATAAAAAAATCAGATTCTATGAAATGACTGAATAACAACCACATAAAGACCCAGATAAAGGGAAGGCAGAGGTTGGGGAACTGTGGACAGCAGGTTTGACAAAAGCAATGAAGAATTTTAAAAATCTTCAGTATTTTTAGTTTGTGAAAACTTGTCTTTTAAAAAAGTGAATACTAATGTCCAAAGAAGTATAAAATGCAGAGTGAAAGGCCTTTCTGCCTCTGCAATAGAAAGGGTAAAAAAATTGTTGACCTTTATAAATGGACTTAGAATATAATCTCACTGTTCAGTTTTCTTCTAAGAAGCAAGTTAATCAGTGTTTGAAAACTACCCTCCCCCCAAAAAAAAACAAAAACAAAATTTCAGGTTCTTGAGAGAGTAAAGAGGATTACTGATATGTAGGTTTCAGTAACCTATTCAATTGACTTTCTGTCCCCTAAAAGAAGTCAAAGAACTGTTCACATTAGTTCAGCTTCAGTGAATTTAGTTTCATTTTTGAATGGTTTATATTGGCACATGAAATTAGTTACTGTTGAATATTCCACATAAATTTCTTAAAGCAATTTGTAATACCTTATTTTCCTTTTAATTTATATTAACAGATATTTTGGTTTTTCATTTATCATAATATCCTTATATTTCTCAAAATTAATCATTGAATATGAAGGAAACGTGTAACTTATTAAAAATGATCCTTTAAGTAATATATTTTTATGGTCCAAACATATGCGTGTGAACAAATATGTAAACTAATTTTATTATAATGTATTTTACATATATAGGTTTCTGTGTTATGCTTGGGAATATATAATAAAACACAAGAGCCTGATTTTAATGAATGTATTGTCTAATTATCTGTTGATTATATAGACAGAAAAAATATATATACATATATATGTATATTACATACACACACATATTTTTACTGCGAGACAAAGTAAAGATTATCTAAGTGTTTTGAGTTTTAGGGGTTATAGGAAGGCTAAACTTCTCTCTCCTTAACCTTAACCTAAAATTTTGCCCTATGACTAATTCTTGGACTTTTACAATCTGTTTCTAATCTAAAATAATTAACAAATTATCTTGAATTTTATTAACCACATTTTCCCTCTTTATGAATTAGCTATATATTTTTCAAAAAATTTAATGTATTGATAATTATGCTGTGTAATCCTCTCCCAGGAAACTCAGAAATATTAATTAGTTTTCTTAGTACCTTAGTTCAGTCTCCCCTATTTTTATTTTTAATCTGAAGAGAAGTACATTTTTACAAAAACCTAAGACTCAAAGAAATTTAATTCTCTTTTAAGCCTCTTTTTTGGTTCATATATTTGCTTCTATAGAACAAAGAAATCTTAATGATATGCAACTTCTATCTTGGTTGAAATGTACATTTTCTATGAACATATCACATATCTTCATAGACTTAAGACTGCAAAACATACAACTAATAAAAATAATTTTTTAATAACTTTGTTTTGTTGTTGAGTTGCGTTAATTCTGTCTGCTTCGTTGTGACCTCATTTTGAGGATTTCTTGGCAAAGATACTAAAATGGTTTTCTGTTTCCTTCTCCATCTCATTTTACATTTGAGGAACTGAGGCAAATAGTGTTAAGTGACATGCCTGGGTCACACAGCTAGTACCTATGTGTTCAAATTTGAACTCTGGTCCTTTTGACTCTAGGGCTGGCTCTTTACACTGAACCACTTAGCTGCCTTAATTTTGATTTGCTCTCATATAAATAAATGGAGGTCTGTTTCAGAAATAATGTATAAACAAAATTGTGCTATATTGTTTTTCTATCTAAATGTAATTAACCAAGATTAAAAAAAATCCAATCTTACACTTTACCAAAATTAACATCTTCACTCTATTCTTTACACAATTATTTTATGTATTCTGGGTTCAGATGACATTTAGATTTACCAAACAAACTGAGGGTTATTCTACAAGGTTCTTTGGTAGTGAAGATGAAAATGGTTAGATATCCATTACTTGAAGTTAAAACTTTGATTTCTATTAAAATTAAAATTGTATTTGTAAGAGATAGGGTAACACCAAGTCATGAATATTTTACAGTTTAAATGTAAAAAAAAAAAATCATTAAATTTTTTCTGGCTTTGATTAGGACAAAAAGGAACAAACTTCAGTCTTCTGGTGCTTGTGGAATGGGAAAGGGTGACAGCCAAGGACAGGGAATGCTAAAAAAATATACTTTTTAGACCTAGGATTAGGTCTATGTAGAATATAAGTAAGTTAATGCATTCTAGATGAAGGAAAATGTTAACCACCATTCCTATTTAGATCAGAATTTTTTTTTTGTTATTAGCTAGATGAAAACTATGGTTTATTGTCTACAATGGATAATTTTTTCTAAGTATAAAATTTTCCCTGTCTATTGACAGCTGAGTGCACAGTGATGGGCATTCCTAGTGTGACAACAAACCTATCTGGCTTTGGCTGTTTCATGCAGGAACACGTAACTGACCCAGCTGCTTATGGTAAGATTTTATTTATTCATCTAAACCTAGGACAAGATGGATTAAATATGTGTATATACATACATATATTTGATGAAATTACTATCTTTATCTATCTTTTCATCTATTCATTTATTCATGTCTATCATCTATCTGTGAATCCCTCTATCATCTCTCTCAATCTCTCTCTCTGTTTCTCTTTTGCTCTCTGTTTCTCTATGTCTTTGTTTCTCTCTCTTTGCTTCTGTCTTTCTCTGACTCCCTCACTCATTCTCTCTCTTGACCTGTTTTTGGTTTGTATATCTGAGTCTATAGAATGAAGAACACATTTAATTAATATTTATATTCCTGGTTTAAATGAAAAATAGATTCAGTCTGTTGCTATAGATAAGACAAGGTTTTAAGTCTTAATGATATGTCTCAATATCCCAAGTAGGCCATTATCATTAGAATGGGCAGAGAAATGTGGTGGAAAGCTTATTGAATTTGGACTTGGGAGTTGTGGGTTTGAATCCTTGTGCTGCCACTTCCTGCTTCTGTAAGTTTCAGAAAAATAGCCTTTCTAGGACTTCATCTCTTTAGTAAAATTAAGAAAATTAGATGATCACTAAATTACCTTCCTTTTCTTTCTATGTATCAGCTTTGCCCTCTACTGTTCAGAATCAGTATTAAAATAACCAAAGTATGTGTGGTGATGGTGGTGGGGAGAATTTGAGTAAATTGATAAAAATGTATTATTACTGATTTTATCCTTGATTTGGCTTTTAAATATATTTCCAAAAAGGATAGTAGAGTTTTTTCTTTTTTTTTCCCCAAGAGAGAGGCTCTAAAGCCTTATTCTTAACCTTTTGTGTATCATGAGCCTTTCAGACATTTAGTGAAGTCTATGATCTGCTACCTCTTTTTAGAAAAATGTTTTTAAATGTATAAAATAAAGTACATGAGATTACCAAGGAAAGCAGTTATATTGAAATACTAATCAAAACATTTTTGAAAACAGGTTCATAGACCCCAAAATGAGAACTCCTGCTCTAAGGAATAAATTATTTAAATAGGAGCAAGTTTGCCTTCTTGTTAGCTCACATTAATTTGGATTACCAGTACTACTCTATTAAAGTTATCAATGTGTTATTTAAATGTGTTTTCCCATTAAATAAGTACCCCACCAAAGAACATAGAGAAAGGGGTTTGGGATACGCAAAAAGGAAAATAAGTGGTAATCTTAGGGAAAGAAGAAGGAAGAGAATAATATAATTAGGGTATAAGGGGAAGAAGGAAAAAGAAAGGAAAGCAAAGAGAAAGCTTACTTCACCAAAAAAAAAAAAAAAAAAAAACTGAATTTTATCAGTGTTTTGCCTTTATGTCCTTCAGGTATTTACATTGTTGATCGGAGATTCTGCTCACCAGATGAGTCCTGCAATCAGCTTACTCAGTTTCTATATGGATTCTGCAAACAATCTCGTCGCCAGAGAATTATCCAGAGAAACAGAACTGAGAGACTTTCTGATCTGCTGGACTGGAAATACTTAGGCAGGGTAAGTGAACATTAGATTTTGAACTACATTTAAGCTGTCAGAGCCTTTTTTAGGCACAAAAATGGTGCAGGGTCTTTCCCTTGATCAACCCACTCTCTCACTCTAGTTATCACCTTTTGGGATCCCAGGCTTTACCTCTATGCTGGTCTGTACTGTCCCAGGTGAGTGTGCCTGAGGAGATGTCAAGCTTTAACATGGGATCAGTGTAGGTCTGTGAGGAATCTGCATCTGGTGTGCTGAAGGGGGAAGATGCTGACTGCCATCCTTACTGCACAACTAACTCAGTCACATTTGTTTCTAGTTCTTATCCTCTTTGCTTTACCTTTACACTGGAATTCTGTATTGTTAACAAACTTCCCATTCATCCTAAGATTTCTTTCTTTCATGTTCTTTATGTCTTTTCTGAAACCTATCTTTCCCCTGAAGACAAACTATCTTTTAGCATCTTCTTTAAGCATTTTTTTCTCACTTGTCTATCATACTGGTCCAAGAGAGAAAGTTTGGATACTCCTTGTTTTCCATTTCTACTTTCAGTCTCTTCATCTGACATTGTAATCCAGCAGACACTTCATTTCTTTTAAAATTCACTCCATTTTGCCTGATCTTTGTTGCTGTTACCTTTGGACCTCCAGGTATCAGTTAGTCTCTCTCTTCCCAATTAAATTCAATAGTTGGCTCTGAGTATTTTTTTTTACCTTGACTCCTTCCAGCTGTTCTTCTTTGAATACAATGACATCTTAATTCCAACTCTCATGACCTCTTTCTTTGATCTACCTGAAGCAGGCATAGAAATGATTAAAACCCAGGACAGTTACTGGGTTTGTATCCAAGAAAATCTTTAAAAAGGGAAAAGGATTCACATGTGCAAAAATGTTTGTAGCAGCTCTTTTTGTGGTACCAAAAAATTAGAATATGAGTTGATGCTTGTCAATCAGAGAATGGCTAAATAAATTGTGGTAAATGAAGGTAATGAAATATTATTTTTTTTATAAAAATAATGAATAAGTTTTTAGAAAAGCCTGGAAAGATTTACAAGAACTGATACTAAGCAAAACAGATAGAACCAGAAATATATTGTATACAATAACAGCAAGAATGTGTGATGAAGACTATGAAAGCCATGGTTCTTCTCAGTAGTTCAATAATCCAAAGCAATCCCAATAGACTTTGAACAGAAAATGCCATTTGCATCCAGAAAAAAAGAATGAAGGAGACTGAATGTAAATCAACACATGCTAGGTTCGCTTCTTTTTTCTGTGTTTTTTTTTTTAATCTCTCCCATGGTTTTTCCCTTTTGCTCTGATTTTTCTTTTCATAAAGTAATATGTATTAAAAATAAATAAATTACTAGGAAAAATATTTTAAAAAATAAAACTTAGGCCAGTGGTTTCCAAATTTTACATAACAATATCCCCCTTATCCAGATGCAAGCTAATTTTTTGGAGGAGTTCATTTATGTCTTTCACAATTTTCCTTCTGAGTTTGAATTTTTTGGTGTCTCTACCTTTTAAAAATAAAGTTGGACATATATCTTTGTAAATATTCATTATTTATTCAGTTTTGTTGGCATAATATTGAATGTAGTAGTTTTAAATAATTTTCTTTAAATCCTCTCTAGTTTTCTTTTTTTGTAAATTTTTCAGTCATGAAAACTATTGAAAATTTTTTTAATTCAGGGATCAATAGGGAGATATTGAAGATTTTTGAGGGAGATCAGGAATGATCTGCTCAGGCTTGTCTTTTAAAAATATCAATGTGATAGATGTTTGGAGAATAGGTTAGTACAATTAGAAGTTGAAGGGAGGGAGATAATTGAGGAAAGGACCACAATAGTCTACACAAAAGTTGATGAGGTCCTGAACTAAAGTTGATGAGGTCCTGAACTAAAGTAGAGGCTTTGTTAGTGTAAGAGAGAGAAGAGATTAGGACACAAATTAGATTTTGAAGAATAAAGATAGATAAAACTTGCAACTGATTGAGAGATGATGTTTGAGGGAGAACAAATTGTTAAAGATTACTCTGAGATTACAAATCTGGTCAAGTATAAGTATGGTGATGTCATCAATAGAAACAGGCAAATTTATACAAGAGAAAGGTTTAAAGAGATTAATTGTGAAATGTCATGTTTTGGACATGTTGAAATGAGATGCTTCCAAGTCCTTCAGGTGATGATGGAAGCAGAATGCAGTTCTCAATACAAGTCAACAGTACGAGATATCTGTCAAAAAGGTTAATGCAATCTCTATTAAGGGAAGCATTTTTCCTAGCTTTAAGTAGTTGATGGTCTCACCATCTTCTACCCTGATCAGTCCATAATGTAAGTATCACATTTACTTTTGGGTGCTTCAGTTTAGGAAGGACAATGATCAGAGAGCATTGATTTATGGCAATCAAGATGGTGAAAGACCTTTAATCTATATCATGTTGAAAGAATTGGGGATGTTTATCCTAGAAAAAAGAAGGTAGGGAAATGTGATAGTTGTGTTCAGTATTTTTAGGGGAAAAAACAGAAGCAAAAGAAGAATTGAGTAGTTTGCCCATCCCATCTCATTTACTTTGTTCTACCCTAAGTAGTCCTTTTTGGGATCTTTCTCTTGCTTCTAACATAACCTTAAATGTTTTTTGTTTTTGTATTTTGCTATCTTAATCATGCGCTACTAGTTTTAGCTTTTTTCTGAGCACTTAGGTAACCTTGACACTGTACTTTCAAAGGATGATACTACTCTTGTATGGTTGCTTTCTGTGGCATGCTTTTGCTTCTATCTTCCAAAAGGGTCTTTTAAAATTTTGAGGGGATGAGATCCCTATTGAACCACATCAGTCTTTTAAGTGCCTTAAGTTCAGAGACTTTTACATTTTTCTCTTCGTATCCCCAACAGCTGGTATAGTGTCTGGCATTTAATAAACATTTGTTGATTGATTGATTGAAATAATTCTCCCTTTTTGTTCTTAGTGCGACTTCTGCAGACATTTAGGACACTGTATTTTGCTTTTTATCTGAATACTTTGAAATTTGCTTTCCCAACATTTGAAATGCATAGTAGACTATTCTCTATCATGTTAGTAGACACTCTTGCCCAAGGCTCTTTGCATTTGTACTTCTAATTTAGCCCTGAAGTGTTCAAAATCAAGTTCAGTATAGTAGTCCCTTCATTTCTTCCTCTATATTCTATAATTTGTATCTATGCCTTGATTTCTATCTATTTGATTTATCTTATCTGATCCTTGTGGAAAGACTGATTAAATGATTTGTGATGGTCCTGAGATTCATAGGAAGATTGAAAATGTGATACCTAAGTTATGGACTGAACAGGGTAAAATAAAATAAAATAAACTATATTTGTTAGTGAATGAGATTGCTAGAGATTTATGAAGATTATGACCCTGGAGCAGGGTAGGAAATAGGGTAATTTATAAAAAAAAGATCCTGAAAACTGAAATTCCCAGAAATTAAGTTCAATTAGAATGGTAAAGAAAGAATGGAGACTGGTCCGCAACTCACAAATATATGAAGGTTTTCCCTCATTCCTTTCCATGAACTACAGATGTAGATGATTCAGGAATATCTCCAACCATTCCCCAAGAGATGGTAGAGTAAATAGAAGGAGGCTTATATAGATGGCTAAGAAGGAAAATGTGACCCTTTTGTTTTTCTTTTTTCTTAAATAAACTATGATCACAGTATGTTAAGTAAATCTGAGTCTGATGGATATGTTGTAAACCAGAAGAAATGAGGCTAGGGATGAAATAAGCACTATAAAACTGATTTTAAGTCATGTTTCTCACCATGGGATATGAATACTACCAGGGGGTATGGGAAGTTTATCAAGGAGCATGAAGAATTGGGGTAATCATACTACTAAAACTAATTCATACATTTTATTTCTTATGTATATATGCATGATAAACACTAGAATTTGCTTCTTTTTATGTCAATGGAATTATAGGAAGGTTTATTAAAAACCAGAGATTGTTGTTGAGTTTGCTGTTTGTTTATTATTCTTGAAGAGGACTTTGACTTCAAGGAGGTGATACCATGACAAAGAAGTAAGGGGATTGAAAAACTTAGGGAGTATGAATCCTATTTTTTTTTTTTTTTTTTTTTTTACTTTTTGAATGATACGTGATTTCTTCTAATAACTAAATTCTGAAACTGACCAGTTATACTGTTTGAAGCCATGGGTGAAGCTGGCTAAGCAGGGTAATAACGTGGACTTTTATGGAGACTAATGTGCAAGAAAGACTCACAAAAACTTGGACTTTTGGCCCAGGTAGAAAGCCACCTGGTGGGAAATTCAGATCTTGCATTTTCTTTTTAAATAAAACAGCCTAGTACTTATCTTTGCTAATTTAAAAAAGACAGCATGTTAGCAAATTTGCATTATTGGTAGTGCCATGAGTACCACAGATGTCAAAGAAGAATGAAATTTTTATTTTAAAAATGTTTTGAAACTCATATTTATGAAGATCATGAAAATTATATTTCCTTAAAAAATGTAAAATTGTTTTTCTATTGTAGTATTACATGCATGCCAGACACCTGACACTGAGCAGAGCTTTTCCAGATAAATTTCATGCTGAATCTTCACCATCACTAACGGTAAAAAATTGTTTATTTCTCTTATCTCTTAGTTTCTCTGTCTCTCTGTCTCTCTGTTTCTCTCTCTCTGTGTTTCTCTCTCTCTATATATATATTTCAATAAAAACTTTTTCATAGAAATCTCTACTGATAGCATTTAATTATTGACAAAAATCAATATACAGTACTTCTAAAACATTCAAATTAAAGTAGATTAAAAGAGAATGAATATTAGGATGGATGACTGTGTGGGTAAGAAAATAGGATTGAATGGAATCAATGGTACAAATTGCAGATTAGCCTTGGTGAAGAGAACAGATATTTCTTTGTAAGAGACTAGAATAAAGGAAGAGAAATGCTGAATAGTGTTCTTCACTTGGTAGACAGATCACTCTCTCATTTCTCTGAAGAAGCTGGGGAAGGACTTATTTTTTAAACTTCTAATTAACAAACATGCCTGCCTTAGATAGAGTAAAATTAAAATATTAGCTATGATTGGTCTCTGGTAGGAATAGATAGGGCAGGAGTGGATTGTAAGGGAAAGTCCTAGGAATCAGGACAAGTCCATCATTGGAATCCAAGGGCCAACATAGTTGAAAGTTGGTTAGCTCCCTCCTCTCTACAATGATGCAAGTCAATTTCAAAGGATTTGTGATGAAAAGAAAAAATTCTGTCCATTTCCAAAGAGAGAGTACCAATCAACTTTGAGTACAAATTGAAGTATAATTTTCTCATTTTTTTTTTTTCCTTTTTGTATGTGATATAGCCAATACAGAAATATATTTTTGCATGATTTCATATAATTGATATTTTGTTACTTGTCTTCTCAATGGCTGGGGGAGGGAGAGAGAGCATTTGAAACTCAATTAAAAATAATATTAAAAATAAATCATTTTAAAAGGAGAAAAGATGTTTAGCTACAAGTTCCCTTTTATTAAAAAAATCAGGTTTTTAAATATGTAAAACATAAAACTTTTTTCTGAACAGATTAGTGGACACATTAAGGATGCATATCTGAGCCCATATAGAATCAGTAAATTTCCCTCCAGTGGCATCTCTTTGCAGTAGATTTGTTCAGTGGCTGTAGCTCACTGTGGGATTCCAGCCAGGGGAAAATTTAAGACTTGTTCCCAATGATCCAAGACCCCTTTATCTGGGTCCACTCCTAGTTTTTTCCTCAAAATTTCTGATCATCTGCCACCTGCCATTGTCCTGCCTCCTTTGTGCTTCCTTTTGCTCCATTCTGAGCTTTGCTTTCAACTGTGTATGTCACAAAACTCAGGCCTGTATAAAGCTTTGCCCCAATTAACCTCGGAGCCTTTGCCTATGCCTGCAGATGTACACCTCTCTATCAGAGGGCGCACATTTCTTTCCTCAACGGGCTACTTTCTAGCTCTTGAGGGGGGCTTGTAAACATGACTGTCCCCTTTGATTATAGTTATAGCTCAACAACATATTTCAGGGCTTGAGTGTCATATATTTTTAAAATTTCCACTATATACCAGGGTTCATAGTTCCAGTTCTTTCATGCCATTAAAAAAACTTCCCCAGGCAATAAGCCCATGGCATTTGAATATAGACGTTTCCTATTAAATTCCATTATAGCTATAGGTGATATATTTCCAAAGGAACTTTGATGTGGAGATCAGAGGGCAGACTTTGACTTCAATACTAGAAAAACTTACTCTGTGCTTCTCAAATTTTTTTTGGAAGGAGGTTGGAAAATAATAACCACTTATAAGACCCCAAATATTCATTTAAAGAAGCATTTTTGTCTTCATCAATATAGTCTGTATAAACTTAGTTTTCTGGGAGATAATAAGGTGGAATAGAAGCTAGAATATTGGACTTGAAGTCAGGAAAACTCATCTTTCTGAGTTCAAATCTAGCCTCAGGCTAGCTATAAGCTATGTGTGACCTTGAACAAGTAATTTAACACTTACTACCTTAGTTTCTCATTTCTAAATGAACTGATGAAGAAAATAGCAAAACTACTCCAATGTCTTTGCCAAGAAAACCCCAAATGGGGTCACAAAGAATCAGACACAACTGAAATGAGTGAACAATAACTTAGTTGTCTCATAAAATTTCATTAAGAAGCTATTCAAAAAAGCAAGTAATCTTTATTTTGTTTGGATGCTCAATTAAAAGATCTTAATATATTAAAATGAAACCACAGTAACCCTTATTTCAATAAAATTCTTAATAAATCTGAGGGTTTTAATGTTTAATCATACACAGTAGATGTATCCCTTCTTCAACATAGCCAATATTGATAAAACAGGTGTTCTACCACCAACACCTATTCTAACAGCAAAATGGGCAAGGGAAGTGGAAGAACAGTTTTATTTAAAAGAACTAAACAGAGTTGCTTTTGTCAAAAGAGCTGAATAGATTCAGACTAAAAGGTATCATTGTCACCTTTAAGTGTGTCAACCTCTCATTTATAACATTTTCCTGACCTGATAACTGACTCATTACAAAGAGGATCTATCAACAGAAGAGAATTTGAAGTGATCAACAGGGGATCATCCATTTAGAGTAGGAAGCGATCTGAGAGGCTGCCTAATCCAATTCCTTCCTTTTGCAGGTGAACTGGAGCCCAACATCATCAATCTTATTTGGTTTTATTTAGGTTAAATAAATAACTGGCCTGATATTTAAACCTAGTTTCTTCAAATCCAAATCGAGCACTCTTTCCACTGGACTAGGTAGTAGGACTTTACTGCTTTTAGTTACTTTATTCATCAGCCTGTGAAGTCAGAATAAATTGCAGATTAGTGGTAACTGGGCAGAAAGCATGCTGGCAAATGCTTTATTAAGTATGCGTGTGAGAGAATTCTATTAAGTAGACTTGTGCCAAGTGAGGTATAGCTCAATTTCTATAAAACAGGAATAACTAGTAATTATAATGTTTGTTTCTGCCAGACCCAAGGTTTTAAATTTCCAAGGCCTTCTTCAGTGCCACCTTCACCCACAAGCTCTCAACATTCCAGTCCTCATAACAGTGATGTAGAAGATGAGGACGAGAGATATGATGAAGAAGAAGAAGCTGAAAGGGATCGGATGAATATCAAATCTCCCTTTTTTCTGGGTCAAGTCCCCCATGAAAAGAAAAAGCAACATGGGGAACACAAGAATTGAGTTTCTGTACGCTTGACTTTTCCTGGCTCTTTATCATGTATAGAACTGTAACAGAACTGTAATAGAACAAAACAGAAAGTACATAGACATTAATTAGGGAGCACCACATATTAAGGAACTTAAACTAATATAACTAAAAAATTCTTCATAGAAATAAAATAAACTTTAGAGAAAGTATCTTTTCCTTAGTGATGATGGAAAACTGGTCACTACTGAAAAAGGCAGAAGAGACAAAAAATATGTGGCAATTTGTTTCTCTCATCCTCAGAATAAAACACAATAAGCAAAATTCATTGTTTTGTTTGCTGGACTTTATTTATTTGGATATTTCTCCTAATTTCTCTATCTAAATATGATTTGTCAGTAAACTTAAAAATTTGGAAAACATTCCATCAAGAAAGGCTGAAAATATTTTTAAAAAATGTTTCTTTTAACATTAAAATCTTTTCTCTAATTTTTTTTTATTTTTGAGGATTATAACAAAGTATCACCTATAATGTGCTAAATACAAAAATATAGTAATTGCCTTCCTACCAACTCAAAGCATTTTTTTTAAAAGGTCCAGACTCTAATAATGCATGTTCCAGAGCTGATGATTTAAAAATAGTCAATTGAATGAATTAATCAATGAGAATTTATTGTAATTGCTATATGCCAGGGACTATGTTAAGCACTAGGAACTTAAATATAAAAGTGAGACAGTTCCTGCTCTCTTATTTGAGGTGTATATGAATATCGTCATTGCCTACATAAGAAAGGATTTCTCTTTTTAGCTAGTATGACTCAGAGTCTCATTATCCACAGGAAAATACCCATCTTTGGTCCTGAAGAATTCATTTTCAATTCAAATATCACTCCCTACAAATCAAAATTCATTTTCAAAATAATAATTTAACTAATACAAATAATTTTAAATTTCCTTAAATAGAAATTTTAATTCTCTGCATAGGCCTCTTCTTCTATAGGAAATAAATGACAAAATCAAAATATACTAATATTTTCTGAATAATAATACTAATAAATGTGAAACCAACAGTGTACAATGTAAAAATGTAAAAAACTTAACATCCATTTATCTTAATAACCAAGATTTACATTTTATATATGTTATTTCTTGTTTTCCTCAACAACAATCCTATAAGTGCCATAAGTATTATCCCTACTTTATAGATGAGTAAACTCAAACTTGAGAGATTATAAATGGCCTACTTACCTATTAGGTATTAAGCTCTTCTGAGTCCAAATCCAGGTATCTTTCTAATAGGCCATGCTAACTTATCTTCAATTTTTTTATGAGTATGCAAAATTAAAATAATTTTGTTGTTATTAAATTTATAAAACTGAGCATGTCTGTTTCATGGTAGCAAGAATGGTCTTCAAACATACTACCAAATTATATAGATAATTATCTCAAACCTTTATCATACTTTATTAATCAATGAGTATTTAATAAGAACGGATAAACAGATGAATGGGTGAATGAATGAGTATATGAATGAAAAAGAATCTATTGGCAAAAGGATCTATTGGCAATTACTATGAGCTAAACCCTATGCTACACATAAATACAAATTGGGAATGCAGTGGATAGAGCACTGGTCCTAGAGTCAGGAGGACCTGAATTCAAATCTGACTTCAGACACTTAATACTTCCTAGCTGTGTGACTCTGGGTAAGTCATTTCACCCCAATTGTCTTGCCCAAAAAACCATAAATATGGATACAAATAGAAATGACAAAAAAAATCACAATCTTTGCTTTCAATAAACATATTTTAATAGAGGTAAACAATATATATATATGGAATAATAAATTATATTGAGGGCAGAAAAATACTTACAAGATGGTCTAGTAGCAGAGTGGATGGTAAAGCTAGAGAGTGAAGCAGAAAGGGGAATGGTAATACATGGAGGTCTGGAAGACATTATGGTTATATAAATGACAAAGCTTTGGATACATTCCTTTGCTCACCAGATGAGGTAGGTTACTCTGAACCTCAGTATGAAGGAGATGAAGTCTCCTTCAATATGTGTTTCATCATTTTTTTTGACACAAACAGAATTATGATACAGTCCTTCATCCATCCTGCTTACCATCATTGCTACTCCATCATTCTCACAGCTCCAGGCTGGAAAGGAGACAGGGCAGGTCAGTAGTTGTCACCACAGTGGCCATTACTATGACTAAGCCCCCTACTAATATCAAGCACTCTGCTAGGAATTGGATTTATAAAGACGAAAATAAATAGTTTCTGACCTGGAGACATTGCATGTACATTTATAAGTATATATTAAATTTATACAAAAATAAGTATGTGATAATTATGTATTATTCAGGCATTATATAAGATGTGACATCTGTGCTAAGCTCTGGCTATTCAGGGGTTGTTCTGTGGATGCTTTATAACTGTCAATCATTTTTAGACAGGAATTGTATTCACAGAGTTATCAGGTTCAGGTATCATGAACATATGCAATTTCTAATAATGCATAGTTTTTCTTTGTTGGCTGACATTAAAATATACATAGATACATGAAGACAGATAAATAGATGTATGAATATGTATATGTATATAAGGTAGCTATTAAACCTAGAGTCAAGAAGACTTATTTTAAATTCAAATCTGGCATCAGACACTAGCTGTGTGACCCTGGGCAAGTTACATAGCTCTGATTGCCTCAGTTTCCTTTTCTTTAAAATGATTTGGAGAAGAAAATGGCAAAATACTCCAGTATTTTTGACAAGAAAACTCCAACTTTAGGGTCTTGAAGAGTTGGGTTTGACTAAAAACTACTGAACATATAATATACACACATACACATATATACAAGTATATATACGTGTGTGTGTGTGTGTATGCACAAATGTTCATTTTTGTAGTATAGTACAATAGAAAAAATATTAGATCAGGAACAGGGGAAGCTTGGTTCTGGTCTCAACTTAATCATTATGTTATTACTTAGACAAATCATTCCCAAAATTATCTCTGTATCTGTAAAATGATAGAGTTAGCTAAATAATTCTAAGGTTCTTTCTAATTCTAATGTTCCATGATTACATAAACATAAGTAGATAATGGTAGGATTCTTAGGATTTTAGAATTAAAACTAGCTTTAAAATTTCTATTACAAATGTTATTGACGATACCAATGGGATAGTTTTATAGAGGTAAACTTTAAAGCAGTATTACATTCTGTGAGGTTTGAATGGTTGAAAACACTTGCTCTTCTTTTCATCTAAAGCCCTAGTCTGAGGAATAATAAATGTTGATTCTTTTATCCTAGGTTTGGCTTAAATAAGGCTATGCTTTTCATTATATGTTTATATTTAGTAAATTATGTATCTTAAACTAAAAAGTTATATCTGGGAATATTTTTTAATGGAGCTATTTTGGGATGTTTAATATGAATAATTCTAATTAGACAAAATTATTTTGAAAACATAATAAAGTTTAAATTGAAAGAAAAAGATTTATGTATGCCCTTTCTTTCCTATTGAAGGGAATTACATACCATGATAGTCAAGAATAAGACTATTGAGAAATGTGAAACCTGAATTCTAGTAATTTCCCAATTAGTTAGCAATGGGAAAGACTCCTTTTAACAAAGCCAACTTGGGTGGTCATGGCGGAAAGGGCTCAAATGACATTCTAATCTCCTCAGCCAGGGCTAGCAGTGGCAGCAGCTGAGGAAGAGGAGGAGGAAAAGAAGAACGAGAAGGAGGAAGAGGAGGAGGAGGAGGAAGAAAAAGAGGAAGAGGAGGAGAGAGGGGTCCTTTATCCAGTATAGATTTTCAGAAGTAAGCTTAGTTTAGCAGAAGAGACAGCAGTAATCTTAGAGTGAAGGGATCCAGTTGCAAAAGTAGTTAAGATTTGTACATAATTCTTTGGGTTTAAAAAAAAAAAAACAATTTATACACATTATTTCTGAGCTAACTAGATGGAATAATGGATTGAGTGCTAGGCTGGGAGTCAAGGAGATCAAATTAGTTCAAATTAATTTTCAGATACTTGTAACTATCTACAAGTTATCTTGTAGTTAAGAAATTATCTAGTTTAGAAATTTAACTTGTCTGCCTAAACTATAAAATGAGGATAATAGCAGATACATTACAGAGTAATTTTAAGAATATAATGAAATAATATTTGCAAAGGGCAAAGCATAATGTCTGGCACATAGTAGGTGCTTACTAAATGCTTATTCCTTTTTCCTTTGTATCTCATATTCTATCTCCTTTGCGGGGTGCTCAAAGTTTCTCTTAGAATTAGTGTAACTTCTCTCCAAGCTTCTTGGAGAATTGTGAATCTGACCAGTTGTCTTTAACTTCCATTTAGACCCCAGTTTCTTAACTGTGGTTTGCAACCCATATGGAGTCTCATAATTGAATATGGGGGGGGGGGTCATAAAATTATTATTTATTAGTAAATGTTTGATTTGTTTATCTTTTTATATACCTATATGCTTGGGAGTCATATAAAAATTTCTTGAATAAAATGATGTCACAAGTGGAAAAAGTCTAAGAAGCTCTGATTTAATTGTCAAATCCTGAAATAAATCAGACTCCTAAGTGTAGGAAAAGGTATTTTTAATTAAGACAAAAGGGGTCATAAGACTGAGATACTACCAAGAATCTGAATACAGGGTATTAACAGGGGAAAAGTATAGAAAGGCTTTAAAACATTCAGGAGGAAAGAAGGGAGGAGAGGCATATGAGGAATGAGACCTGGCCATGAGGTCCCAGCTACCCTTGGCAATCCAAACAAGGAAGTCCATTTCATTCTGGTCGTTTTTACTCTTCATGATCCAATTTGCCCCAAATCTTGATGAGGAGCCTAAGATACTAGCCCAAATTAGTTTCTGTTTACAGAATAAAGCGGAGGCCAGATTCCCAAGGTGGAGCCCAGTCCAACATATTTGAAAGTAAAGTGCTTTAGCAGTAAGAATGCAATGACATTCCTGAGATTCTTTAGACAGAAGAGCTTTTTGTCAGGATGGCTTTTTGACAGAGAAGAGAACATTGCGTTTGATGTTAACAGTATTAAAATTAACTTTCCTGTCAAGACACTTCTCCCTGATACTGTTGTCCCTGGTGGGGTGAAGCTGAAACCCTGATGGAAAGATAGGAAGCCCCAAATATTAAGGACCTGGTAGAGGAAACCAAGACCAATCTAGACTGTTCTTCTCTCAGACAAGCTAGGATCAAGGCCCTAACTGAAATGTTCTCTTCTTATTTATAGCTTGAAGGCATGTATTTAATCTGTTGCATTGGTATGTTTTTTTTAGAAGAACCTTTGGGGTGTGACCAAATTTCTGGAGCCAGCCTGAACACCCTTCCTTTATAATGTTCCTACATGTCCTATGTAGACATGTTCCTGTAATTTATTTAAGGGATCAATGGAAATATCTAAACTGACTGAAGCCTTTTTACATATAGTTGTAACACCTTTGAGTTTATTCAGTTTAGTGGAGGACTATTCCTACCAAGGTGAAGTGACTACAATAGCATTTTTAAATAGTATTTTAAAAACCTTAAAATGCTGTTAAATGTTAGCTATTGTTATTGTAGTTGGTTATTGTTATTTGATTGATTTACTCTACTGACCTACCATTTACAGAGGAATCATTAATAATAATAATAGCATTTATATAGGGCTTTAAAGTTTGCAAAGGGCTTTACAAATATATAATTTTATCCTCACAACAACTCTGGGAGGTAGGCACTATTATTATCCCCATTTTACAGATGAAGAAACTGAGTCAGATAAAGGTTAAATAATTTAATACAGGGTCACAAAGCTAGTAGTAGTGCCTGAGGCTAGATGTCAACTCAGGTCTCTTGACTCTGTCCAAGGTACCACAAAATTCCTGGGAGTTGGTTGGTTGGTGATTTTCTTTCTGGAAAGAATCACCTCACTATGTTAGCATCAAGTTAGAATATGTCTGTTACAGTATGACCGACTGATCAGTCCATCACAAGCTCAGAATGCTCTATCAGTTCAGGCACAAATAATCCCTGGGAATATTTGGAGTAGATTATCAAAATTTGCATGTTTCATGGTATTTTTTTTTGAGTCATTCTTTGATCATAGAGCACAGCACCTTCTTTGCTGAAGGCCCACCCTATTATGTCCCCGGTCACACAATCAATTCCAAAGTTCTTCAGAGAGACCTTGAAAATGTCCTTGTATTGCTTCTTCTCATCTCCGGTGAGCATTTGCCCTGTGTGAGTTCTCCACAAAATAATCTATTAGGTAAACGTACATTTGGCATTCAGTGGCAGCCCATCAGAGTTGTGCTCTCTGCTATAGAATCTGAATGCTTGGAGGTTTAGTTTGAGAAAGGAGATCAATGTCTTGTTCCTTATCCTGCCAAGTGATCTTCAGAATCTTCCTTAGGAAATAGAGATTACAAATTTGTCCAGATAGACTTTAGCCTTTCTTTGGTTTCAACCAAGGATTGCACACTTCCTGGACAAATCTAAGAGCTAAAAAATGAACAACTCTAAAAAATTGATAAGCTGTTTCATACTGAGAGCTGAACTTTTCAATGAACACTGGTCTACTTGCTGGGGAGCACTGGAGGAGACAGTCACATAGGTCCACCTAGAGACAGCCATGCTTGAAGGCCACGTGGCATCTATAAATCTTTAATATGATGATAACTGAGTCCCTCTCCTTCTCAGAGTGGGTGTATGAGGGGCTGAGGTTTTGAGGTTATGGCTTCTTTTGGTTGATAGCTAGGAATATATTTGAGATGAACCATACAAGTGAGTAGTACCATGAAAATATTTTAATAGTCACTGATTGCAATGTCTACTAATTACAAGAAAGATCACTCAGAATATATTTGAGCCTTGAAATTTCAAATTCAAGTATGATATAATTTTGTGAACTAAATGAATATATAATAAAGAAAAAGAAGTAATGTTATCTGCTAAAATTATTTTTCAATAATTATCCTTAAAAACTGAAACTGAGATTACATTTGTATGTATATATTCCTTCAGAATATAGACCATGTGTAGACCATGTTTTTTATTCACATAAATAATGGTTTCAACAGAAATATAAGGAAAATTTTTAGTAAATTGGATCATTTTCTCCAGTTTAATAGGTTATCTTCCAAGAATCTTGATTGATCAAAGTTTACTGCTCTAGCTGTAAGAAAATAAAATAAAATTATAAATTGTGTTTTAAAGCCCAGTATAATCATCAAGGAAATATTATCTGAGTCTAAGGTTCTGTGTCCCCAGATTCTATCTCATCTTCTTCTTCCTGCCCTCCCCTCTCCAAATATTTATCCATCTTGATCTTTCAAGGGTTTTCATTCTCTCCTTCATTCTCTTTTCCTCTCTTTGGTTCTCCAATGTTATGTTTTTCAGTTCTCCAGCTTCTTCCGTTTCCTTCATGGGCTTACAGTAGGATTCTTTCAAGATTTTTTCTGACCAAACTTTTCCTAGGGGAGAGCAGCTATTTCTAAGCCTTTAGTGATCACTTTGATTATTAAAGACTCCCAAGTTTAAATCTCAGCTTTGACTTCTGATCCATTCCATGGCACAGTTCCACCTAACCATATCCTGCCATCATTGCAAACTGACCTTGACTTTCTAAATTTCTTCATTTTCTAGTGATGGTGTTACCTTCACTTTTATAATAATATCTCATAGTTTTTTTCATTTCATTTATATAATAAGCCTCTTAAAGTTCAGAGGGAATCATATGTTTGGAGCTAACAGGGACCTTAAAACCATTATGATCATCTTCTTCATTTTGCAGTTGAGAAAATGGAGGCACAGAAAGATACAGATAGCAAGAGATTGGAGCAGAGTTTGAACACAAATCTTCCTTGCTCCATGTCTCGTTTCCTATCTGCTGTGCGACACTGAATCAGGGTGGGTCTGCAACAACAGATCATTAGTAAAATGTTCCTGCTTCCCATACTACATTTTTATTAGTTTTCAGATTCAAGAAATAGTTATCAGATCATAGTAGACATCTACTCAACCATTCATTTTATAGATGAAGAGACTAAGGTCTAACAAAATTAAACATTTTGCCTAAGGTCCCACAACTACTAAGTGACAAAGTCAGCTTTTGAACCCTGGTTCCCAGATTACAAAGCCCATACTTTTTCCACTGAGTCAGACAGTGATATAAAATGAGCCATTCCTGTGATATAAAATTAGCTTTAGATAGACATATTCTTTATATTTGCTCATCTCTGTGTAACAAAATCATTATCCTTAATGGTACATTATTAGAGTGGGGTACCCTCCTTAAAAATACAAATTATCACTTTAATTTCTGAAAGGGAGATAAAAATTATTCTGAAGTAACAAGCTCTAGGGTGTGATAAATTGTGAAATTCATATTAAGTTATATAATCTGACGAAGGAATTTTTTGTTTTGTTTTATTTATTTTGAAGGATTATTATAACAAATATTCTGGCCTCTTCACAACAAACATTTCTATGAATTTGGGGGATATAATTATAAAAATTAAAAAATTAAGGAAGTTCAAAACAAGAATGAAACTACTTCAAAAAGTCTGCTTGTCTGTCTTGAAAGAATTCATTCTATATTTACCTTCTTCTGGTGGTTTCTGCAGGGACTTAAAGAACATGGCTGCAGCTTCAGAAATAAGTATTGGGTTTAGACTTTGGCTGCGCTTTTCTGGAGAAATAAAATGTAAACAAATTTTCTCATCACATAATATTAATAGATAATTAATAATTAGATTAATCAGATAACATTCACATAGTGCTTTCTGTGCTTTACAATTAATTATTACCTGATTTGATTCTTGATGGACCCTGAGAGAGATACAATTTTACAATTCCTGTTTCTTAGATAAGGTAATTTGGGATAATGGGTACAAGTGATTTGCCCAAAATAACACATCTAGTAAAGTATCTGAGCACATTTGAACTAAGTTCTTTCTGATTCCAGGCCTAGATCTTTATGAACTGCACAACCTGACTTCTTCATGTCTAGACTGATCCAATAAATATGGTGAAAAGCAAAATCTGTATAAAATAAAAGATTTTCAAGGCTCAGTGGTTGGCCTCTTTATTTTATTTAATATACCACATTTTGAGCACCTGAATGGCTTCAGTGGATAGAGTATGAGTCGGGAGTCTGGAAGATAGGAATTCAAAATTGTGAGCAGTTGCAATTAACTGCCTTTGGCCTTAGTTTCCTTTCTATAAAATGAAAGGAACTGGCCTTGATGGCCTCTAAGCTTCTTTCCAGTGCTAAATCTATGATTCTATTAAATAAATTAGGACACTTTCTTGGAAATTATTTATACTGTGATAAAACCTATACTAATTTTTCATTGTGAAAATTTAGAGAGGTAATATAATAAATTGAATAGAGCCAGTATTGGATGAAAGGACAGGTCTGAGCCTTTCCTATCTATCTGACTAGGATCTTTTAGATAAAATCATGCTCTGGAGAATGCCCTATATCTTTTTTTCTTGTTGTTGTTTAATATGCTTTTCAGTTCTGATTTGATGAAAAATTCATTAACTCACTATGAATGTAATAACTTCATTTGTAATATCATTAGTATATAAAATAGATGTGTCTAATAAATGCTAAAAATAATGTTAAACTTGACATAAGGAAAAATGTTTTTCTGATTTAATCTTATTTATGAAATTTGACATGGGAAATTTTTAATCTGAAAATCAGTGGCAATACTATAAAACAAGAAGTTTGGATAAATTGTAGATCTGTGAGGTCCCTTTCAGATCTTAAGTTCTATGATTTCTATTGCTTTGTTTAACAACAAAAAAAAAGTTTTGGCTAACTAAATGGCTCAGTAGATTAGCATTGATCTTGTAGTTAGGAAGATCTGAATTAAAATCTGGCTCTCACATTTACTAGCTGTGTGACCCTGGGTAAGACACAGATTGCCTCCTTAAAAAAAAAAAATACACGAACAAAAATTATAAAATGCATGGCTATCAATTTAATATCATCCAAGAAAAGCATATTGAATATTTGTCAAGTACTTAGCATTATATATGGTATGTTCTGTACTCACTGATAGGCATTCAGTAATCTAATATTTTCTCCATAATCAGTAATTTTATGATGACTAATTTTTCAGGGTAACAAGCACATTTGCAGACAACAAAGTAGCAATGGTCAAAATTAAAACTAGCAACTTTGGTATCTGGAAAAGCAGCTTTAAAATCCACCCCTCCTATCCACTTTGGAGTAGTGTTGAGAAGACAGAACATGGGACAGTTTAGGCTCCTGCCCAAGAAGCATGGGGCCAAGTGAAAAGTTCACTGGTATAAATGCTGAAATTTGGTGTTCTGAAGCAAACTCCTAGCTGTTCTGCCCTAAGTTACAATTCCAATAAGGATGTACCACGAACAGCAATAAAAACATGTGTGCTACAATTCTTGCTTTTCTATAAGATTTTAGGACACTATTTAACCCTATATAGGACCTTTATTTTTTCTTTGCAAAAGTGGAGTAGGTGTGCTTTAAAAAAAAAGCCCCACAATTTAAAGCTTACTGTGAGTAGCTTTGAAAAGATCATTTTAATTAGGAAAATTAGGAGAGGAAGTAGGAATGCATCTGAAACTAAAAATCTGGCTACACCTATTATAGTAGTGTCATAGGTTAGCCAGCTTTTCTTCTGTCTTCCTGATCCATTTTCCTCTTCCTGAAATGGTTGCCTAACCTCTCTGCAATTAAATATAAACTTCTTCGTTTAGATTTCAAAGTCCTGCATAATCTGGCCCCAACCTGCCTTTCCAGTCTTATTATTTTTCACTTTTATTAATCTTTGAACCAGACAACTGTCCTTCTTGCTGTGCAATGATACATGAAACTAGATCTACCCCCTACCTCTCTTTCTTTCATGGGAATGCCCAAAAGGCATTTTTGTGCCTCTTAGAGTCTCTCCTTTCATCCAAAGCTTTGCTCAAGGTACACCTACCTGAACCATTTCTTGACCAACATTAACTACCATTGTCTCCCCTTGAAATCTCTACCTTGTATTTATTCTACACATACTTATTATATAGATAGCATTTGACCCCAAAGAATGTAAGTTCTTTAAAAAGCAGGGGTTATTTTATTTTTGTATAATATCTCCAGCACTTCTCCATCTCAGACAAATTGTAGTAAATAACTTAATAAGTGTTTGTTGGTTGAGATTTTCATATATATAATATGTATATAAATAGTATGCATATATAACATCCACATATGATATGAGATAGAATATAAATATATCCATGCATATATACAGATATATATAATATACTTGTACATAAAGATATACATATGTACAGTTCTATCAGTTTCATTTGTGCAGAAAATATGCAGTGAGTTAACTCCTTCCCTTCAATATGTATCAGCATCTGTTCCGAAACTTGAGTCTAAAAGAGTTTAAACGACCTGCCCAAGATCATGTAGTCGTTGTTGTATCAGAGGAAGGACTCCAATCTAAGTCTTCCTGACTGCAGTACTGGCTTTCTATTCACTATGCCACCTTTATCTCATTATAAATATGCTGGCTCTTAAATCTTATGCTCAGTATCAACCTTTTAAAACACAGAGGAATAGACAAGTTTAGACTTTTAAGAATGAAGTTTAAACAAAAGTTGTTTTAATGAAGTAACTGAATGTTATTTTTCCTAAACATCTAAGACTATTCCTCCTACCACATTTTAAGCACATCTGCTTTTGGTTACCCAAATATCTTATCTGCCTGTTGATTTTGGCACGTTCTGAAAAACTGTCTGATTTTCATCCCTGACTGCTCCCCTTTATGACTGCAGTTGTTTTGTAGTTGGTAAGATAAGCAGTAACCACAAGAAAATGTCCTACTTTAGCACAGGGCTAAGTTGTCTTTTCTTGTGGAAATGTATCTCTTCAGACATGAAACCTATCTCCTTCCCTTGATGTAGTATGGTGCCTTATAAATATCAGTTGACTGACTGATAGGATCAGTGGACAGCCCAGTGCATTTGATTCAGTACATACACAATTCTCATACCAACTCTACACTTACTTTGTTAAATTATTCTGATTTCCCAATTTCTGTTTTTTTTTTTTTAAACCTGGAAATGAGGTAATTGGACTTTTTGGTTTCTAAAGTCCTTTCTTTTCCACTCCAACATTTTATGATGCAGTGAATCACAGCAAAGTATGCTCCCCTTTTTCGGGATGCAGTGGAAAGAACACTGGATTTGGAGTCAAGGGATCTTTGTTCCAAGGGCCACTTTGTGATCCTGAACAAGTTATGTAATTTCTTTAGATATCAGACCCTTCTCCCTATGATGAGTTTTAAATTATTGAATTATCTAATAATCAGACAAAATAATTTTTGCTGTTCCAGCTTGAAAGCATCTGGTGTCTTTGTGTTTCTCTTACCCGGCTGTAGTCTGTTGTAGAGATCTTTCCTCCTGTTCTCCTCTGAGATGAAGTGGCGGCCTTCTATAAAGCAACACAATAAAAACAGGAAAAAACTATAGTAGCTTCAAATGACTTTACCGGGATGCTGGCTGCAGCTTTGGATCTGGGCAGGCAAATTGAATGACTTCTCTCTTATACTGGGTAAGACACACTGAGGAGGGTGGCTTGGCCCTACTAGGTAACAGGGAAGGGAACAGAGAGAAATAATCCCTGATTTTACTTGATAAACCCTTGAATCCCATCCAGTAAAACTCCTCTAAGTTTCAGCCTGAAGGTCATTGATAGGGATTAAAATAATGTTTTTACTAGATGTCACTATGGATAGAGGACATCCTCAGGAATCAGGAGAACCTGAGTTCAAACAGTCCCTGACATTTGACATTCACTAGTTGTGTGAGGTTGGACAAGCAATTTGACCCCAATTGCTTTCAAAAAGAAAGAAAAATATCAATTTGGATTCCAGGGAAAAGGAAAGAAAAGGAGAAGAGGGAAATAAATGAAAGGTTTTTTTTTAATTTTTAAATGGAATTGTTATAAATTTCCTTTGTCATAAATTCTGCCCTGAAGATTTTCACAGATTGATGTAGAGCAAGAGCAAAGTAAGCAGGACCATGAAAACAATGCACAAAACCAATAATATAAAGCAAAAAAAGCTAAAAAAGGAACTGAATGTAATTATAATGACAAAGTTTGAGTGAGAAGAGTTAAGAAAAACATCATTCCATCCACAAGTATATAGGCTGTGAAATTTCTAGTTATCTGAAAATTTTTACTTTTTCTGTACCACAATCTTCATTAATTAAAATTTTTTTTTAAACTGCAAAGCAGAATGAATAATTTACCAGAGTTCCTTTGCATTTTCTGCTATAGACTCTTGCTCTCACTGAATAAATAGCTCACAAAAGAAAAGTTTTTTTTTTCAGTACTTACGAGTCCCCTTGAGGTAGAGAATAGTTTGAGGAGTCCAGTTTCTTCTTTCCAAAATTCTCTACAAATTCAGAGAGAAGAACAGTTAATAGGACATCATGATCCGGTCCTTTGGGAATTTAAAAACCAAAAGGCCAATCATGAAAGAACAACTGCATGCAAGATTTAGAGAATTCTGCTTTTAAAGAGGCAATTACCTGGGGAGCACAGCAGGAGTAGGAGATGAATGAAACCACCAGAAGCAGGGCCAATCCAGAAGCTTTCAGACTTTGGATTCCCTAAGTAGAAGAAACAATTATCCTAAATGTATATAATCCTTGCTTTATATTATGACATTTCCAATTTTCTTTGTGCTGTTATAGTGCTCAATATATATCTATTTTTCTCATAAATTCTGTAATAAGGATCACAAGATATAATGGATATTCTTTTCTAAAAGAATAAAGAGAAAAAAATGGATCAGCAGCACTAATAAATAATATTAGCACAATTAATAAGTTCTGTTCAGTTCTTAGATATCATTAAATACATTCTAATAAGATGAAACTATATTCTAAAATATAATTATTAAAATATTCATCACCCTCTGAAATGCTTCTTAACTAAACATGAAAGTTGTTAATAAAGAAGTAAGCCTTCCTCTGTAGTAAAGGAAAACCTCACCTACCTTCATTGTTACTTCCTGCCAGGATTCTCTGGTAGAAGTTATCTGAACCAATTTGAATACAGAGACCTTTTTAAATCTTCCCTGTCAATGGACATCTTTCCATTTCTTTCAGAGTGAGTGTCTAAAGAGATTTCTTGTCAGCCCCGGAGACAGAGAAAGAGGTCTGATGATCCTTCCTGGGAGATTAGCCAGCAGGAAGTCAAGATGATTAAAAGGGTAGACACTCTTAGTTTAGCCACTTAGCACATCAGCCAGGCTACGTTCTAAATACATCAGCATCAACTCAGTGTGTCCCTCTAATTTTCAATGAAGCATCATTGTCTTATAAATGATCAATGACTCTGCCTGGAAGTAAAACTTGAATAATATCACTGACATTTAGAAAGCACTTTAAAATTTCCAAAGTATTTTACAAAGAATATCTCATTTGTGGCTCATCAATATATGAAGTAGAAGATCTCGTTATTTCCATTTTACATGTGAGGAAAATTAGATTTAGAAACATAAAGTGACTCATCCAAGATCCCCTAACTATAGTGTATGAGGGAAGATTTAAACCCAAGGTATCTCAATTCCACATTAAGCAATTTATCTGCTACTCAAACTATAATTTATGGTACCACTAAATACTGGCTCAATTTTTGAGAAATTGAAATGTGAGTGAATCTTGATATGACTTTATGTCACATACTCATTATTTGACTTAAATTCATTTAAGTGTTTACTATATATAACAAGGTGAAAGATACAAGGAGGATAAAAAAAAGTTGAAAATGCCATAGAAGTTAAAGGACAAGAGAAATTTAGTGAATGTGGTATTATTTAAACAGACAAACAATAAGTATGATTTTAAAAGGTAGCTTTTGAGAAGGGCAAGTTTTCTATGTAGAGATGACTATGAACAGAGATATTAGATTAACAATTCATTAATTATTTGGGAGGATTGCTTAGTAATGCAATTTGGCCTGAGAGTAATGTATAGAAATTGATATGAGACTTGGTTATTAAAAAAAAAACAGATTGGAATTTCTTGAAGTCTATGTTAGAGAATTTGAATTTTATTCTGTAGGGAATGAAAAGTGATTGAAGAATTTTAAGTAGAAGATCAGTTTAACTATGGTAATGCTTAGGAAGATTATTCTGATGATATAATCTTAGAAATCAAGAAGACTAATAGATCCATTAAGAGGAATACTCCAAACTAGTCTTGCTGTAGGGTTTAAAATTCCCCAACAAATGGAACTCTGAGTCTCTTCCCTACAAGCTATTTGTGCCAAAGAAAGAAATAGGGAGCTCTAATATGATTTTATAAAGGTTTAATAATCATAACGGGTTACTTACCCAGGGGCTGTCTAGGAGCAACTGACAGGATATTCAGTAGATCCTCACAAACACCCTCCTCCCAAAAAATCTCATGATAATTTTAGAAATCAAAGGGAGGAGGAGCTGGAAAGCATCATTATATATGTCATTGTAGATTCGCATTATACTTAGCAAGTACTTTTAATTTTGGGCCTGGATTACAGGGCTTTAGTGACATGCCAGTACCCTTAGGTAAGTGCTTGAACACCCAATGGGGTGGACACAGTGAAGGTTATATTCTGATCACAGTGTCCTTGGGTCTTGCTATAGCTTGCACTTGATTGCTATATCCTTCTTGTAGCTCTCAACCCAACAAGACTGCGTGCTGGTCAGTTTGAATAAATTCCCAAACACCAGATTATTTGCTGGTACAGTGTTCTTGTAATTTTGTAATAGATTTCACACACTCCTCCCTTGGAATGGCTTTCATTCCAATAGTATAGATTTTGCCCAAATAGTGTGGCTTCCACCAATCAGGACCCACATTTGCCATATTCTATGTGGTCAGACTATCTATCTATCTATCTATCTATCTATCTATCTATCTATATTCTATCTAGATTTCTCTATATAAATATGTATATATATGTATATCTTACTATCTATCTATCTATTAGTCTTTAGATTATTATTTGTTCTGAGTTCCACATTTTAAAAAGGACATTGAAAAACTGGACTTTCCAGAAAAGGGCAAAAAAAAATCATAAATTTATGCTTTATGAGGATTAATTGAAAAAAAACTGGAAAGATTTTGGAGAGGGATGTATGATAACTCTCTCCAAATATTTCAAAGGCAGCCTCATGGAAGGCAGATTAGACCTTTTCTGCCTGAGCTCGTCAGGTAGAATTAGAAAAAAATGAGCAGAAGTTACAGTGAAGCCAAGTTTATGTTTAATGTAAGGGAAAAATATAGTTAAGATTTTATAAGTTTATATTTAATGTAAGGGAAAAATCTTAACTATACAACAACAGAGGGTAGTCTTTTTAAATTTTTATTAAAGCCTTTTATTCACAAAACATATGCATGGGTAACCCTTGCAAAACCTTCTGTTCCAAATGATCCCCTCCTTCCCCCCACTCCTTCCCTAGATGGCAGGTAGTCCAAAACATGTTAAATATGTTAAAATACATGTTAAATCCAATATATATTTATATATACATACTTATACAGTTATCTTGCTCCACAAGAAAGATCAGATCAAGAAGGAAGAAAAATAAAACTGGGAAAGAAAACAAAATGCAAGCGAACAACAGAAAGAGTGAGAATGCTATGTGGTGGTCCACACTCAGTTCCCACAATCTTCTCTCTGGGTGAAGATGGCTCTCTTCATCACAAGATCATTAGAACTGGTTTGAATCATCTCAATGTTGAAGAGAACCACGTCCATCAGAATTGATCATCATATAATCTTGTTGTTGCTATGTACAATGATTTCTTGGTTCTATTCATTTCACTTAATATCAGTTGGTCGTTTCTTACAGAACAATAACATTCATATACCGTAACTTATTCAGCCATTCTCCAATTGATGGGTATTCATTCATTATCCAGTTTCTTGCCACTATGAAAAGGGTTGCCACAAATATTTTTGTACATGTGGGTCCCTTTCCCAACAGAGGGTAGTGTTGAGAGAGCATGAGTTCCCCTTCAGTTGAAGTAGATAAGTAGATAAGAGAAGGATGAATGATCATTCATTTTTATATTCTTGAGAGGATTATTTCCCTTCCAACTCTGGGCATCTGTAATTCTTATTCTGTCTTGGATAGATTGGGATCATATAGGGAGCTTTAAGGCAAGAAGACCAGGTATGAGGTTCATGTGAGAGATATCAAATGCCTAAAAATAACACTCTACCTGCTTTACTTGATTGTAAAAAAGAAGGCACAATGTAAATTCTAAAGCACTTCTTAAATGTGAGTTATTATTATGATTGGGGAGAGTACAGTAAACTTGTTCTTAAATGGCTTAAGATAGATATGACTGTGGAAAATAGGGATAAAGATGTCCAAAAGACAATGGGAAATGTTAGTCTGAAGGTCAGAGGAAAGATTAGGGCTCAAGCGACTATTTGCATGGTTATTATAGGTAAAGACATGACTGAAGGAGATCATTAAAGAGGAAAAATGTAGAGAGAGAGATAAAAGCTGATTAAAGAACCCTGGGTAATGTTTTCATCCATAGAGTTAAGTGGAGAGAGAGAATTAATTAAAAGAGAAAGAAAATCAATCAAAAAGACATTAGAAAAAGATTTGGAAAGTGGAAAATATGAATGGCAGAAAAGGTTTCTTTCTTTGTTTCTTTCTTTGCTTCTCCCTCTCTCCCTCCCTCCCTCCCTCCCTTCCTTCCTTCCTTCCTCTTAAACAGCATTTTATTTTTCCAAATACATTGCAAAGATAGTTTTTAACACTGACTTTTGCAAAATCTTGTGTTTCAAATTTTTCTCCTCTCTTCCATGTCCCCCCTCCTCAAGACAGTAAGCAATCCAATATAGGTTTTAAATGTTTGATTCCAGGAAAGGTTTCTTAAAAGTGTTGGTGGTATAATCTTAAGTAGAAAAACAGAAGGAAAAAGGGAAGAAAAGAAGAAAAGAAAGAAGGAAGAAAGGAAGGAAGAAACAGTAGCCATCCTATGGACCATGTAGAACTACCCTGTACTTGGCCACTTTTGGGGACACACGTTTAGCACTGGTTCTTTAGGATGACGACATTATCCTGGTTGGACCCTTTCTTTTCCTTCCCTAAATTCCCTCCCTTGCTCAAGAGAGGGAGGATTGAGCCAAAGTATTATCTGAGAGGATTGACCTCTGAGTCAAGAAGCCTACTCAATAGGCTTCAAAAGAAATAACTTTGTTCTCTAGCTCTCTTTTTGGAATGTTTAGTTTATTTCTCTTTGAGACTTTTCATAAGGAGTGGATTGGAATTCCACTTTCATTAAAGAAAAAACAGAAAATGCAGCTCTTTCAAGATGAGCAACCATTAAATCTAGCCTCAGATTGATGGGAAAGCTTCTTGTGAGAGGGGGAGATTGACTTTGGCAGCTTGAGTCAAGAAGGCTTGAAAATTTGTAGCTGTCAAGAAGTCTGGGATACCTGAGATCAGAAAAGCATGACTTGTATGCAACTTGACTATAATTACAGAGACTGGGAAACAGAACAGAGTCAGTTTAATAGAGTAGAAGACAATTTGTATTCCCTCTGAAATAGCTAGCATCATCTTTTAGAGTATTCACATGGAATTACAGGACCTGATCAATAGTGTATTCACACCCATTCACAAGGAGTATAGTGGTTTGTGAGCTTCTTTTTTCTTCTCCCACTACCCCATCTATTTGATTAGAAGTAAAAGAAACTCAATTATTTCCTATTTTGCCAATAGATTATAAGAGAAGAACTTGTCAGATAAAGATCTAGACACAACATCTAATAAAATAAAATTGGAAATAGGACTTTCCTGAAGTAAATGTTTAAATATACAACACATAACTAGAAATTATACTAAAATCTTTACATAAGAAAAATTGAAAAATGAACAAAAATGAAACCAAAGAAACTCAATGAGGCTGTATGAAAACAAAGCTTAACGCTCAGGAGCAGAAATAAGGGGAGATAGAGAAAAAAAGAGAGAAAGATACAGAGAGATACAGAGACAGAGAAAGGAGAGACAGAGAGAGGAGAGAGAAAGAGAAGAGAGAGAGAGAGAGAGAGAGAGAGAGAGAGAGAGAGAGAGAAGGAGGAGAAGAAGAAGAAAAATAAGAAGAAAGAAGAAGAAGAAGAAGAAGAAGAAGAAGAAGAAGAAGAAAAAAGAAGAAGAAGAAGAAAAGAAGAAGAAAAAAGAAGAAGAAAGAAGAAGAAGAAAGAAGAAGAAGAAAGAAGAGGGTGGGAGAAACCAAAAGGAAAAAAAAGAAAAATCCTCAAATATTAATTCCCAAGGACAGAACCATCACACATAATTAGATTTGGATGATATAAGTGGGATCAGGGCTGCTCAGGTGGTTTCTCTTCTACAAATCCTCACTTACATCCTGAGATTGAATGCGATAATAGTTATTTCTTCATGTATTACTGCCTTCAATGGAGGTAAAGAATAAGAAACCAGTCACCATGGGGAAACAACATGAACATCAGTAAAGGATCCCTCTTCCCAATTAAGCTTTCAAAACTGTGTTCTACTCCATATAGACTTTTTTTTTTTTGGTCATGAAACTTATTTATTTTTTTGTTAGTCTGGAGACTGTGAACTCTTTTTTTTTTTCCCTTTCTGCCCAAACTCATAGTACTGCCAACCTTAATTATGAGACTCAGATTAGCAACCATTAGTTGTTGGGGTTTTTTTGTATAGTAGGAAAAATAAATGATGGTAATAAAGTACAGAGAACAAAAGAAGGCATATAGAATTTGTGGATGTACACAGTATTGACCACTGCTAGCTGCAAAAGGAATTTACAATTCCTTTTTTGATTCCCATTTCTTGTTGGGAGGACAGTTACTCTGTTAATGCAAGTTTTTCCTTCAGCTATTTGGAGTCATGGGAGAAGGAAATCATTTGAGAGAGATAATTTGAATCATTTTGCCATATATAGTCTGTATTAACACAGAAATATACTTACCATTTCCAAAATGTTACTCAATGTTCTTGGGTGGTGTCTACTTGTACATCTCATCTCCATGGCAATGCAATTTGAACTTAGAAAAGGCAGATGAGCTAAGAACAGTTAGTATGAGTGCATTCTAACTCATACATACAAGTGATAGCTTGTATAAATAGATGTATAAATCAAGACATCTGTAGAGGGAAGGAACAATTAAGATTAAAGCAATCAGGATAGGGAAGGGACCTTCAAAGATAAAACCTAGAGGGTAGGAACAATCAAGGTCAAAAAAAGTAATAAGAACAGACAATCAAGAACTCAGCAAGAGACATTATAATGATCTTTGAGCTATTCAGAAGGAAGAAAGCTTTGGGGGTAAATTTCCACAAAATGTTTCCCTTTGGATTTTGTATATCCAGGTTATATCAAGCTTTCTATTTTTTTATTTTTTTTAAATAACTTTTTATTGATAGAATCCATACCAGGGTAATTTTTTACAGCATTATCCCTTGCATTCACTTCTGTTCCGATTTTTCCCCTCCCTCCCTCCACTCCCTCCCCCAGATGGCAAGCAGTCCTTTACATGTTGAATAGGTTACAGTATATCCTAAATACAATATATATGCACAGAACGGAAGTTTTCTTGTTGCATAGGGAGAATTGAATTCAGAAGGTATAAATAACCCGGAAAGAAAAACAAAAATGCAAGCAGTTTATATTCATTTCCCAGTATTCTTTCTTTGGGTGTAGCTGCTTCTGTCCATCTTTGATCTATTGAAACTGAATTAGCTCTCTTTATTGAAGAGATCCACTTCCATCAGAATACATCCTCAAACAGTATCGTTGTTGAGGTATATAATGATCTCCTGGTTCTGCTCATTTCACTTAGCAATATCAAGCTTTTTAAACTCTCCCTGTTTTTGTATGTGTGGATGTATGTTTGTATGTATGTACAAATGTGTAAGAAAAGATATGTTTATTATACATACATATATAAATATAAACTCTGTGAATATATTTGCCCATTGGCTTATCACTCACACTTTTTGCATCTTTAATAAGTATCTGAGGCCATAGTATTTTTGCTAATTCCCTTCTTAAAGTTTTGTCTTCTGTAAACCAGGAGACAAGAAGATGGTGAGAAAATATTACAATGAAGAATTCATAAAACAAGTTCCATAGAGAATCTATACAATCATGGCTCCAAAATTAAGCAAAGGCCTATATTCATTATTATTACTGGGCCACCAATTAATTTGGCCTTGATGTACATTTTCTCAACATTTCTCTTTTCGGCAGAAGTTAAGAATTTTATTGTTTAAATTTTAAAGTAATATCCTATTCATTTTCTCATCATGGTAGCACGAGCATAATTATGTTTTGTCTTCCCTATCATGTCAAAAGGTTTCAAATAGGGGTCCAGTAACGAACTATATGTTTGTAGTTTGAGGACCATACTCACTAAGTTAGAAAGGTGGTTTTTTTGTTGTTATTTTACCAGACTGGCTTCAAGAAGAAAAAATCCTTAGACATAGTAAATTTTTGAAAACTATCTGTTAATTAAGAGAGGAGTTGTTGAGTCACTTAACCTGTTTGCCTCAGTTTCCTCATCTGGAGAATGAGGTGAAGAAGAAAATGGTAAATTACTCCAGTATCTTTGCCAAGAAAACCCCAAATGGGGTCACAAAAAAGTCATAGGGCTGAAACAACTGAACAACAAATGTGGCAAGTACTGTACTAAAATCAGTTTTATTTTGGCTTGTAGGGTCTCTGGGGTCCTTTACAACTCTGTGATTTTTTTTTTTCGTGTGTGTGTGTGTGTGTGTGTGTGTGTGTGTGTGTGTGTGAAACATGAAAAATGAGGGGGGGTTGTTGGTTAATATTAAGACTTGGAGGTGAAAATATGGTTGAAGGTTGATGAAGTAATCCACATTTATAAAGTTTCACTGACCCATATCTGTACCTAATCTCACTTTCATGGATCATATGAGCACCTTAGCTGCTGTCTCTCCAGCTACAGGAGAGGGTAAAAAACTAGGAAGTACAAGGGACTAGGACTAGCTTGGTACTAGAGATGGCTGTTCAGGAGCAGAGGTTTAACTTTCTTAGGTTCTCCACTTCATTTGGATAAAAAATGACTATTCATAACATGTAGTTTAGTTGATATTACTGCTGGCTTTAGAATTTACCATACTAGGCTCCCCCAATTATTGCTAAAATGAAAACATTATTAAAAATTAAAATGACATACTTAAAAATATTAATATATTATACACATCATATTTATATTATATAAACTCTTATACAAAATATGTGCAACACAATATATAATACATTATATATTTTAATATAGTTTCCTCTCTTCTAGCCCAATCTTTTGAGGGGAAAAAATATCAAATGAGTGGATAATTAATAGCTAGTGAGAAAGTACAGATCAAGTGAGGTTTTTTGAGGATTTTGGTGGCAGGAAGAGGGACATGAGCATATTTGCAGGCAATAGGATAAGAAATTTAAGATTTGAGAAAGCAGGGATGATAGAAAGGTCAATCTGCTGGAGAAGACTAAAGAATGGGATCACTTGGACGTGTAGGGAATGCCTTGGCAAGGAGATGGACTACCTTTCAATGTAGGATCTGGGTGAAGCCATCTCAGTAAAGTGGAAGATCAGGGGGGAATTGAATTGCTTCTTCAACTAGTCAAGATGGGAAAAGAAGATGAGTTCAGCAGGGATGGATTAGGAAACAACTGAAGGTTCTAGGCCCGGCAGGGGTCCTCAAATTTTTTAAATAGGGGGCCAGTTCACTGTCCCTCAGACTGTTGGAGGGCCGGACTATAGTAAAAATAAAAACTTTTGTTTTGTGGGCCTTTAAATAAAGAAACTTCATAGCCCCGGGTGAGGGGGATAAACGTCCTCAGCTGCCACATCTGGCCCGTGGGCCGTAGTTTGAGGACTCCTGTAGGGATTAGAGATTAGTGAAGACAAGGAACAAGGTTTGGGATTTTTTAAAAAAAAAAAAAGAGGAAGAGGCAGAATGACAGATTAAGATCAATTATGAACCTAGAGTTCATTATTATGAGAATGTAAAAGGTTTTATCATTTGGCCTCATTACTACAAACAGAAACTCCTATCAATACCATCTTGCTTTATGAGGTAGGCTGCAACAGTCCCATAAGATACTGGCCAAATAAAAAAAAAAAAAATTGGGCATCTCTATCCCACTTAACTAATTCCTGAATTTCCCCTTCATCTTTTTTGCAAATGTTTGTAACAACCACTGGGATCTGTGATGACTGCACACAGTAGCTGCAAATATTTAGTCAATTCCTGAAAAACTGTATAATACATCAACAGGGTCCAGTAGATCCTAGTGATTAGATCAAACCTTTCATTTGATAACTGGGAAAACCAAGACCCAGATAGGTGAGATGATTTGTCAACAATTATAATAGTGGTAATCTCAGATTACTATGCCCATATTAAAAATAACTCCATCTAACTCTCAGAAATCATAGTTACTACAAACACTACATTTCGGAAAATTACTATAATTTTAGGTGAAGTATTTTTCACCTTGCAAAAATCGTTTATATATACATGCTACACTTACAAGGCTGAAGGGAATTGGTCAGTCAAGAACAGCTATCTAAAATGAAAAAGAAATTAAAATATCTAGATTTCAATTATTTCTGTACCTGACTGCTATGTAACCCTATATATATAGGGTTGCAAATATAGAAGCATGTTATAAAATTGAATGAATGAAGGTTGTCAACTTTGGAAGCTCTTTATAGAAGCCAGATGACCTGAATCAAGTAAATTACCCCTGGGATACAGGTGCTTTGTTAACAAAATACATGCTTTTAAAATATTTGCTTTACACAAATACTGGGATTTGGTAAATGAATTATACTAAATATTTTATAGGGATACAGATGCTTTGTTCACAAAATTTGTTTCTAAAATATTTTTACTTTACATGAAAACTATGATTTGATAAATGAATCATAATAAATATGAGGTACTAAGTGTATGATAAATTTCATAAAAATCACATAAGATACACTTTAAAAATGAGGTGGTTTATTTTATCATGCTTGTCTTTAATTTTTTGAATTTTTTAATAAACATACACTTGACCACCACTTAATATAAAATTACCTTTTTATTGAGAGGTAAGACAAGTGTATTTACATTATTCAATTGCTTAGATCATGTAATCTGTTTCTGTAATCTGAGACTTTTCAAAGCAGCAATATTTTAAGAATTACAATTTATTAGGGGAAAGAAAAACATTCCAATTATGTTTCTGTTACAGAAAATACACTTGAGCAATGACAGAAACACTTAAGGCTAGGTAGCATTTGACCTTTTCCTCTACCTCTCTGAAAATCAAATTATACTTTAATGGCAAAGACAGAAAGCTAATTTAAGAGACAGTGGTATTTACAGTGCTTTCTGTCAGAAAACCAGTACATTTATAAAATATACAATGCTTTCAAGCAGCTCAGAAATCAAGACTGATCTTAACAGTGGATTCACTTTAAATGAAAATTGCACCACCTCTCAATTTCATTGACTGAGGGATCACTGTTAGATCTCTTTCAAGTTTTTGCCCAACATTACTTACTAAAAGAAGATTCTTGGGAAAGGAGTGTATATCACAGTGCAAGGAATAATTTGATAGAAATTCACATCTATAAAGATCCAATTGCAATGCAGCTATTCATTAAAGTAGATTTTGTTTTTGCTTTTAAAAAAAGACAGATTTCACAATCTACTCTAAATAATGATCATCTGTCAAAAATACGTAGAACAAAGGCCTACAACATTCAAAGCCCAAAGTATGGTTTTTTTTTTTTTACATTCTACAATAAATGAGAGTATTTGAACATTACACAGACATAAAATACCAAGTCTCTTAAAATTATGACAGCTGTTGAGGTAGGAGTCTCCATTTTAAAATGTCTTAGCTGCATGAGTTTTGTCATGCATCAAATGCCTTTGCATTGAATCCACAAGACTGAATCAGTTCACTGAATATTTAAACCCTTTTCTTCTGTTTTGGATGAAGTTAGGAGTCCCTCCACCCCCACCCCCCCTTTTTCTCACTGTTAACTCCTTCAACAGAAAACTTGAGAAGTAATAGAATGTTTTAAAAATGAAAATCAAATTTCTACAATTATGACTTTTTTGGCTCAAGAAGCATTGCAAAATGTATGAAAAAAAAATGAATGTCATCACCAAAAATGAATGGTAACACAATCTGTACTGTGGTTGATTTAAAAAAACGTATTTCAAATGTTTCTAAATCTTTGAAAAAAGTATGCCAACTGGGGAAGTCTATAAAGAAAAAAAATTCTTATCACTTGCCAAATGGTTATTACAAAACAGAAGTAATATTTTTTTTCCCTTAGCTCTCTTGGCTTTGAAAGAATCTAATTACAAATAGTTTAAAATAATTTGCTTATATCATCACTCAAGTTTTTTTTAGGCAATTCTTTGTGTAAAATCTTCATAACAAACAAGACATTTTTAAATAAGAAAACCATTTCAGTTTATATGAATAGCCCTTTAAGATACAATCAGAAGTTACAACTTTTCAACACTTAATATGTCTCAAGGTAAACAACAGTTAACTCTTTAGGGAGTTTTTCTTTATGAACAACAACAGCAAAATAAGATCTGAAACTTGCAAGATTTTTCTTTCTCCCCAAGGAAACTATCATCATATTAGACAGACCTTTTAAACTCTGAAAACAATTATGTTTGAATAGGAAAAATACAAGTTAGAATCATTAAGTATCTTAAATAAAAGACTATTCCATTAGACAATAAATGTAACAGGTTATTTAGTGGACAAAGGGTACAAAGGGTATGTCTTTTTATGCTCACATGTAATTATACATGCAGGTATCTTGGAGATGAAATCCCCCAAGGCATGGAGTGTATATCCAAAGTATTCTACTGATCAAAGAAAGCTTTAGTCTCCTATAATTTAGGATCAAAGTTAAAAAAAAAAATGAATGACCTTTGCATATTCTAGCACAGAAGGTAAATCCAAGTTAGCATTTACATCTGGCTTTAATTCCTAAGAACAGCAAAAGTTTATTTAAACTATGTATTTACAAACAAAAAAAAGTTTGATTCATACAACAAAGTTGTTTGGATTTTCCTTTGTTTTTAATACATTAAAATGACATAATCCATCCTAACTCATGCAACACTTTTGAAGCTACAACTCTTGTTAAACAACAGGAAATGTTTTTGCCATTGCGATGAGCATTTCTTAAAAAATCCGAATGCCTGGTGGTTCTCCCGCACCTTCAAAATAAGGAGACAGAAATCAGGCACCACAGTTCTAGAGGGATGGCTGTGTTTAGCACATTGTGGAAAAAAAAAAACCAATAAAAATAACTTTCAACAGTTTCAATAAAGATTGTAACATGGCAATCCCCTTCTTCAGTTCACTTGTTGAATTCTTAGTTACTTGTCTTGGTATCAAGCACCTTTTCATTGCTTCGTTGCTAATTACTTTAGGTACATCGCAGACTACACATTATAAACTTATGTAAAAGATGTTATAAGCTGTTTTGTGTAATTTAATTTTGTGCTGAATTTCTTCAAAGGGGCTTTTGTAAATAACGCAGTTTTAATGTAATCTTTAGTCCACTTGCTGTTATACCATGTTGTTGCTTTCTCCAACTTTATCTACAAGCTGTAAGGAAGAAAAGAAAGAAGGCAGTTAATGGCACATATTCACAAGCTTTATACTTTATATATGTTTATCCAAAACACAAACTCAGAAAAATACTTGAAGAAATTCAAGGTATGACTAATAATAACTGATTAAATAATATTCACTGAAGTCTTCTGACATTTTATAAAAATTGCAAAATAAATTTCTTACAAAAGTACTTTTGCATGACATGTTCTGCATTGAAATTTGAAGGTGCAACATGAAAATGCAATACAATGGATAAATAAAATTGAAAAATGAGGGCATCACTATTAGCTTAAACAAAAAAAGGAAAAAAAAAAAGCAAAAATATGAGTCATTCATGCATTAATAATCCCAGTAAGATGTTTCAACTGACCATTAGTGTGGATTCTCTTCTGAGCCTATGTAGTCTTTGAACAAACAGATTTAACTCCATTAAGATCAATCAATAGTGAAGATCAACTACTGATTAAAATTTCAATTAAACTAAAATTGTGGTTTCCAGATTTAATCTGAGAATGTTTGGCAACAGTGTTAAACACAAACTTTATGATGCAAAAGTTATAGATTTATGTAATAAAATTCTGCATTTAATTTTATACATATTGTTTCAATTAAACATATAAAATGGTTTATTTTTCTATTTGATATCTTAGGAGCTCAGGCAGTGAGCTCCAACTAATTAATGGAGGCATTTAAGTTTAAATAGCAAGTGTTACAATATTAAAAAGGTATAACAACTAATTCACCAGTCACTAAGATTTTTACTTCAACAAATAATATAATGCTATGATTATAGGAAATAAATATATATGTATTTATAGAAATATATGTGAATAGAATTGGCCATGGACTAAGGAACACCTGGTTTTCACAAATTCTGTCTGGCACACATACTGGCTATGTAACACTGGGAAAGTCATTTATTTTCTTGTTTAACCTCTCAAAGACTGACTGCTACTGCTAGAGGGAGTTTCCTCACTGGAAGTTCCTCATGGTAATGAAAGTGCAGGACCAGAGTAATCACATTTCTAGTCAGACTAAGCCTACAAAATTCCTGTAGTCGAGGTATGAAGACTAGTTTTTTTTTTTTTTTTTTTTACACAAAATACAGTTAAGTAAAATTATGTTAAGATTAAAAGACAATGGACCTGAGTTTGTATAATGCTGGCAACAGTATGTGTTTGAGTGCTGAATGTCTATTTCTAGAAGTAAACATTTGATAGACATGGTATAGTGGAAAGAATGCTGATGTTGAAGTCAAAGACCCTGGGTTCCCAATTCTCCTACTAAAGCTATGTAATTTGGGATAAATCACTTTTATCACTTTAGGCCCAAGTTTCCTCGTCTGTAAAATGAGAGGTTCAGGTTTCTGTGATTGCATGATAGTAAAATTAGTAATTGAAATGACTAATATGAAAGTTGTTTCACAGATCTAAGTCTTAATTAGAATTCTGATCTGATCAAATTGAAGTGACTATATAATAATAAAAATATAAGCTCCCAAATAGGGGACTGAAACGGGAGAGGTTGAGTCCAGAATCTACTGCTAACTTCTTTCAGCACAAGCCTGACTCAGCTGAGACTTAGGACTGATGAAGAGGTCTCAAGAACAGGATTTGCCTGGATAGCCCTGACTTTTAAAGATGCCAAGAATTCAGGGCAATTAGGTGGTACAGTGGATAGAGCACCAGCCCCGAAGACAGGAGGACCTGAGTTCAAATATGGTCTCAGACACTTAACACTGCCTACCTATGTGACCTAGGGCAAGTCACTTAACACCAATTGCCTCAGGGGAAAAAAAAAAAGATACAAGAATTTATCAGCCAGCAAAACTTTGAGGCAAAAGTGAGCAAACTAGCCCTAATTTTGAGTTGACAAAGTACTGAAAAGTCAGTAGTAGAGGCACAAACAAGTACCTATTTATAAATTCATTCTAAATTTCTGAATGTCATTTGCATCCACAGGAAAAAAAGTTAATAGTTAATTTTTAAAAAAAGGCAGTTTTAAATCTCAGCTTGGTAAACTGTTCTGCTGATAACCAAGTTAGTCAAAATATGCCTTTTTATCGAACTAAGATTTTGTTTAAAAGAGCAGAAAGTATAACCCTTTATTTGGCAGGACTATTAAAAATTTTTTTTTTCATTCATTCAACAATCTTACCAGTGTTTTATAGACACGGTTTTAGTCACCTATTTGAAACAGCTTAATGATACAATGAATCAAAGCACTCGACTCAGAATAAAGAAGGCCTAAGTTCAAATCCTGTTTCAGACATTCACTAGTTGTATGACCTTGGCTAAGTCACTCAAACCTTTCCCAGCCTTAGTTATCTTATCTATAGATTTCAGATAATAACAGCACCTATCTCACAGAGTTCATAATATTTTGCAAACCTGAAAGTGCTATATAAATGCTAGCTATTGAGGGGATTCTTTTTAAAATTCTTAATAATTTGTCTTGACAAGATCATTTACTCTAGGGGCTTAGCTTCCTGGCATTCTTTTAAGACTCCTGATAGAGAGCTCTGCCACTCACCCATTCCAGTAGCCACCCCCCAGAGCTCAAGGTCTGGCCTCTGGATATTATTACACACAATATCTCCCTCTTTAGAGCTCTTTTAGGGCACCGACTAGATTTTTCCTTTTCTTTGTATTCCCAACACTTAGCATAACATCTGGCACACTGTAGGAGGTTATAAAATGTACGCTGACTCACTAGTTTCAATTATCATCTCTAGGTAGAAGCTACTGAAATGTCTGTCTATAACCTCAATCTTGGTCCTGAGTTGCAGCCTTATATTGTCATATACCTGATAGAAAAATTTTCTTGTGTAACTTTCACTATTTCTTCCCATTTAATACAGCCAAATCTGAATTTATCTAATCTATAAAACTATCTCTCACCTTAACTTCTAGATCCAACTAAGATGACATGTCTTCCAACAAAGACTTCTTTGAAAACTTCTAGTTAGCTATGATTTTTCCTTTTTTGAATTAGTCAGGCTATTCAGACTTCTACCTACTTCTCATGTTGCTTTTTACTGTCATTGGAGTAAAGAAGATCTAGGCTTAACAATTACCTTTGAAATATTCTTGATGAGTAACTGCAGGCAAGTAAATTAACTCCTTGTTCTAGTCCACTCTCTAAAATTCTCTATAAATATCAGAACAAAAACCCATCCACACTTGCAGAGGAAGTCTATTTACTAAAAGGGTTCCTATCCAATGAAACAATAAGTTCAGAGGAAAAAAAAAGTAAAGTCCTAATTAATTTGTCTGATTCATTCCTCCATTAAACCACAAGCTTCCAAAGAGCAGGACCTCTTTGTATCTTCAGGGGTGGCACAAATAGACACTCAATGCTCCTAGAAACTAATTAAAGCAGGAAGGAACCTTGAAAATTCCTTTTTTTAAATCCCTTCAGTACCCTTCAGTATACAGACAAGGAAAGAACTGTTCACTGAGATAAAGTGACGTGTCCAAGGTTACATAGCTGGTTAGTGGCAGAGATGCCATGCAGCCTCCCACACTGGTTAACAGTGTCACCAGAAGGAGAAAACACTTGAGAGCAGTAATAGAGACTTTTTGGAATTATTCTTTGTTGCTGAAAGTGAGTAGGACAGATGAGAGTTATTATTTGAAAGGCTGCCTCGAGGGGTCATGTGTTCTCCATCCTTAGAGATGAGATGTCTGTTTAAGGAAGCGAGTCAGATGAAATGAAATTCCAATTTCCTTTTCTATGATTTCACTACAAAAGCAACCTATGATTGTGTAGTGATTGCCTGTTAACAGCAAATAGTGGGAGTGATCACACTTGCTTATGCACAATCTCCTCTCATTTAGTTTAAAAACTACAATTTATATATAAAAGTTAATTGTATAGTGCCTTAAGCTCTCTAAAGGAAGGGTAACCCAGAAACCAAAACAATGTTAGACAGAAGTTAGAGAATAGGAGAATATGGATGCAGTGAAGCCTGGCATTAAATTTTCATATTCTACTAGTTTTTGTTGTTGTTGTTGTTTTTTGCTTATTATGTTATAAGGTACTATATAACAAGATGTAAAAACTACACCAAATATGACCAAATTACTTATTATCACAGCCATGTTCATGTATATCTTTACTCTTTTATTACTAGTAAATAGTTATATGTATTTTTTAAAAATTGAACTTTTTTTTTTAAACTTTTAAAAAGGTATAATGAAAAGTAAACGATAACATACTGATCTTATTCCAGGTAAATTCAAGAGGGATCCAAGAACTGGCACTCTTCTAATAAAGCCAACAACCACAGGAAAGAATCCCCTAAAATTTAATAACAAATAATGACAAATTAACATTCAGAATACCAAATATTTAAAACTTTACTATTTAACATTAGTGCAAAATCATTTAATATTATCTACTTTTGATCAGAAGTTAAAAATTACTGACATTTTAATAAAAAAATTTTAAATAATGAAAAAGTGAAAAGGCAGCAATATAATGAAGCCATAGATCAATAACCATATAAACAAAATGGACTTTCTGTGACTGCAAATTAGATTTCAACTCTGGTCAACTGTTGAAGAAAAATTTATGGTATTGGTGAGATGCAGATTGCATCTATAGGGAATTCATAGTGGATTGAAGATATTACAAATATCTTGTAGCACTAATAAAATTCTCAAGGTCTATTTAAGTCTTACAATTAGACAGGGATATGAATATTAGAATTATTAGAATTCAATTTTAGATTTAAAAAAAAGTGGTAACCACAGGTTTTTAGACATCAAATATTGTCAAATAAGTTATTACTAAATTAGCTAGTAATTTTAAAGTTTTATTTTAGATTTCACTCATGCTCTGAAAATGTACAAACACAAAATAAAATCATCTTTCCTCAATAGCATTTAATTTAGAAAAATCAGTTCTAGATCCTAAATTTTAAGTAGTTTTTTTAAATAAAAAAAAATCTTATTTTAAACTCCACCACTTATTGACGCAAACTGTCAAGTAAATGCCTCAAATGTCCAGTACGAAGCCACAAATCAAAGAATTAGAACACTTATTGAATTCAATTAAGAAGACAATATATTTTCTGGACAAATCACTGCCCTGGGACTTTAAATTCATTCTCTCAACACTGCTATAACCAGGGTTGCAAGTACTTAGTTCAGCTTGAGACTTTTTACAAATTGTACACTATTGCTTATTTAGGTATCACTGGCACTTACAAAATATTACTTGATTAAAATCTATCATGATGGTTTTGATACAGAATTCTAAAAAAATCCTGTTATAAAAAGTATAATTATATAGTGGCAGTAATTATTGAGTACAATTATATTAAAAATAAAATATTATATTTGTATAATGCACATTTTTAAATTGAAAAAATGAAATTAAGATAAAAGATTTTTTAATCTATAAAGGAAAAATGAGGCACATTTAAAACAACTTTTATAAAAGAATTCTGTGAGATTATTCATTACCCGTATATTTTCACCATATCTGATTAGCACATTTGATATTTGATATTCTGATCAAATTTTTATATTTGAGTGAATGTATAAATTTCTCAATTTGTACAATTCCTCAATCCTCAAAAGATTCCTCAATTATAAAAGCCTCTTCTCAGGTGATCACCTTACCTGAACAGAAGAAAGAATCCATAAATTTCAAGGATCATGCCTATCAAAGGCCAACCAATGAGAACTACAAATACACCACCCAGGAAAAATCCTGTAGCTTTAACTTTGTGTTTCTGGAAGAAGAATCTAAATGTTCTTTCCAAACCAATTACAAAAGCCAATCCAGCCACAAATAATACCTGGAAGACAAAGAAAATTCACCTCAAAATAAAGAACAGTATTTAACTATAATGCATAAAAATAAGAAAGTAGGCTTATGGAAGTGGAACCCTTAAAATAATCCCTTTATTTTAGGATAAAACTGCTGGGCCCTCTTTGAATATGAGAAGTTAATATGGTCAGTTTGATGGTCAGTTGTCAGGTCAAGAAGTATTTGTTAAGCATCTGCTCTGTACCAGGCACAGTGCTAAGTGCCAGGGACACAAAGAAAGTTAAAAGATAGTCCCTGATTTCAAAGAATTCACAGTCTAATATGGGAAACAACAAGCAAACAACCATATACAAACAGATATAGACAGAATCAATTGGAGATAATCAACATAGGAAATGAAGGTGCATAAAGAAATTTAGAAAGGATTTTTGGAGAAGATGAGATTTTAGCTAGGATTTGAAGAATGTCAGAGAAGCTAGAAGTCAGAAATGAGGAGGAAAATAATTCCAGGAATGAGGCAAAGTGATTAAAAATATACAGAGTAAGGAGATGGAGTATCTTGAGTAAAAGTCATGATAGGTAACCAACAACTTAATGAGACACTGGGTTTCATTAAGGGATGCAGAGATTGAAAATACAAAGAGGTGAGAGCCCTGATATATAATCTGCACCAGCCAGTATATAACTAGATGAAGTACTGTATATTCACTGCAGACAAATGAACATAGATATAGCACTTTAAGTAATCTCAGAGATTGTCTAGTGTACTCCTTTCAAGAAGAAAGTGAGGAACAAAGAATTTAAGTGATTTGTCTAAGGTTATATAGGTAGAGAAAGCAGCACAGCAGAGATTTGAACCCAGGTCTTCTGACTCTTGTGTTTTGTTCTGGGTATTATAGTCAAGGAATGGCCCTGGTAAATTGGAAAATATTCAAGGGAAGGTCAGGATGGTGAAGGGACTTAAGTTCAAGCATATAAGGATTTGTCAAAAATCTTAAGATGTTTAACTTATAAAGAAATGACTTGGGGGAAGAGGGAGACTAGCTCTTGTCAAATATGTGAAGGGTTTCACTTTGAAAAAATAGTAGAATTGGTATCTAACAAGGGCAGAATTAAGATCAATAGGTGGAAATTTTAAAGAGGTAACTTTAGACTTGATATGAGGATAAATGTGTTAATGAAGAGAACTATTCAAAAGTGGAACAGGCTAAGACTATGAGTTGCTGGACTTAAAGCAGTTATGTTGAAAACAAAATTATTTTTCAGGTAGGCTTGAATTAAATGGCTCCCAAGCTCCCTACCATAAACAGGATTATTAATAACAGCTAACATGTATATAGCCCTTTAAGGTTTGTTAAATTCAAAGAACATGGTGGCAGCAGAAGCAAATTAGTTGCATACCCTTTCCTGAGCATGCTAAAGAATATGTAGTCAAATGAAAAGATAAGTGGCAGTGGACGGAAGACTTAAATATAATTGGCTTTTACCTTTCCAAGCCCATAATTACTGTCAGAAATCTGAAATAGACAAGTTTTCTAAAGCATTTTTCTTAAAAAAAAATTTTTTTCCCTGTGTATTACATCTTATGCTAATTGCCAAAATGTGAGTTTCTTTTGAGAAGAAATTCATTAAAATGTACATTAAACATCATTTAATAATAATCATTATTATAATAAACAATTATTCAAACATTATACCAATATTACTAGTCCTGTGAATATCTCTTAATTAAAAAAACCCGAAACCAAAAACCAAATACAATTTTGATCTACTTTGCCTTTTACCTTTTCTGTTCTCTGACTCAATATGGATTCTTCAAAACATTCATATTTTATTAGTGTTTAACTTAAAATTGTTAGGTTACCAGTTACTTTCTATTATTTTCCCCCTTATAATTAATAGTTATCAGGAATTTGTCCTTTTGGGTTTCTTCCATTCTTTCTAAATGATAGCATAAATGTTTAGTTAGTATAAACTACATACTCTCTAAGTATTGTAGGAGTAGAAGTACTGAAAAACTTAAGCACCTTTTAATGTTTTACTAAAGTAGCAAATATAAAATGCTTACTGGAAGACTGAGATTAAAACGATTTAAAAGACTCGCTAAAACTTAGGACATTGAGGTCAAATATTTCAATCTCTTCTTTCAGGTAAACAAATTAATATAATCAGTTGGATATCTCTTTAGTCTTAACCACTAATTAAAATGTTTTAAATTATAGGTAGTTCTGGACCTAGATGATCTCACTGAATTTCACATTAATAATTAAAACTTATTCCCAATTGAGAGCAGAGTGTATTAAATCTAAATCTACAATCTTAAAAACATACTAAAAATAGTGAATTCTTTCCCATATAATTATAATATATATGCTATAAAAGTTATTTATGAATTTAGTTAAAATATATTCATTAAAATATATTTTAAAAACTCACATTTCCAATAGCCAGTAGTGCTTTGTCGAAAAAGAGAATCATTCCAAAAAATAGGAAAAATACGCCAAATCCTGTTAATCCCATTCCAATTTCTGTAATAAAAATTATAGAATTAAGGTAACAAAGAATAAAAGTCTTGGTTTCTAAAACTGATTGGTTTTTTTCCTTAGTTGTTACACTAGGGAACAGGCTCTTAAACATTATAGAACAGCTTTCTAAGTGAAGTAACAAAAGAATGGTACAAATTAACATCAATTAATGTCTTTAAAACATGAAATTTAAATGGAAATTTCCCATCCTTATATAAGAATTTTTCTTAGGACACAGGAAACACAGTATAAAGAGATAAGAATTATGGTTATTTAAGCCACTGGTTCCAAACTTTATATCAGTAAATCTCTTTGGTATTTGACAATTTTATGATCTTCTCTAATTATGCTCATTTCATGTTTTGTACCCAATTAAATAATGTTTGATAAGAACAATGTTTAATGCATATATGTATATATATGTGTGTGTGTATATACACGTTCACATAAATATGTATATTTCTTCACTTTTCACATTCATGTCCCCTTTTGAACTCTGTGAGTACATAAATACTCTTCAGAGTCATTGTACTTAGCCTAATACTAATTTCTCTAAAAGTGGTATCACTGAATGACTCAACGAACAGTTTTTATCAAGTGTTTGATTTGTATGCTAAAGCACTAGAATTACTCCTCCCTCCCCATCTTTCCCCCCCCCCCCAAAAAAAAAAAAAAAAAAAAAAGGGCAGCATAGTCCTTGCCTTCATGGAACTTAGATAATAACATAAAGGAATTAAGGCCAGTATATTAGATAACATAAAGGAATTTTGGCAGGTTAAGGGGTATTTGTGTTTAGGAAGTCACCAGATTAAGGGAAGCAATAAGGGAGTCAATTGATAAGTCCTTTCCAGAAGCAATGATAGCAATTATTAGATTATTGTTTCAGGAGCAAAAAATAGAAAGAAGGTAAGAATTGTGGTCACAAGAGGTGCAGAGAAAGTGGTGGGTAGCAGGTAAAATGGCAAAAAGAGAGTCAGGGTAAACTGTTGGCTGGATGTAAGCAGTCTAGAGCCAGTTAGATATAGTAGGTTAGTGTGAATGTGCTATTGACTCAACAATCCATGAGAAAAATGATAGGTGTCAAAACTACATTTTGACCTTAGAAAATTGTTTCTCTTATCATGTAACCTCCATGAGCTTGTTTTCTCATCTATAAAATTAGGAATTTATATAAATGACTTCTAATGTGCCTTCTAACTCAAAATTCATGATTTTCCATTGAAAATCTGAATGTTTTGAAACTTTTAATAATTTGATATATTGTCATCTATGAATTTATAGATGCTATCTTTAAACTTGCTGATATGTTCATTTACCTAAGTTTTTGAGGGTTTTGTTGTTGAGTCATTTTAGTCGTGTGCAACTCTTTGGCATTTAGTTGGCAAAGACAATAAAGCAGTTTTCTATTTTCTTCTCCAACTCATTTTACAGATGAAGAGAGTGAGATAAATAGGGAAAAGTGATTTACAGGGTTACACAGCTAGTAAGGGTCTGAAGTTACCTCTGAACTATAGCTCATCTGATTTTAGGGCCAGCTCTGCTGCTCTTTTGAGAGTTTTAGGAGTCTTAAAACTAAGCTCCAAAGGGTATCTCCCAGATTTATTACTGAAATTTATATTCACCTTACCTATATACCTGATTTTATAGATTGGGACATTTTTTTCTAGCCTGAAGGATGCTAATCTAATCTATTCATAGCTCCAGTTCCTCTAACCTTTAGTTTCTCTGCCTTTAGAATACTGCTATTCCCTCTTCTACCTATAAGAAAAAAACCACAGTAGCAAATCTCATAGGATATAAAACACTTTTGACACTATCAATAATTTCTAATTAAAACAATCTTTTGCTTCAAATAGATAAATATATCACTTAAATGTCATCTACTCAACATAACTTTTTGAAAAAAAGCTAAAAGCTTTGATAAAAACTTCATTTGGCATGAATATTTCAAAGAGATTCACTCCCATTTACTATACTAATTCCATTTTCATTAGAGTACAATCTTTTGTACTCCATAATGAATAAGCTAATAAAAACTGGTGGTTAGCATAAAAAAGGTTCAAATTCCAGTTTCATGCATTTTTTAAGAGTGCTAACAAATAAATCAATAAATTTCTTTCCTATTATATCTTTTTTTTTTTTTGTTTCAGAGTGGTATATTAATCATTAAAAAACCCATTTCCAAATAATTTATGAAATTTCACACAAGGTATTTATTTAATCTTTTTTTGGGAGCAAATGTGTGATAAAGCTAAGTAGACTGGTAAGACAGTGACCAAGTTTTGTAATTTAATCTCAGAATTGTGATATACTATCAGTGAAACAATACTGATCCACTTTGTATCACTTTTGTACAAGTTATTTGACTTATAACTCACCTATGATACAGATTTTATCACAGATCGTTTTCCTTTTATTTTCCAGTGCATTTTTAAGTTACTTCTCCTTTATGTTAATTTTTGGTAACTACATAAGTACTATATAAGATGAAGTTATAATTTTTTATGAGAGCTTTACAAAATAAAAAGCTATTCTCAGTGAATTAGGAATGATTTTTTTGGAGGAAAAACCAATAAAGTTTCAGTAAAATTCCACATGATTTTTGTATTTCATATTGTAAAATTTTAATAGTTTACAGGAACATAAAGCTAAAACTAAAAGGGATCTCAGAAGCCAGCTAGTCTAATCCCCTTTTTACAGATGAGGAAACCAGGGAAGTTGAGTCACTTATGCCATAGTCATAAAGATTATAGTCCTTAGAGAAGGGCCTAAAACCTAAGTCCTCTGACATCAAAGCTTTTTGACATCCTCTTTCCACTGTACCCACAATGCAAAATCACAGATCTATTTCATATAACAAAACTGTTGACATAGATCTATTTGTATATATTCAGTTAGACTAGCTAATCTTTTCATTTCTGATTCATAATACATGGTCAACAAGCATGAGTACAATTATCCATAAATCTGTACATGATTAGTATGATAAAAATTTGAAAAGGTTATATTATATTAACATGTTAATATAATATAACCAAAGATTGGGATAAAAAAAATCCATCTGTTCACAATAGACTATGCGGTACATCTCTGAACATTTTCATGTGAGTATGAAATGTTATTTGCTGATGACAAAGTTTTTGGTCCAGACCTGTCATTTTACTAGTCTAAGAAACTTCCAGTGAGGAAGTTTGTTCCTTGTTATATGTAGATTTCCAACAGTTCTTTAATTTACAATCTTAGAGAGTTGTCTGGGGAATACTGAGGGTTCAAACCAATCTTCAAAGGTAGATGTTATTATCCCTATTTTACATTTGAGGAAACTGAGGTTTACAGAGGTTAAGTGATTGCTCAGGGTCCCACAACTAGTAAAAGTGTCCTAGGCCAGCTATGAACTCGGATTTTCCTAACTCCTGTTATTACTATATCCACTATATCACAAAGCTGCTATACAAAGATTTCTTTCTCTGTTCGAAACAGTACAGTAGGCAATGATGTCATAGGTGGTAAACATGGCACACAAACCATTGGCAGTGTTGTATGTGAACTAGTCCTCACTTTCCAATGTCCCTACTGGTGCCTTAACCCAACTCTTTTCTCTTTCGCTTCTACCTGACTTGATCTCCATTAAAATCTTATTTAACTAATTTACAAATTATTGAAAAATTAATATTTTCTGGGGGGGAACTTTAGAGAAGCACAGGCATCCTTTCTACTATTAATTTTTCTTATTTTAAATAAATCACATATTCATTTTTATGAGAACAAACTGATCTTGTTTATTAGCTTTTGAATCATGGATCAAAGGGATTATAATTTAAAGCAGGTAAGACTCAGAGAAAGTCAGTCTTCTCTGTTCCAATGTCTTTATTCTAAGGAGGAAAAAGAGGTACAGAAGTGTTTAAAGTGACTAACCTGAGGTTACAAAGAGAATCAAGTACTTGAGATGGGAATCAAATTCAAGTCCTTTGATTCCAAGTTCTTATCTCTTTTAAAGAATATTCCTCAACTTTTCAACTTCTTCAATGGCCCATATTCAGTTAGCTGCTAAATTCTGTTGATGTGTCCTTAACATCTCTATCATCTGTCCCTTAATTATCTTCTGTGTTAGTTCTGGCTTTCATTACCTCAGGTGAACTACTCCAAAAGCTAAAATTGTTCTCCTTGCCTCTAATATCTCCATTACAAAGCTGCCAAATTGATATTCCTAAAACGGAGGAGCTCATGTCACGTATTCATTTCTAAATGCTTAATGCTTTCCTTTTGCCTATAGGATAAAATATAAAATCCTCAGTGCATTTAAAGCCCATCTCAATCCGACTCCCAGATACTGCTTCCCAGTCTTATTTCATTTTACTCTACTTGCATATTCTGTTCTAGTCAAACAAACTTGTGAGCTGTCTCTTATACTTAACATTTTATCTCCCACCAGCGTAGTTTTGTACACACAGTCCCCCTCAACTTTTCTCATCAAGTTCAAAGCATACTACCTCCTATGTAAGACTTTTCCTGATCCTCGAAATTATTAGCATTCTCTGCCTTCTGAATTAATCTTTACTTATATATTTGTGTACATGTGATTATTTCCCCAAAGGAAGGTATAAGAAAGGAACTATTTTGTCTCTACATCCCCACAGGACCTGGTATATAGTAGTCACTAAAACATAGTAAGTGGTTGTTGAATTAAATTTGAATTTACATTGTAACAACAATGCTTCTCCTGAAATGGCAGTATGTAAGGCAAAAGTTTGATCTCATCAATTAAACTGCAGACAGCTAACATAAACATATTAGATACAATTCAATGTTAGCATCTCAACCAAAACAAATCTTTTGCAGGGGTAACTGTAAAGAGATCTTACATGAATATAAGTGTTAAATCCAGTGACAGAATAGTTAATTCACATTTCACTTACTCATTCATCACAAAATTCAGGGCAAGTGAGAAGCAGGGAAACTGTGGCATAGTAGTTTTATGCTGCTGCATCCAATCTGAAAATGTTGTAATTATGTTCACATTTAATGTCTCAAGAAAGACAGGGAAGGTATGTGTATATTTGAGGCATCTAGGTGGCACAGTGGATGAAGTCTTTAATTTGGGTTCAGATCTTGCTTCTGATTATGTATTAATTGTGTGACCCTGGACAAGTCACTGAGCCCCTCTAATCTTTGGTTTCCTTTTCTTAAAAATAATGAGGATTATACTGGCACCTATTTAACAGGACTGTTATAAAAAAAATCAAATAAAATAACATATATAATGCACTTTACAAAACAATAAATGCTAGCTAGCTCTTATAGTTCTGAACAGCCTATAATAACTGCTACTCAATGCGTCTCTAAAAACCAGATGACACTCATTAATGGGGTAAATATAATCTTGTTTATTTTTGCAATGAAAGCAATGTTATCACTGAACAGAATTTCAAATATTGGTATTTTGTGGACTTCATTAGGACATTTAAAATAATAGTTGAGGAAGAATGAACAAAATTCCATTTATAGTAAAGTTGTTTTGTATTCAAGATTTGTTTTGTGTGAAAAAACAAATCACAAAAAACTCAACTAGCAGAAAAAGTAAAGTACTGTTTGACAAGGAAAGGGTTACAGAAACTTTACACCAAGAAGATGGTGGGGAAAAAATAGTTAAATAAGGAAATAGAATCAATATTATGAAAAAGCACTTATGAAGTGTGGTACAGGCTGGACATGTAAATGAAAACATGAGTCTGGATGGAAAAAAGTAAATTAAATATAACTTTTGGAAGGTATGAGGTTGAGTCTTGAAAACTTAAGACCAGGTGGATACCAAAAATGAAAACAGAAGATAATACTAGAGGGCATAATATACTAACATTAGCCTTTAGGTTAGACTGTGAGGTCCTTGAAAGCTGGGATAGTTTGCCTTTCTTTGTATCCCCAGTCCCTGGAGCCCAACACCTGACAAATAATAGTAGGTGCTTAGTACACACTAGTTCATTGACCGACTTTAACTGATTAGTGTGTGTATTGCTAACATTAATTTTTTTTTTTTTTTTTTACTAAGTAGATAACCTAGACTATTCTCCAGTGGAGACTTAGTCAAACATGAGGGTAGTTGTAAGAACCAAGAAGTAGGTGCAAATACATTTAAAAGCTCTGAGTACTAGGGCACATTTTAACCACATGATTATATTCATATTATATTATATGCATTCATAATACACGAAAATACATGAAAGCAGTTGCCTTCAAACAAAACAAAAAGCACTTCTCAAAGGAGTGCTTGTTTGGTGCGGGGTGGGATCCCGGGTCCCTCCGACGCTGAAATTCCTTCTCAGACCCTGGAGGCCTTCCTTAGTTCATCTAACTTTCCTTTCCAGCTGCCCCCGGGAGAACAAAGGCGGCGACGGACCCCAGAGGGCTTAGCCGGCAAGGAGGTGGTGGGAGTTTTTTTTTTTTTGGGGGGGGTCTTAGGCTCCCGTGAGCCTCGACTTCTTTTTCTGATCCTATTACCCTTTCTTGCTCTACTCCCGATCTGATCCAGCCCAGGACCAGCGCCCAACCTCGCCCTTCGGGTCCCCAGCCTCCCGCCGACCTCCTCACTAGGGGCTTCATTCATTGCCTGGGGTAGGCGGGGCGGGGCTGGGCAGCAGAGCCAGGGTGTGAGGGAGGGGCGTGAGCGCCACCTGAGGGAGAGGGGAAGGTGGGGACCCGGGGGTGGTGCTTACTCTGCGTGTCCGTTAAGGAGATCATGGCTGCGGTGTTGGCAGTGGCGGTGGCGACAGCGACTTGGGGGAAACGCGAATAGTGCCGGGGGGATATAAGGGAAAGCAACCCTGGCAGCAGCCGCCACGTCTTCCGGAAACACGCAGCCGCCGGTACCTCGATTCTAAAACATCTTCCTGATGGCTGAACCCGCTCCCTCAGCGAGCCAATCGCGAAGGATCTTGTTCCATGTCGTAGGCTTTGATCCTCCCCTTAGGACAGCCTCCGAGGAGGATTCTTCTTCTGATTGGTTGAAAAGATTGAAACAATGATCGTGCGCCGTCGCGTTTGCTTGAGAAGAAGACTTCCGGCGGAGGGAAACTACTTTATACCACTGAGGGTAAGTAACTGGCTTGGGAATGGAGGTGCTGGTCTCCGGGTCAGAGCTGGTCTCTGCTGGTCGCAGGCTAGCGGGGAAAATGGCAGTGGTAAGGGTTGTTGTTTTAAACTTTTGAGGTGATGCTCCCTCTGTTAGCAACCGAGGAGATTTGGCGGGTCCTCGGTTCGTCTTTTTGCACTCTTTCCTTCCTCTCCGGGCTGGGCGGCTAGGCGGGTGACTCATTGGCTAGGCAGACCAGCCTTGGACTAGGGGAGACTGGATGTTATTGGAAGAAGCCTCCTCTGGGCCACCCGAATCTTTTGGGAAGGTCACGTTTTTGTGTTCCCCTCTGTAGGCTTCTTTGGGAAGGAAAGTTGCGTGTCTTTCACTTTAGGCACAATTTTAAGAGCTCAGGGCAAGTTGTAAGATCTGTCAAGTTGTTTTTGTTGTTTTTTTAAATCAAGCTACTACCGATTCGTAAATGCACAACTTGGAGGTGATACGTTATCTTCATTATTTTACTAAGTCTAGATAACCAGTTAAACAATCAAGATCTGATATGTCATGTTCGTCACTTAAAAAACAAAATTAACCGTTGGCACACTTTTAGATGAAACCCTTCCTCCCTCCTTCTACATTAAATTCTCACGTAACGATCACTTAAACAGACTATATAATTGGTGTATGCAGCACTCCTGCATTCTCCCACCTGTTTTACAGTAGGAGGAAAATACATTTCTTTATTTGTTTTCACTCACATTTACTGTGGTTTTATTATGTCTGTCCTGTGCAATTGACCCCCAAATTTACATATCTATCCTTTATATCTTTTCTGAGTTCCAATCCCTTATCTCTAACTGCTTGCTAGTTATCTCCATGTGGATAGTCATCTCATATTATAGTCACCTCAAATTCACTTTGTCTAAAGCATTTTTTCCCACCTAACCCAGGACTCTAACCTGTCAAGATCTTTTTGAATCCCGACTTTGCTATTCAGTTTGTTAATTATTCGTCCCAGATTTGTGTCATAGTAGATTTGATAAGCATGCTGTTTAAGTTGTTAAAAACGATAGGGTCAACCATATATCTAAAGACCTTAGTGGAACCGTTAATCTTTAGTTTTTTTGGGTCTAGTAATCCAACTAATTTTGAATCCATCTGACTGTACTATTTGTCTGGCCTACAATTTCATCTTCTCTGTAAGAATAGTATGAGAAATCTTTAAATTATTTGCTAAAATTTAGGTTAACTTTATCGAGTGTTTGCTTGACTACTATTTCAGTAAGTCTGTCAAAAAAGGAGCTGACATTTGCATATTATGACCTTTTAAAATGAAACTATCAACTATTTGTGATTACTTCTTACTTTCTTAGTTGTCCACTAACCATCTCTTTTATGAAACATTCTAGAATTTTTCCAGGTTACCAAAGTCAAGATCACTGGCTTATAGTTTATAGGCTCCACTTTCTTCCCCTTAAAAAAAACAAACATTTTATTTTTTCCAATCGTGTGGTCTCTTTCCCCTTGTGTACAATGTTTTCATAAGTCATCAGTTGTGTTCAGCACTCAAATCTACCAATTATTTCAGAACCAAATTTCTTCTTCCCTCCAGACTTTGGGTTATGAATATATCAAGGGCATTTAGGTGCTCTCTTATCTCCTTACATATCTTAAATATGTATTTTTATTAGTGATATTTATCCCATTCATTCCAGTTCAGAAAGCATTTTTCTTGTCAATATCTTCCCTGTGGAGTCCCATACCATTTTTGATCCTTGTATTTTCCTAAGTATTTTATCAACTTGTGATTTTTCTTGGTGTGGCAATCCTCTCTGATATTGATCATAACTTATTTGTAACTTTTAAACACAGGAAATTAAGTGATTTGCCTATGAGCACACACTCATAAATGAGAAATGGTTCTTGAACCCAAATCTTCCTGACTTAGAATTCAGGAGTCTGTCATTATGCTTGCTGCCTTTCTACTTAAAAAAAAAAAAAATCCCAAGGAAACAACAAAAACTAACTTTGAAAACATCAGTTCCAAAAGAGGCACTTAGATTGACATAGAAGAATTCTGATATTTGTTAGTGGAGCAGAGCTAAGGGTATATGTGATAATGTGTGTAGAAAACTTCTATAAGCCTTTAACTTTCCTCAATTTTTAATTTTTTAACAATATTTTGTTTTCTGGTTTTTTTTCCTATATGTACAACTTTGCATTGAAGACACTTATTTTTAAAGCATATACTGATTAAATTTGTAAGGTCTTATTGAAGTCTTTGTAGAATTTCTCTACTTCTTCATACTTTGCATTAGGAGTTGGTGTAAATTGCAGTGGTGTTCTTGCTGGTCATTTTGCAAATGCTTCACATGACCACTACATTATTGATGAGATGACCAATGTCCTATGAAATATTTTTTTCTTGTTCTCCAATTCATGAAATATCATGAAAGAAATAATTTCTTTATTTGTCTTGCAGGGATAATCTATAAACAACCTTTAATTTTAGTTAAAATTTCTTTTTGTTTTCTGGTTTTATTTGTAACAAGAATGTCAGAATCGACAGGATTCAGTTTTTTTATGTAATATGTCCTCTTGTTCATTTTGTGATTCTTAGCATTGTCTTCTTTTCTTACCACCTTACTGTATTACCACAAACTGTATTACAAAGGATTGGAATCCTTTCCAGAAGTTGAATACTTTGATGGTGGGTGGGAGATGGGATATTTCTAGTGGATAATCTTGAACATTATGGGAAATCTGGATATTTTTTCTTTCTTAATTAGACTGATTTTAATATATTGTATATTTTGTTTTTAACAAAACATGTTTTTCATTTGCAGTACAAGCCTGCAGTACAAGCCTATGGAAACATCTTTTATTGTAGACTAATTTGCCATATCCACAGTTAAGTACCTCATTATAATTAAAAAGGTCTAACAAAATTGTCTCTATCCAGACAAATATACTGGAGTCTTTGATTATTTGTAGGCAACTATAGTTTGGTCTTTAGTAGGAAGAGAGAATAGTAATTTCAGGTGGTGACTGGGAAAGTATAGTCGTTGAGAAATGTTTTGGAGAAGGGAAGATGATTATCTTACATCTTCACTACTGGCAAATGACTTCTCGGCTGGTGTGGCATTTTTTTTTCTTTCTTTCTTTCTTTTTTTTTTTTTTGTAAGCTTTTCTTTTCCCCAGTTACATGTAAAACAGTTCTTTTTGGTTATACATGTACATTCATTTTTTACATATTTCCATATCATGTTGGAGAAAAAAATCAGAATAAAAGGGAAAAACCAAGAGAAAAAAAAGGTGAAAATACTATGTTCTGAAATACATTCAGTCTTCACAGTTCTCTCTCTGGATGCGAATGGCATTTTCCATCCAAAGTTTATTGGGATTGCTTTGGACCGCTAAAATGCTAAGAAGAATCAAGTCTGTCATAGTTGATCATTGCACAATCCTGCTGTTGCTGTGTACAATGTTTTCCTGGTTATGCTTGTTTTACTCGGCATCAATTCATGTAACTCTTTCCAGGCCTTTGTAAAGTCAGCTTGTTCATCATTTTTTCGAGAACAATAATGTTTCATTAGTTTCATGTATCTTAAATATTCAGCCATTCCTCAATTGATGGGATATACTCATTTTTCAATTCTTTATCACTACAAAAAGAATTGCTACAAACATTTTTGTATATGTGGGTTCTTTTCCCTCTTTTATGATTTTTTTTTAATGCTATGGATCCAGTAGTGGTACTGCTGGATCAAATAGTGTGCAATTTTATAACCCTTTGGGCATAGTCCAAAATTGTTTGGAGTAGCATTTCTTATTTAAGTACTAATTGCAAATTAGGAATAATAAGCATTAGAAAATGAATTATTATTGAAAATAATATTAATGGAGAGAAGATAAGACTTAAAAAACTTATTGATCAGTCTTTCTCTTTTAGAAAGAACTTCAGGGATTGTTAAACAGTTTGAAAATGGAATCAGTTTCAGGTGGGTTGAAATAATTGCTTTTTTAGTTCTGTTTTATTTCTAATTTTACTTGCTTCAGATTTAAACATGCAGGAACATTTTGCTGATTACAAACAATCATCACTATCATGGATATTTGGAGAACATAAGGAGTATGGACTTGGATACAAACTTGGGTGCCCATGATAAGTGAAAAATCTGTATGAACCTGAATTCTCAGGTTTATACAATATTTCAAAAGATACATTCATGTTCTTCCTTAAAGCCCTTTTTGCTGTCCTGATAACTGGAGATAGTGTTAAAAAGAAAGTGCCTAAGTTTTAAGAACCTAGGCCTTATCCTTTTTTTTTTTTTCTTTTTTTTTAGTTTACATTATCATTATATATTGATTCAGATTCTCTGAGCATGAAAACTATTTCTGAAAAGTAAATTAAGTTGATAAGATAAGTTTTTTTTTTTTTTAGACCTATATGACTTCTTTTCATCAGCCCAATTTGTTGACTGTACATTTATTCAATATATGTTTATTAAGTTGCCTGTATCATGTTAGGTACTGGGGAATACAATGGAAAAAAAAAATAAAACCTGAGACGAACTCTTCCTTCAAGGAACTTTTTTACATTCTCTTGGGGGGGGGGAGGGAAACATGAATACAGTTAAGTAAATACAAAAGGGAGATTAAGTAATTTCACAGAAATGAGAGAGCCAGTAGCAACTGGAAGATTAGGGTGAGTCTTATGTAGAACATGTTATTTGAATTGAACCTTGAAGGAAGCTACGAATTTTGTGAACTAGAGGTAGGGAGAGAATATATTAGAATCATGAAGCACAGTTTGTGCAAAGGTACAGAAATGGGGATGTGGAATGGTAAATAATGGGGAACAAGTAGACAGTCTTGTTAGGCATTAATATGACAAAGAGTCTATGAATATACAATAACTCTGGAAAGGTAGGCTGGAGCCAGATTGTGAAGGACTCTGAATGACAAATGGAAGTATTTTATCCTAGAGGTAAATAAGTGCATCTGGAACTTTTTGAGAAGAATAATGAGGTGGTCACACCTGTATTTTTAGGACTATCAATTTGTAAGCTCTTTGGAGAGGGAAGAAACTAATTAGACTATTGCAATAGTCTAGGTCTAAAGAAAAGGCATATATATATATATAAACTATCATGGTGATCAAGTAAGTGGAGGGTTGTCATGGGTAGGTGGAATGATGGTACCCTCAGTCAGAAATGGGAAGATGTTAGAAGGAAGGGGTCATATATAACCACAGATAATGAATTTAGTTTTAGAATTGTTGAGTTTAAGATATATGGTGATTGATAAGTATTTGGAATGTGGGTTTAGAGCTCCTCAGAAAAGTTAAGGCTATATGTTAAAATCTGAGGGTTATCTGTGTAAAAATAATAGTTGAATGTAAGTGAACTCTAAGGTCATTAGTGTAATAGAAAACGTGGCCAAGGTAGCTACATATAGGGGTTGTGACATGGATTGTGATTCAGCAAAGGAGACTGAGTAATTAATAAAGAAGAAAAAGAATCAGGAGAAATAAGTATCATAAAAACCCAAGGAAGAAAGAATATCTAGGAAGAGAAGCATTTTGATACTATTAGGTGCTGCAGAAAAGTCAAGAAAGCTGAGAACTGAAGAGAGACTAGTTGTATCTGGCAATTAAGAGATCATTAGTAACTTTATAGAGAACAATTTCAGCTGACATCTTAGAATGGAAGTCAGATAGTAGATTAAGGATAAGAGTAGAAGAAATGAAATAATAAGTATCGATAGCTTTTTCTCAAATTGTGAGAGAAAAGAGACATGTAAGCAGATAGCTTGAAACTGGCACTACAAAGGTCATGTAAGACAATGCCCTGTTTATTTTGTAATGTAGCTATTATTATGTTGTATTCTAGTCATATGTTATCCATTTAATAACAGTGAAGTTGAGATTGAAATAAAACTAAGACATTACTTTGTATGCCTTTATTTTGATACTTTTTAGGGATATTTTTTAATAGCTTCCCAGTTGTCAATTGAATGAAGTATTATGGGAGAAACCCTTCTTTTCTGCTATTTCTTACTAACATCAATGTTCATATTGAATAGATCTATACAGGTTGGCATTTTTTTTCATTGGAGTTAACAAAAGAATAAAGAAAATTCTGGTAATACATAGTTTTTCTCTGTGCTTCTAGCACAAGGGTATAGTCATGATTCATCACTAGCATAATATATAAATACATTGATAGGAAACTTATTACAGTAGTTAGGTATGAACATTTTAAATAAACTCCCCATGTGTTAAGTTCTTGTAATTAAAATATAAATAGTCTGGAAATTCTTGATTACCTATCTCAAGTCTCATTTAAATAATTCTTCCTTTATTCTGTGGTTTATGCATCTTTGTAATAGTGCTTTTATAAACTCCATTATGGTCCTTGTGGACCTCTTTTGTTTCCTGTAGAGCTAAGTGAGGAATTAGATTCTGTCACTAGTGAACTACAAGCAATAGAAATTCAGATACAAGAACTTTTGGAAAGACAGCAAGAACTTATTCGGAAAAAGACTGCCCTAAAGAAGAAAATTAAGGAATCTCTAGAAGATTCAGGTGCTGGGGCAAGCTCAGAATTGGATTCTTCTCCTGAGGGCTGGAATAAACAAGGTTTCACTTTTTATCTTGCTAAAGTTTTTTTTTTGTGTGTGTGTGTGTGTGTGTGTGTGTGTGTGTGTATGTGTGTACACTGAAATTTAAATTGCTTTATTTAATATGATACTTTCCATTAGTCTTAGAAAGGTTATGCTGGTTGTCTCTTTCAGAGAATGGTGGAAGGGAAAGCTGGATGTGGGTTTTGGATGGTGAGAAGGGAAAGCTAGACGTGGATTTTGGATACAGTTGTATAGATCCTTGTGAATTTAGTTTTTATGACTTAGATTTTGTTATTTTTTTAAAAGATAAAATAAAATTAATTTTTATGCTTGTAGAATGTAGTTATTTTAATTAGAAGTTAGTGTTAACTAAGCTTCCTGATTGATTGTTGTTAGAAGCCTTTTAAAAATATATTTGCCTATATTCTTATAATTGAATCTTTATTTGATGAAAAAGGATCTTGCAAAACTTCAGTGATGTCATTAGAAAATCATAGATAACTTTTAGAATATTAAAGGTACAGAAAATATTGAAATCAATATATAAAAAATTTTAGGGCATATTTATCATTGTACTAAATGTCAAAAAAGTTTATTTTCTTGTGATTTTTCTTCTGAAAATGAACAGTACAGAGAAAAGTATAGCCATTTAACAGTCCTGGTTAATTGGGTTCCTGTTATTTGAGGTAAAAACAAAAGATTGATGAACATCTACTGCCTACTTTGAACAAAATATTATAGGTATTGTTATTTCTCAGTGCATCATACAACTTGTAATGAAATGTAGCTATCAGAACATTCTAAAGGAAAACAAAAAATGTTTAATTATGGTTATCATACTTAGTATGCCAATTGGAAGTTGTGATTATTCTTAGCTTTAATCTTAAAGGGGAAAAAAACCCCACAAAACTTTTCTTCTATATTTATTTCATTGATCTTGTTTGAAAGTTTCCTGAAATAGTCAAGTAGTCATAAAAATAAGTCAATATTTAAAAATTAGTTTCTCTCCAAAAATTAAAATTGTTTGTTGCAGTCATTTCATCTGAATTTTATTAATGAATACTGCATATGAAATTCTGTTTTAGAAAAACACTGATTTATGTATTTTTGTTTAAGTGTTTCAATGTATATAATTTATTTTATGTTTTTCTTATCCTAGATTTTCCATGGTCTGGAAAAGTTAAGGATGCCATGCAGAATGTCTTTAAACTGCAAAAGTTTAGGTCTCTACAGCTTGAAACTATTAATGTGACAATGGCTGGAAAGGAAGTATTTCTTGTGATGCCAACTGGAGGTGGAAAGAGCTTGTGTTATCAGTTACCAGCAGTATGTTCTGATGGTATGTGAAAGAAAAACCTAACTAAAATTGAGGGAAAGCATGGTGGTCTTTCATATTAGTTTGTAAATAGCTTTAAAATAATTTATAAATAATATACTAATTTTGCAAACTTCAAAATTTACCTATGAATTTAGTTTGTTTTTAAAAAAAATCAACTTTAGTGATTTTTTTTTTCTCTTATGAAAGTATTTTCATGTAGACCTTAAAATATAACAGTAGAAGGAAGCTAGGTAGAGTGGGTGATATTTGATCAGGACTTCGAAAACTTGAGTCTGAGTCACAGTTCTGCCACTTATTGTGTGACATTGAATAAGTCACAAAACTTTTCTAATACTTTTTTTGTCACCTACAAATTTGGAATAATGTCATTGTGGGAATTAGATGGGATACGAGAGAACTTTGAAAACTGTAAAGCACTAAATAAGTATGGGGTTATTTAAGTAATTATTATTAATCTTAATTATTAAGGAAGCTTAGTTTACACTAAACTCTAATTGGAATAACTACATTCTGCAGTAGCAGTCCTAGACTGCTACGTTAACACGGAGGTAACCCTGGCCTCTGAAAGATTATGCACAACTTCTGCAATAATTTTCAGATTTTTGCCTATTGGCCCATATTTACCTAATATTCCAATAGCACATTAAGGAAATTATGAAATTTAAAGCAGGAATATTATCTTTCAGGTTTTACACTTGTGATCTGCCCTTTGATTTCTCTTATGGAAGATCAATTAATGGTTTTAGAACAATTGGGAGTTTCAGCTACTTTACTAAATGCTTCCAGCACTAAGGTATGTTTTTGATAAGTATAAAAGGTGGATTTCTAGTCTCTTGTTCCTCGAATGCTATAAATTGGTACCTTTTAAAATTAGAATGCTATAATAATAATTAGGAATATGTACAATAAACAAATGAAAAATATTTTTTAGGCAAGATAGCCTGCTCTTATGTAGTTTCTTCTGTTTTGAGACTAAAATACATATACATTAAAAAGCATTTTTCATTTATTCTTTTTGTCATCTTCCTATGCTCACCCTTCTCTTTTACAAGATAGTTGATGAGAGTAATGCTTTTGTTTATCTAAAACCTAGCTGGATTAAAAATATCCTCTAGACCAGGGGTTCTTTGTTAATTTGATGAAGCCCATTCTTGCCTTATCTCAGTAGTGTTTTTTAGATAAGTGAAGAAAATACAAAATTTCAGTTAGAGGTTAGTGAAAATTAAGATGTGTTTTTCCCCTCATCTGAGTTCACATATTCTTTGAAATTTATCCACTGATGCCTTAGAGCCTGAAGACCCACGAATAAGAACACCTATTCTGGTATTTAGTTCATTCCTCTATCAGCCCTTCTAAAACAGGTTTTTTGTTGTTGTTATTGTTTTTTTAACATTTTTTTTTTGTATCTGATGAAGCCAAATGCCTTTTCAGAATAATATTTTTAAATGTGCAAAATAAAATGCATAGAGCTATAATAAGGGAAACCAATTGTATTGAAATAAATTTATCAAAATATTGGTGGGGTAGAGGAAGATCTCCGACCCCAAGTGGGGAACTGCTATGATAAAGGTTTTTCTTGACAAAATTAGTCTGGCTGCTGAAACGCTAAGTAAACAACATGAAGAGGCAGGGTGATAGGAAATAGTATTATGAGGTTTTTGATCTACTTTTTAAAATTTAATTTCTTTAAAAAGCCATCTTCTCATAACCTTTTACATGTCTTTCAGTTGTCATATATTATTTTATAATACATATGTTTATGTCTTATTGAGTTAGACTGTGAGCCTCAGACTGTGAAACCTGCCTTAATTCAGTCTTTGTATGTCTCAATATCCAGCACAAAGCTCATTTTAAGTATATTTATTGAAAGTATTTTATCAAGTGAAATTTTGCTGAGGATATGTTGGAAGATACTAAACTATATAATAAGGAATGTTTATACAGTATTAAATTGTAATAATTAGTAATAGTAGTTGTTGTAGTAGTAAATTATAATAGTGAATGTTTTCATTAATCATTTTAATAAAATAGATCAGTGTGTTTTTTTTTTTTTCCGATTTACTTTTTAACAGGAGCATGTGAAATGGGTTCATGCTGAAATGGTAAATAAAAACTCTAAGCTAAAGCTCATTTATGTTACTCCAGAGAAAATTGCTAAAAGCAAAATGTTTATGTCAAGACTGGAGAAAGCTTATGAAGCAGGAAGATTTACTAGAATTGCTGTAGATGAAGTTCATTGCTGTAGTCAGTGGGGACATGATTTCAGACCTGGTATGTATTATAATTATCCACTACTAAATATATACCAGAAAAATAGGTGCCTGCAATATCCTTTTGGTTGGTTTCCCTGCCATCCTTTCCCTCATTCTAGTCTATTTTCCACTTATCTGTCAAATTGATCTTCCTAAAACATAAGTTGGCCAGATCACATCCCAGTGAGTTATTAGTCCTTTATTCTTGAAGTGGATTATCTCCTGTGAGTAAACTCTGGTGGTTCTCTGTTATTTCTAGACTCAAATATAAAATACTGTTTGTATTTTAAAACTTATTATAACTTGATCTCTTCCTCCTTTTCCATATTCTTATACTTTACTCATCTCCATATACTCTACAATGATATTGGTCTGCTTACTTACAAGATTCTCTGTACATTAATGCTTTCCCTCCTTAGCTCATTTTCTAGCCTTGCAAATCTTACTTCTTCAAGAAGCCTTTCCTAATCCCATTACTTGCTAGTGCTGTTACTAGGAAAGGTCTCCAATTTATCCTTTATATATTCTTTATATATCTTGTTTACATATTATTTCCTCCATTAGATTGTGAATTCCTCAAGGGTGGGGATTGTCTTTGGCTTTTTTGTCCCTAGCACACAGTAGTTTCTGGCAGATAGTAAGTGCTTTATAAATGTTTGTTAGCTTGACTTCTGAATCCACCTCGTTATCTCTACCCAATATCTTTCCTGTTTTTATTTTTATTTTTTTTTTTAACAGAAGAGAATAGATTATTTTGAAAGAATAGGCTGTTTTGTCAGATACCTCACAAAAAATGGTTAGAAGTAAGTTGTTCCTTAGCACTTGATCTTTGATTCTGACCAAGAAGCTCTACCTGAAGAAATGGTCAAATTAAATTCTGGAAGTAAATGTTACTTATTAAAATTAGAGGCAGCTGAAGTAGTCAACTGAATAGAGAAGTTTTATATTAAGCCAGAAAAGACAATAATGTAAGTAGCATTACCTACTTCATAGAACTGTTATGAGGAAGGTGCTTTTTAGGCTCCAAAAGCACTAGAGAAATGTTGCTAATAATAGCATATACTAATTGAAATCAATAATATGTTATAATACATGACGTATTTTAATTGTTGCAGGTAGGGAAAGATATCTTTAACAAGTTTCCCCCTTCCCTCCCCTTTTTTCTTCCAGATTATAAGGCACTTGGTATCTTAAAGCGGCAGTTTCCCAATACATCATTAATTGGTTTGACAGCAACTGCTACCAATCATGTTTTGAAGGATGCTCAGAAAATTTTATGTGTTGAGAAGTGCTTTACATTTACTGCATCTTTTAATCGGCCAAATCTTTATTATGAGGCATGTAGCTTTTATGTTAATTTAATATGTAAAAAAATATGTAAAATAGACTTTTTGCATTTTTTTTTTTTACATTACAAGTACTTTTATCTATATGATTGTTCTAACTAGGGAATGAACAGATATTAAAGACAACTTTATAAATAGTCTCACAAGGCTCTAATCATACCCATAACAGAATAAAGTATCCCCTCTACAAAATACCTAATAAATTGTGTTTAGCCTTTGCCTGGACTTTTGTGAAGATCACTGCCTTCCTCTTTCCCAGGCTTCTCATTATGTTTTTGAAAAAGCTCCAATTCTTAGGAAGTTCTTCCTTAAATCAAGCCAAAGTCATCTTTAGAATAGTTTCAGTTAAGTAATGGGATTGAAAGCAAGATGAGAAGCGATTGAAAAGTGAGATTGATATCTTAGAAATAATGGAGGTAGTGAGTGTAGAAAGCTTTTGTGGGGGCGAATTTGACTTTGAAAGGGTAAAAAGATGATTGAGGGAATGGAAGGTCAAATGAAGTTTTTTATTTATTCATTTTTAAGAACTGGAAAAGACCTGGATATTTTTGTAGCAGCTGGGAAGGAATTAGTAGATGAAGAGAGTTTTAAAAATAAGAGAGGGAGAGAAGAAATGAGTATTGTCTATTTTATAGACCTTATAACTAAGGATAAAAGAATGGAAAATAATGAAGAAGAGTGACTTTATTCAGGAAATGTTACCTATAATTTGTTTATTTATATGCAGACAGTTAAAGTTATGGGCTTTTTTGATGGGCTTTTTTCTTAGATTTTTTTTTCCTATGTATTTCTGGGCAATTCTACTTCTGTTTATCCTACATTGAAGCTATTCTCTATGGTAGCTATAGCTTGTTGTATAAAGAAAATAAGTTTTTTCCATGCCCTTCCCTTTTTAGTTTAAAGCTCTTTTTTTTTTAAGGCTTGTAAGACTCCATGCAAATACCAGCCCTTGTGAGGTAAACTGAATTCCTCATTAGGATCTCATTATTTCTGTATTTTAAGTTGCAGCCTATAAATGTGTATACCTCTTGTATTTTATAATCATTTATTAGGTTAAAACAGACCTTGTGTTTTGCAAAGGATTATCATCTGAGATTAGCTTCTATTAGGAAATGCAGAAATAGGAGAAATTCAAGTGTATATAATTTAGATATTTTCTACTTTTGGGAGACAAGTAAGTACTTTATAATGAGACCTCAAGTAATATAATAGAATGGTTATTCTTGGCTGAAGTCTGAATTTTTAAATAGTTCCCTGTTTGGCTTTTGATTATACATTATACTTTAGCCTACATTGAGACAACTAAAATACCAATTAGAGATCCTACTCTATTTTTCATTATTTTAAGGTTAGTCTTAATAGATTAAATGTAGGTTTATTTACCCAAGCAGTGATTTCTTACAGGATTTTATGGTTGAATGTATGTGACATCCCAAATTTCATAACTGGCTCTCTCTCGTGATAAATTGCAAAAAAAAAAAAAAAAAAAAAAAAATCATTATCTAAAATCAAAATCCAGAGGGTGACAGGAGAGAGCCATGTAAGGTGAATGGAGGAGCACTATGGATACTGTGTTTATGAAAATTTAGGAAGAAAGATGTACTCTAATCAGGGTGATAATTTGATTATTGTTACTAGTTTATTTTTAAAAGGTAATGGATTTTCTAGGTTCGGCAGAAGCCCTCGAACACTGATGATTTCATTGAAGATATTGTGAAGCTCATTAATGGAAGATACAAAGGACAGTCTGGTAATATAGGAAAAAATAACAACTTTGAAGACTTAGAAATGCCTTCCCTATAAAAAGTGGTAACTGAAGTTAGTTGTTTACTCATTGGAAATTTAATAGATTGTAGTTTTTGATATAATGTGTTTTCTGTAAACTTAGAATGTGATTATATGGTCTACCTAGCTTAGTCATAAATTTTAGAAGGTATATATAGAATTGTTTGCATATATCTTTTGTTTATAGAAAATTAGTTTCAGCTAATTTATTTGGTTTCTTTATGTGAATTATAATTAACAAACATTTATTGAACATATAGTTTATGTATATTCCATTTACTAGTGCATAAGAATGTTTAAGATAGTTCATGTCCTCAGAGGACGTATTCAAATTTCAGAAGTGGGGTGTAGTCATAAAAAGATAAAAAGTAATACAGAGTAGTTTTTTTGACTGCCAAATGAATTATATTGATGAATGCAACAACAGTTCTGAGAAGGAAAAAATGTATGTTTAAAGGCTGGGATAATTAGGGAAAGCTTCACAGAAGAGATGCTTTTATCCTGGAACTTAAAATAAAATTTAGAACTTATGTTTTTAGAAAGCAAAGATAAATCCCAACATGTAACAGAGAAAACAGAGCCCCAAAAGAGCAATAGCAGTTAATGGACTATTATAATAGTTGTATGAGGATATAAGATCCTGATTGAGGTAGTATTAGAGAGAGATGGAAGAGAAAGACTTGAATCTGGACAGGGCCAGTAATGATTAAGGGGGAGCAGGAGGATGGGAATATTGGTTTCCAAGGAGAGAAAGTTTAGAAAGGATTCCACTGTATTTTATCGTGTAAAACTTTTACAGTTTTGATTATTCCATATTAATAATGTAGCTTTGTTATATCAGAAACTAAAAGTATTCATTCTTCCAAATGCTTCACCTGTATGTTGTCTGCAATATCAGTTATCCTTTATACTAGTTTCTTCCTTTAAATTCATCATGCAGCTAATATTATTTTAGCTTTTAGAAGCTCAGGAATGGGAATAAGGGAAATAAAACAGACTCAGTTCTCCTTTTTTTTTTTTTTTTTTTTTTGGTGAGCAGATAAGTAAAGTTGGGGACTTTTTTTCAAACATTAAAATATAGCTTTGGGCTTCTTCATAGTTGTCCTTTAGCTGATATATAGTTTTAATATGTCAGAATCTTTTGTAAATTTCCTTTTGACAAATTTGCTTTTTTCCAGACAAATGGGCATTTGTAATAAAAAAAATTTGTATTTTTACATAGGAATCATATACTGTTTTTCCCAAAAGGACTCTGAGCAAGTCACAGTTAGTTTACAGAAGCTAGGAATTCAAGCAGGTGCTTACCATGCAAATATGGAACCAAAAGACAAGACTGCTGTTCACAAAAAATGGTCAGCAAATAAAATTCAGGTTAAGTAGATATTTATTAATAGAAACATTCATGGACTTTGAAAATAATCATAATTTTATCTAATAATTAAATTGCTGGGAATATTTCAGGTAGTAGTGGCAACAGTTGCCTTTGGAATGGGAATTGATAAACCAGATGTGAGATTTGTTATTCATCATTCAATGAGCAAGTCTATGGAGAATTATTACCAAGAGAGTGGACGTGCAGGTATCATAAAATTTGTATATCTAAGAGCATTGTGCTTAATATAGATATAATACATACCAAAATATTTTATTATACTTCTTTAATTCTTAATTCAAGAGAGAATTTAAAAAAAATTGGGGAGAGGGCTTTTGTATCCAGGATTACTTGGAATTACAGAAAATTTCAGCATATGTATTTGGCTTATTGTTTCATTTTTGTATTTATAAATTCCTTCATCCTTAATTTGTTAAGAAAAATTCTTTTACTATCTTTCCTATTTTATTTTTAGCTGTTAATATGTAATTTATATTTTATACTTAATAATGTCACTTATTATTAAGTATCAGTTTTATTTATTTGATGCTAACTATGTAGATCGCCCATCACACATATATGGGAAATTTTTAGCTGTTCAGGTCTTCTTTCCACTTGTCAGTTTTCTTTCATTAAAGTATTTTTTCATGCTTGGACTAAAAGGAGTTGTGTTTAATTTGATATTAAGAGTAAAATGTCTATCTAATATATCATAGGTCGAGATGATCTGAAAGCTGACTGTATTTTATATTCTGGTTTTGGAGACATATTCAGAATAAGTACAATGGTGGTGATGGAAAATGTAGGTCAACAGAAACTTTATGAAATGGTGTCCTACTGCCATAATATGCACAAGTAAGTTTTATTTTTACATTTATATTTACATTGAATATATGTATATGTATGTATATTTTTAATAATTTATTGCTCTTCTGTGTCAGGCCCTTTGGGAACCTTTGTGGATATAAAGAAAAATGAAACAAGTCCTGCCCTTAGGAACTTACAAACCATCAGACAATTTTATATAATTTAAAAAGTTTTAATGTTACTTTTATAAAAGAATTGTATACATCTGAATGAAATTGTCCAGTGAGATAGATTGTAAAGTAGAAAGCAATATACAATTATCTATGAGTATGTATGTAAAGGACCAAATTAATTTGTTCCTTATTAAATTCTGTTTAGTTCTCATTTTACCTCTTATACGTGTGTGATGATTAACAGCTGCAGGGATTATGTCTTATCTATATTCCAGTTGGCCTTTTATATATATATGCATGCATAGATAGATAGATATTAGATAGAAGTATATGTATTCATTTTTCCATTTCCGGCATGTGAACTCAAAAGCAAAAATTGTTTGGACCTTTATTACATGACTTACAGCTCATTTCTCTTTCTGTATACTATTCAGACAATTGAGATCAATAATGCTGTCCTGCTAATTATACTGAAATTGTCTACAGAGAATTAGAGGCAGTGCATTTCTGTGGAATGTTTTGCCTAGTACTCAAATATATTTGCTGCCCTAACATCAACTGCAGATTTCACCATAATTCAGGGCTAAAAATTTCTGTATGAAATTTTTATACAGAGGTCATAATTCCAGATCACTTTTTTAATTCAGAGAAGCTTTTTTAGAGCTATACCATGCAAAAAATTACTTTCATTTGATTGCTGAGCTCATCATGTTTGATTGCACTTTTAAGTTAAGTTTAAGTAAATGAGCTCAAAAAGATCTGAAAATATTTGCATACGTTTTTGAATTTTATTTAAGTAAAACTAGTTTTTCCACTAGTCAGAATTATAGATGTGTTTATAAATCATTGGAACAAAGTCCTGAACTGAATAATAGTAGGTTTGAATTTTTGATATTCCATGGGAGGTTTTTTCCTGCTATATACAATACTCTGAGAAAGATGAGAGGAAATTTTGTTAAAACTTAGTGGTCCCAATAAATCATTGTTTTAGTTGTTTTCAGTTATGTCTACTCCTTGTGACCATTTGGGGTTTTCTTGGCAAAGATACTGGAGTAGTTTGCCATTTCCTTCTACAATGCATTTTATAGATGATAAAACCTGAAGTAAATGGGATTGTGATTTGCCCAGGATTATTGTTATTATCTGAAGAAACGCTGGATTTGAACTCAGGTTTTCATGACTTCCAGGTGTGATACCATATCCATTCTGCTACCTAATTGCCCCCCTCACCATTCCCTTCTCCCTGAGCAAATCATACCTGAGCTTTTAGAACTCAATTTTTGACATCAGAGATCTAGCAAAAAAATTAACTTTTTTGGGTTATCCCTTCATCTCTTTCGATCTTAGTTTTCTAGTAAAGTGGGAGATTATATTTCTCCAAGTAGAACATAAGCTTCTTGAGCTCAGACTGTTCATTTTTGTTTTTGTATCCCCAGTACTTAGCCTATGCTTAGCATATAGTAGGCACCTAATAGTTGCTTTTTGCACATTGCTTTTATTTTCAAAACATATGCAAGGATAGTTTTTCAACATTGACCCTTGCAAAACCTTGTGATTCAATTTCCCTCTTCCCCTTTCCCCCACCTTCCTTCCCTAAATGGCAAGTAACATGATGACAATTTAAAACAAAAGATACATGTTTTAAAATTTATCACCTTACACTTTGAAATATGTTTGATTAGTAATCATTAAGCTGTTGTCTAATCTGCTTATCAGTTATCTTTCTACTCTGTTTTTAGATGTCGCCGAATGCTTATAGCTCAACATTTTGATGAAGTGTGGAATTCAGCAGCTTGCAACAAAATGTGTGATAACTGCTGTAAAGACATTTGTGAGTTCATTGTGGATTTTTTATTATTAAACTGTGTAACATGATTTGAACTTAGGACTGCATACAGCAAACATTTCTAGAACATGAGGACTTTAGTAAGGCTGTGTTCTAATAGAGACTTTTGCTCTAGAAAATTTAATAGTAGGCAAAAACTAAGTTTTAAAGAAAATTGAAGAAAGGGTATCAGTGATAATGATGTTCAGAAACTGATTAAATTTAATGTCCTTCCAAAATTGGAAGTGAGACTGAGCATCTTAAGATGAATTTTAAGGAAAATTATCTGAAGAATAGAAATAACAAGTAGGCATGGAGGTTATCACTTACTTATCTACAGTCACTGAAGAGCAAAGGCAAAAATAGATAAAAACTAGGGAGCTCTTTCTAATTATTAATATATATTAATATATCTAATTATTAATAATATAACCCAACTATTAACACATTATTAATATGTCTAATTATTAATATTTAATATAACAACCCAACATATTAATCTATTAATATCCAAATATTAATATGTTAATATAAGCCAATATTTTAAATCTTTTTTTTTTTAGATATTCCAATATTTATTTACTCTATATGGATATTTCTTCCTTTGTAGCATTTGAAAAGAAGAATGTTACTGACTACTGCAGAGATTTAATCAAGATACTGAAACATGCTGAAAAACTAAATGAAAAGTTAACGCCATTGAAACTTATTGATGCCTGGATGGGAAAGGGTGTAGCAAAATTGAGAGTGTCTGATATTGTTTCCCCTAAACTTCCACGTGATGAATTGGAGAAAATTATTGTTCACTTCATCCTACAACAATATCTCAAGTATAAAACAAATTTTTTTCTGGTATACTTTTTCTTCTAACTGGTTTAGTTAAAGTTGCTATGAAAGATTATTTGAAGAACAAATTTAAAATATTCATAACTGGATTTTTATTTCTAAAAAAATTTCTTTGGAAATTAAAAAAATCATTACAGGTTACTTTTATAAAGTATTTGTCATCACGTAATATAATGCTTTCATATATATATTTATTACTTCTGTGATGCATTCAAATGTTTTATGATTGTGGACTTTTTCTTCCACAGAGAAGACTTCAGTTTTACAGCATATGCTACTATTTCATATTTGAAAATAGGCCCTAAAGCTCATCTTCTGAACAATGAAGAACATATCATTACCATGAAAGTAAAGAAAGGCACAAAGGGATTTTTCAAGGTATTGTAAACAAGCTTAACATTCTTATTAAAAATATACATTCCTCTTATGCATAGGGACTATTTATTATAAGGTCTAGAAGGACAGAGCATTTCTTATTTTCTTCCCTAGATTTTAGTCCAGTGCTTAGTGAAGATTTCTTTACCTTATTAACAAAATACTATTTGAGGCTTAGAAGACAAAACTTCATTTGGAAGATCTAATAGCCCATTGTTTTGTTTAACTTATACTGAAGTTCGAAGACCTATTTTAGTTTTCTGTAAAGCCTCTGAGTGAACCGGTTGCCAGTTATTGTATGTTTTACAATCTTTAGCTATCTTCAGATAACTTAATTCCCAAATGTACTGCTAATAAGATCAGCATAATTGAGTGGCACCTATGTATGTAATTGGGATACTGAATAACACTTTTTAAAAATACCTTTGTTAGTCTGCTTTGAGAGGTAATATTTCTATGTATTAATGATACAAAAAGTTTCATTATGTATTAACTGCAATTTTTTAAGATAAAACATTGAATTTTTACCAGTATTATTTTCTGGATCTACAGGTTGAATTACCTCAGGTTTCTAATTCTGAAGCAGAGAGAAAGATGGAAGAAAAATATTCTGGTAACTTCCAGAATAAAGATGTAAAGACGTGTGGAAATATGCTTAAACGGCCTCATTCAGAGAATACAAAGGCAAAGAAAAGGAAGCTAGATAACTCAGTTGACTAAATTTTCTAAAAGAAGCAAAGTTAGGATCACCTCAACAAAATTAATTTTTGGATTGTTTCATCGTATGTACATGGAGTTACATTTTCAAATTTTAAGCAGTTTTTGCATGAATGGTTTTTGTATTTTTTGAAATACTGCTGATTTAAGATTATGAAACAAACACGATATAGAAAACAGAAAAACATCCAATAAAATGAAGTACAAAAAAAGTGAAGTTTTAAGGAGAATGTTGAATGTCCTAAATATACATAGGTTATTCAGTTGCCATAGCTGGTAAATATACCTGTAAAAAATACAGCTATTATTTTTAATAAAGCAACACTCTAAAGGTAGATTAAAATCAGTATAGTGGCTGAAAAAAACTGCCTCTGGAGTCAAGAGAATCTGGATAAAAATAACATTTATATTGCCTCCCTGTATGACCTTGGGCAAGTCATTTAAACTTCCACTAGTCTCTCAGTTCCCTCACGTATAAAATGAAAGGAAATTAGACTAGATTAATGGCATCAAACCCAAATAGAAAGGGGGCCACTCAATTGTATATAAAACTTTTAAGTATATATTGACTTGGAAAACTACATATTAACATTATGCTTTATCATATTTTTTATTTTGTTTAATATTTCCCAATTACATTTTAATCTGGCTTGGACCATATGCATCTTTTTCCTGTTTACAAATTCAAAGATAATAGGTACTTCCTTATAAATATCAAGAGAGGCACCACAACTTTTGTTGCTATTTAGGTAAAGGTGAAAATATAACAGAATTCCATTATGACTTAGAGTAGCTAAATATTAAAAGTTAAGGTATTCGTTTAAAAACTTTTAAATGGCACTATTTAAATAACATTTTTCAGGTTTGGAAGGTGGTTCTTGTTTTTTTAATATATATTTGATAAGCCTCCTTATAAAAAAACCTTTCAGATAGTTTCAGCTGATTTTTAAAAGCAACTTCTTCACATCATTAGTTTTTTTAAACACATTATTGTGTTTAAGTCGCTAATAGATATTTGATAATGTCCAAGGTATTGAATGTCACAGTATACCAAATAAAATGCCGACAAATACCCGAGTAATCACTTTATATCTACATATAAACCAGCTAAAACACTGTACTTCTAGTTTAATGGAGGTGAAACAAATTTTTAGTTAGATGTAACATCTGTTATTTCTCTAAAAGGGGAGACTACAAGTTGTAAATATTAATTTGTTAAATTCAAAAGTGAAAGGAAAAGAATTACTAAAAGTGAGATGATTACTAAAGTAAACTTGCATTTTTGGAACAATGTTGTGGACAATCTGATTTTTCAAAAAGGGAAAGAGCAGAATTTGCAAACTACATGCCAGTGAGCTAATATTAAATATAAGCAAAACAATCCCCATCTCTGCTCATCCCTACCCTTTTTTCCTAAACAAATAAAAAGGTGCAGCTAGGTGGTACAGTGAAAGAAGCATTGGGCTTGGAATCAAGAATAATGAATTCAGTCTGAAACATTTTCTAGCTGTGTGACCCTGGCAAGTCAACCCTATTTCCTTCAGTTTCCTTATCTGTCAGCTGGGCTGGAGAAGGAAATGATGAACCACTCTTTTTGTGTCTTTGCCATTTGGGGTCAGGACGAGTCTGAACTAAAAACTGAACAATGCTATTAAAGAGAATGTTAATCATCTAGAAAAGGAAGCAAATTATCACCAAGTGCCAATATGACTTCACAAAGAATCGATTGTGCCAGATACCCAAGATTACTATAATTGCATAAACTCTCTAGCATTTTAGCAAAATCTGTGAAAAAGTTTTATGTTATTCTTATGGGCAAGGTGGAGAGTTGTAGGCTAGACAATAGTTCAAATGAGATGGTTTAAGAACTGGTTGAATGACTTGGATTCAGAGTTAATGGTTCCATATTAGTGAGTACTCCAGCAATCTGTTTGTACTTGTGTTATTCAAATTTTTTATAAATAACCTTAATAAAGGCATAGATTTTACATTTGTCATTTCTGAGTGACATGATTTCAAAAAATCTACAACAGGCTACAATTGAATAAATATGAGTACACAGTTAAAAAAAAAAATCAGTTCCACATATACCCCATTAACAGTTCCTGTGAAAGCTGTGAGTTTCAGTGGGTTAGTCATTCAATGTGAGTCTGAAATAAAGGTTGAAAAAGCTAAGAGTATCTTTGGTTGTACTGAAAGAATGTAGATGATTAGGGAAGCAATAGGTCTATTCTGCCTCTAACCAATCATTAAACATTTATTAAATGCCCACTATACATCAGGCACTGGGGACAAATTCCCTGCTTTTAAGGTGCTTACATTTTATTGGGGGAGACAATTTCTATATAATGCAAAATAAATACAAGGAATGAAGGGAGGTTGCCAGCAGCTTAATTAGGAAAGCCCTCATGTTAGAGGACCTCTGAACTAACCTTTAAATGAAACTAAGGACTCTAAGAAGGGATTGTGATAGAATTTATTCTAGATTGACTAAAGACTGAAAAGCCTTAGGACTAGGAAAATCGTATTTAAAGAACAACAGGATAGCTACATTCACATGTCACAAAGAAGAGATATTAGACTTGTTTTGCAAGAGGCAAAACTAGGAATAAGTGTGCAGAAGTGGCAAATTCAAGCTTAATGTAAGGGAAAAAACTTAAAGCTATCTTAAAATGAAACAGACTGTCTTGGAAGATAGGGTTGGTTTCTATTCTTGCTCATCTTCCTTTCCCATTCTTATTCCAAGTTTTCAAGTCAAAACCAAGTGACTAGTTGTAGAATATGAATACAGAGGGGGAGTCTTATTCAGGTAGAGATTTGCCCAGATTGTCTCGAGTCTCTTCTTTTAAGAGATCCTAAGATTCTGTGTAATGTAACATAAGTATTTCCAAATTAAATTATGTGTTCAAGTTGATCAGTAATAATTCAGTATGAAAACACAAAAATTAGTTGAGCATACTTATTAATACTTTCAATTAATTTCACATCTTCACATTAAATTATTCATCATTAAGACCTTTGCAAAGTTAACTTCAGAATGTTTATCATCTAGGTTGGTAAAAATGATTCGACTTTCTGCCATGACTTGAGATTCTTCTTATTGCCAGTGGTTTAAAGTAAATTTTTTTTTTAGTCAAAATAGTCTTCTATATCAATATTTGGATCTAGTAAATCTTCTCCATATGCTGAAAGGTTCATCTGGTTTAAAATCAAATTTTCAAATGTTTCTTCTAAGTCTGTTTCACCAATCAGAATGGCTCCCATCATCCGTCCATTTTGCATGACCACTTTAACATATTCTTGTCCTTTGGTACATCTCAACATTAATTCATGATCTAAACCTAAGCCTTGGGCATTGTACTTTCCCAATAATACAACCTGAAAAGACACATAAACATTATGTTTCAATGGGCACTTAAAGTTGAAAAACCACATATTAGCAAAAAAATTAGGGGAAAAATCTATAAAATTAATTTGAAAATTCTTAGTCTCAACTGAAAAAAAAAGATTTAGTTCTAGGAGTTTTAGATATCTAAAAATCTTTTTACCATCTTAACAATTAATAAATAAATGTATGTGTGTGTGTGTGTGTGTGTGTGTGTATAAAATGTAATGGCTGGACTAAACTATATAAACAGAGGTAGGTTTCATAGAGAATGAAATACTTTAAAACTGACTTGGAGAAAAGGTCAATTTAAGGTCACAATAAATATCAATGAGACAGCACAATTAGGGATGGATATAGGATAAACTATATGAAGATAAAGTAGTATAAAGGAGGTTAATTTTTAAGGATGTTTCCAAATGAAAATATGACTTTATTTTAGAGAATGAAATAGCAGAGCCTGTAAGAGATCTACCACTTTACAGATAAGGAAATTGAAGCTTAGGGAAGTCAAATGACTTGCCCACTTCATACAATAATAAGCGTGTGTGTGTGTGTGTGTGCTCTTTACTATAAAGGATACACACACACACGTAATCTCTGTTGACTTTTGGAAAATAAAAAGTATTAAAGAAAAGTTGAAGTAAAATTATACAATTGGTAGTTTTAAAAAAGGGAGAGGGATGAATTTTAAAACAATAGGCTGAGGAATTCTACAATATGTTAAAGACAATAGTTTGTGAGAATTTAGAAAGAGGTAGTTATCATTAAGAATGAAACTATGAAGTTAAAAAGACCAGTAAAAAGTCCTAGAGAAAAGAAAATTAAGCATACTTTTCTTCTCATAGGAAGGGCAGTATGTGCCTAATACTAGGGCAAATTGGTGTATAAAGGAACATTAGGTTCCTTTTATCTGTTTTCTTCTGTCACAAATGAAGGTTTCAATTCTGAGACAGGAAAGGGATCAGGAAAGTAGTATATCCAAAAGTGCTTTATGAAAAAACAAAAAGGCATGAATAAAATGAATTTTAAAGCAAAAACTTAACATATTCTTAGGCTACATCAATAAAAAAAATAGCATCTTGAAAAAAAGAAAGAATTGCCTGCATAAACCACATATAAAAATACTATTTAATTCTGGACATCACAGTTTAGAAAAGACAAATCACCAACTGAAAATGGGCTGATTTTGAAACTTTAGTTTCCAATCATATTAAGTCTACAAAAAGGGGGAAGAGTCCACTTAGGAATGTTATACAAGGAATTCCTGTGTTTAGGAAGAGGTTGGTGTACAAGTGAATTCTAAGGTCTCTTCCAATTTAAAGTGTCTGAAGTTAATTTTAGATTGTTTAGAATGGAGCAGCTAGGAGATAGAGCACCAGCCCCTAAGTCAGAAGGACCTGAATTCAAATTTGATGTCAGAGACACTTAACACTTCTTAGCTGTGTAACCCTAAGCAAATCACTTAACCCTAATTGCCTCAGGAGAAAAAAAAAAAAAAAAGATTGTTTAGAATTAGGTAGCTTAATAAGCCAAAAGCAGATATCAACATTTTGTGTACAACAGAAAAGTCATATTTGATAACTTATTATAACAAGATACTTTACCTTATAGTTAAAAAATTTTGTTACATGAGCAAAAAGTTCAAAACAGAAATCCATATCAATAGAGTCTCCCAAAGTATCTGCAGCCATGCATTTTGCAGCATAGTTTCCCATCTGTCTAGCTTGAGTCCACAGCCTCATCTGAAAGTTGTATAATTAGAATTTTAAACATTTTGGCAGGATATAGTACAATTTATAATAGTACTTATAAAATTATCAGGTTACATTACTTTTATAAGTTTCCTTGAATGAACTAAACATAGAACTACAGTTCAGACCAAATGAATTTGCCAAAATTAAATTGCAATTGCTTTTACAAATTAAAAAGCAAACAAAATAATGTGATAAATTATTACCTCTGTTTAAAGATGCTGCAATAGCAAGAATTTATGAATTTAAGGAAATTAAATGTTAAAATTCATTAATTTTGTTAGAACAATCAGTATAGCATAGTAAAGAGCCAGCTTTGAAGCCAGGAAGTTCTGGATTTCATATCCTATTTCTGGTACTAAATGGGTAACTATGGACAATTTTTTTTTAATCTCTTGGTACTCACAGCTCACAGTTAACTCTGCAAGTTATATTAGTGCTGATCATCAGAGGAAGAAATTTCATACCAAAGGTTTCCTGACATGACACTAAGAACACACTTAACATAACTTGACTTGTATATAATAATTTTGGATGTAGGAATTTCTTTTTCTACTGCTACTGTGATATTTTCATCTTCATCAGTTCTGAACACGTTCTATCAGAACAAGATCAGTCTGGTAAGGACAAAAAGGTTGGAAAATGCCACTCATTTGTCTAATGACATCTCTAGAGTCTCCAACCCACATGGCTATGAATAAATGCCTTAGTCTGAGTCTAAGAGTTTTTAAAAAATACAGATTATTCTTCAGTCCTTTGAGTAAAATAAACTAATATTCTTTGATGAAATCTAAGTGGGAAAAAAAAAAACCACAAGTGGTAATTTTAAAATTCTTAGAGCACTAAATATTCTATACCTTGAAAAGGCTGCATGTTTGTTTCAGAGAGAGGAGTGTAAAGAGAAAAGTTCCAACTAGGCCAAGGAAGTACAGAAACCTCGTTTAGAAATAACAGTTGGTAGTAGATGATCTAGGCTAGAGCTCACCCAAAAAAAAAAAAAAAAAAAAGGAGATCACTAAGGAGCCAATCTAGTTATATTCCTGATATTATATTGTCAAGAAACCAATTATATACTACATATGTCTCTATGAAAGGTTTTTAAAACCATCACTGTCTGGACCTAATGAAACAAAGGGAAATAGGTCCCTGGAATCTGAAATAATAATTATTATTAGTAATTCCATAAAAGTGTTGTTATACACAATGATTAGCGTTAGTTATTATTGGTAAGATAACTACTCTTAAGTCCTTCTTTAATATCTTATTGTAGTGTGAAAGTGATCCTAGGTTCTCACAGCTTATGATTTAAGTCCTAGAATGTCTTATGGTGATTCTGAAAAAGTTTCAAAGGTGCATCTTTGGGGTATCATCTAAGGACATGGGAAGAAAAGTCAATAAGTTAGTCTAAGGGCAATATGCTTTCTAGCCATTACAAAAATCTTTAAAAAACCTATCAAAGTAAAGCACAGACAGGTTGAAATTTGGATTTATGAAATGAACACACATCAAAGAAATCACAGATCCTTAAAGAATTAAAGGAATCAGGTCTGATATATACCAAGGGATATTAAATAGATGTTTGTGATACTGGGCTGAAAACTGAAATTATTTTAACTGTAGAGTGCTAGATATTAATTTTATAATTTTGCTTAACTCAGTACAAGTAACCTTCACTTTAAGGAAAAACTTCCAACAAAATGGCTTTCAGTAGCTTTTCCAATTATAAAATCAAATGATAGCATTATCTTCTAGTTTAAAAAATCTCTCTAATAAAAATTCATTAAAAATATTAGTTTCAGAAAGGATTATAGGGACAGTCAGTTCCATAGAAATTTTGGAATTAATTTTTCCTTGGCAAAACTTTCAGCACTTACCCCAGTTTTGGAATTTTCTGCCATCTTGCCACATCATAAAAATTTCAATTGTATCTTAGAATTCTTTCAACAGACATTCAGATTACTCTGAATTTAGCCCTTTGTTAAATCATCAGGTTTTTTTTTTTTTTTTTAATGTGAAGATAAATTTATACTGAAACTAAGCTGAAGAAAATTTAGGCTGGAGAAATGAGGAATTTGCAAAGCTATTTAAAATATGTGAAGGGCTATCATGTAAAAGACAGATTAGACTTTTTCCTTGGCCATAGCAGGTAGGATTAAGAGCAGCAAGTAGAAAGAAACTACAGAGAAATTACAGCTTATAAAAAAAATTAAAATTTCTAACAGTCAGGAGTATGAAAGTGGAATGGGTTACCTTAGGAGAGATTAGTTCCTACCCTCTAGAGACATTTAAGTAAAGACTGCAGGACATGTTGGAAATTTGTAGAGAAGATTGTTGTTTTCAGGTTTAAATTGTTTTAGATAAATAGTTTTCAAGTTTTTTTGTTTCAGAGACACTTTATATTCTTAAAAATCACTGAAAAGGTCCCCCAAAGCTATTGTTTATATGGGTTATATTATCTAGTCACAGTTATTATTACCAAAATAGCTCTGACCTTCTGGACCCCTTAAAACCATCTCAGAGATCCTTGTACTGCAGTGAATGGCAGCAAATCACTAAGAAACAAATAATGCTAATAAATTCTTTAAAATGGCAATAATAAGTGAAATAGTGTAGAGAATAAAAGTTAGCCAAGGAACAAAATATTTAATCTCTACAGTTTCCACTTTTAGAAACAAGTCTAAAAAATGTATTTTGGTGTGGACTCATAATCTTAATAGTATAAGGAACTCTTAGTGAGAAAAGTTTTCAATGTAGCTCAGAGACAGGGATTGAACTCAAGCTTTCCTGACCCCAAGGCCAATTCCCAATCCATTATGCCACGGTGCTGACACAAAATAGTATTTTATTCTCAAGCTTTTAAGTAACAAGTACAAGGAAAACCACTACAATATTTTAAAAAGTCTGAAAAAAGACATAGTGGCCCATGCCAATACTATAATTACCTAAATAAGATTAAAGTTAATTAAATTAATTAAAGTTAAATTCCATAAATTTTTCAACTTGCATTATCCTCTATTGTGCCTTTTGTTTAATCATTATAGAAAAATTGACTAGGTGGGATCAATAGTTAAGTTATTATAAAAGCATAATATTAAATAGATTGGTTTACCTGCTGCCAGACTGGACTGGGTTGCCATGATGCTGTACAGATATCACCTGCAGCATAGATATTGGGAAGTGATGTACGCATGTGGTCGTCTACTTTCAGGCCACCATCTTCACCTAGCATAAACTAAAAAATATGTAAAAAAATAATAAAAATAGGAAAAGATAATAAAACAAGCCTTTTGCATGCTCACATAGAAAAATCCTGATTTTTTTTATTGGTAGATTTATATTTAGTATATAATAGAAAACAGAAAAAGGGCTCAGTACACAAAGCCAAACCAACTAACCAACTAATTAACCATTTAAAAAATATTTCCAAAGAACTATTTAGAACTTTTTTAGACCAGCTTCCTTCCAGCTACCTAATTTCCTCCTTAGGAGATTTCAGCAATCATTTTGAATTAAAAAATGAACCTGTTTAACAATATGATATAATGATCAACTGTGAATGACTTGACTATTCTTAGCATTAACAAAGATCTAAGATAGTTCTGCAGTACTTATGAAAAATGCTACCTACCTTAAAGAAAGAATTGTTGAAATCTGAATTCAGAATGAAACTTTTACTTTATTTTTTTGTCATTTTTTTGGTTAGTGTTTTTATAACAGAAATGTTTTACATGACTGAATATGTATAACTGTTATTATACTGCTTGCTTTTCTCAATGTGCAAGAAGGGGAGAAAGGCAGAGAAAGAATTTGGACTCAAAATTTTAAAAAAATGTTAATTATTTTTTCATATAATTAAAAAAAAAGAAAAATGAACCTCTGTACTTAATATGGACTCATAAAATTTAAATGTTAATCAATTAAAGGGCAGGCCTTTTTACCACAGCACAGCCATTTTTCAAAATTCATCAATTATTTTAGGCTCATGTCAATGACCTAATTTTTAATATCAAGATAAAGTAAGTGAATTCGTGGAACTGATAACTATTCAGGATGATCAAAGAATTGATGCTGCTATAAATCAAGAAATAAATACAGCCAAAGTGAAAACCACTACACTGGGTGCTAATGAAATTTCGAATACCAAACAAATTCTACACATTTTTTGAATTAGACTACTGCATACAGACTGTTAATATTTTACTACATCCCAATTAATGACTTTAAAAAATAAATACAAAGTGTTTGCTTACATTGTTGCCATTGAGGAAAGGCTTAACATTTGGCATAACCCCAGTTGCACTGACAATAAAATCACAGCCATATATCTTCTCATTGGTCAATTCTATATATACAGGCCATGTATCTAAAAAAAAGTGAAGATCTCAGACTCAGAAAGTATCAAGTCAATAAGTATTTACTTGGAATTATGTGGACCCAGCACCATATGAATATAAAAATAAACATTAAGGGACAGCAAGGTGGCACAATAGATAAGAGCCCTGAAGTCAGGAGGACCTGAGTTCAAATGTGACCCCAGACATGGAACACTTCCTAAATGTGTGACCCTGGGCAAGTCACTTAACCCTCAGCAAATTAACCCTTAATTGCCTCAGCAAAAAACATCAAAAAACATCAAAACAAAATTGCAATCAGTAAATTTTAAGTCAGATTATATATATATATACCTGCTTCCATTAATAAAAAATAACAAAAAATTATAATACTTTGAAACAATTCTAAGTTCTATATTGTTATTTCAGTTGGATAAAACTACCCATTTCACGTGTTCTTCCTTCAATGACTTAGTCAAGTTTTTTGAACTGCCCTTTATCCTATAAAGGAGAAAAATTTCAGAGCAAAATGAATTTATCTGAGTTTGGCATTGGCTAAATATAATATAGTCTGAATAGTGGCTGAAGTACTGATTTACAAATTTTAAAAAAATGTAACTAACTGCAATTATTTAGTTTATTTGTGTAATGTTTATATGTACATTTGAAAAGGTTTCAAATGTTTAAAAAAAGCAAAATAGATCATAAGAAGTTGTAAAGTATTCTTTTAATATTTACCTTTATCAGTTGACTCATCCTGACAATCTTTAGGAAAAGTCAAAGATATTTTCTTCAGTTGCTTAAATTCTTCCTGGTGATAAATTTCTTTAATTTCACACATGGTTTCAATGTGAACTTTGTGGGAAAACTAAAAATCAAAATAAAAAAAAGAACTTGCTCATTACCATAAAACTTAACGTTAGGAATAATAACAACCTATTTGAAGTATTTAAAAGGCTTTTAATATCTTAATTCATAATATATTTATAGTGAGTCAAAAATATAGAAAAGCAAATTCTTTTGATCTAAATGGTGATTCAACAAATAAACATTTCTTAAATGACTCACACACAAAACCAAAATGAAACAGTACCTGTTTTCAAGATGCTTACATTCTACTGGGCATAGGGGGAGCAAAGAAAAGGTAAGTACAAAAATACTTTTAGGACAAGGAAACTAGAAGAGGAAAAGAACACTAAAAACATAGAGATCTGTAGAGGGCCGCAGATAGTGGGGGAACTGGGAACTCTGGATAAGGTATAAGATTCTTTGGCCCAGAGGAAACCTGCTGACAATATCTGGTTTGGCTCCACATTTCCCTTTGGTGTTCTCACCTCCCTTCCTGAGAAGTCAAGATGAGTGTGACCACCTGTGTTCTACTTGAAAGACAATAGGGTGCTTATAGTTAGCACTTAGTTAGTGTGATCGATGAGATAATGGTTCTCTAGTTGCTGTAATGATGTAATCATACTGAGGTGTTTAAAAGCTGAGAGAATTGGAAAAAAGAGACTCCATCTTTGACCACCATCTTTTAGCTGGTGGCTCTCCTGCCTCCTTCACTCTTCTACTAAGATCAAGGCTGGTCCTGAGGTCCTCTAGAGAGCTAATCCACACAATACAGAGATCAATAAAAGTTTTGCAAAGGAAGTATTGAAGCCTTGAAGAAGACAATTCTGGAGCAGAAATGAAGCATTCTAAAGTGAGAATGAGGAGGGAGGGAAGTAAAAAATAATTTTTGTGAATGCAGAAAGGTGGAAAATAGAAGTTTAGGACAGTTTAAGACACAGAGAGGAGTCCAATTTGGGTAGAATATGAATCAAACAAAAAACATTTTTAAACACCTACTGCACCAAAGGTTGGAAAGATACACTTGATCCAGCCTGTGGAAGGGCATAAATAACAATCTATTTTATCTTAGAACTAAGAGGAAGTGACTGAAAGTTTTGATTTAAGGAGTTAAATGATTAGATATTTTTGGAAAATTACTTTTGGAAGTTATGTGAAAGGCAGAGTGGAAAGGGAGAGAGAATGGAAGCAGAGAAAACAAGGAGGAGGCCACTACAGTAATCCATAAAAAGGATCATCTAGGGTGATGGGAGGGTGAACAGAGCATCTATGCGGCACAGTGCTGGGTTTGGAGTCACGAAGACCTGAGTTCAAATCTAGGCTCAGATACTGTGTGACCCTGGGCAAGTCATTAAATCCTGTTTATCCCAGTTAGCTCATGTGTCAAATGAACTGGAGAAGGAAATGGCAAATCACTCCAGTATCTTTGCAAAGAAAACCCCAAATGGGAACATGAAAAGTCAGAAATGACCAAAACAAATCAACAACAATAAGTGTGACTGGAGGGATGTGTTGTAAGAAAAAAATGAGATCTGTAATTTGAAAATCTAAGAAGAACTACTGTTATTATTGTTATTGTTTGCCCCAAACTAGGAGGGATTAAGGAACAAACATGGGAATAGATGAATTCTGCTTTTATACCTATTCAGTGTAAGATGTCTACACAAAATCCAAGAGATGTCCATTAGGTAGCTGATAAGATATTATGTAACTGGCATTAAGATGAGATGGGGTGCAGATAGATTTGGGTATCATCAAATATCAAGCTGACCTTGGAAGCAGACAAAATTATAAGGCAGCAAAACCAAGATCAAAATTTAAGTCTAGCTTCTGACACATCTTTTTTTGTGTAATCCTGAGCAAGTCACTCAATTTTTTAGTGTCATAGGCAGATTTCTAAGATTTAGGTTTCAGAGCTGCTGCTGAACTCTGTTGGTGCAGGAAATTTCCATATACCAGTGAAATCATAGACTTAAAATTCCTTATTTCAAATATCAAGGTGATATCTGAAACATTAGAAGCAAATGAAATCACAATAATGAAAGGAAAAAACAAAGAAGGCAAATGCCAAATGCTTAAAAGATGACTACACTAACAAGTCAGGAGATAAAATGATTCATCAAAGGAAATTTAAAAAGGAGTAATCAAACTCAAAGGAAATCAGGAGAGAGCAGAGTCAGAGAAGTTTCCAGGAAGAAAAGAGTGTTCAACAGAATTAGATGTTTCAGGAAAGGTCAAGAATTGATGAGAATTGAAAAAAGACTACTGGATTTAGAAGATAAGGGATCATTAGTAATACTGAGAAATTTTAGTTCATAAGTGATACCTGATTACATAAAATTGAGGAGTAAGTGGGTAGGTGGCTGAGAAAGTGAACACACAAAAATAACCATTTTTTTTTGAGGAGGAAGTGTTCAGCATTAACATGTTAATAGTTAATATTGGATGAATAATCACTTTGTCTCTGCAGCAAATGTTCAATGAAATTGCATTTAAATGAAGAAAATAAAAAGAGCACTGGCTTTACTTGGTAGTCTAAGACCTTCGACAATTTACTGTGTTATATAAATAACCTTAGGCAACTCACTTAAAATTCATAGCGATGGACTCTCCCCATTTTTACAATGAGGATTAGTTAGAGGATATAATTTTTAACTCTACTACCCCTTGGTTACATGACTAAAATGGACACTTAAAATGTTCTATAAGAAATTAAAAGAAACAGACAATGGAAATAGTTTGTACTTATTTATAGCATTTTAAAGGAATTGTAAATCTCTAAAATGATGACACTGGTCAAAATGGATTCTCTCTGCCTCATGGTCACTCTCCTAGCCAGATCCTGGTGCCTATATTTACATATATCTGGCCTTTCCTTATTTGCCTGCTCCATTCCATCCCCTAGCAGTACTCCACTCCCACACTCACTATCCACCCAACCTTAGAGTCCAATTCAAATATAAGCTCCTCTGTATAGCCTTTCCTTCTCAGGTAATAATGATCTTCTTCTCAGACTTTACATAACACATTAAAAAATTACAAAACAATATGATACCATGAAAAATAGCATATTATAGCCCTCTGTGTTTGTATTTTGTCTCCTTACTACACTAAGAACTTTCTGAGGCCAGGAATCATTATGAAGCAAAATTTTATATCTCTCTTGGCTCTCATCAGATACTTAATAAGTGTGGTTATTTCTTTGGAGGTGGGTCAGTGGGAGTTAGGGTTAAGTTTTAAAAATTTCAATTCAGGGGCAACTAGCTGGTGTAGTGGATAGAGTACCAGCCCTGAAATTGGGAGGATCTGAGTTCAAATCTGACTTCAGACACTTAACACTTCCTAGCTGTGTGACCTTGGACAAGTCACTTAACTCCAATTGCCTCAACAAAACAAAACAAAAACAAAAATTAAATTAAATTAAATAATTGATTAAAATTTTTAATCATCTTTAAATTCATGAAAAAATATTAAGGACACTGATCATATTTTACTTAACCTCTATAAATAAAACTCCTGGTTAAGGTTTAAAAATAATACACTAGGGAATTTAATTGGATATAGGAATTACATAATAAAGATTTGAACAGTTACCAATGGACTGCTTTCAAGATTTAGATATGCACTTACCTATGATAGGAGGGATAAATCAACTGTCTTGTGTACTACTTTTCAAACTATTTCATGTTTTTGTCAATTCTGGGAGATATACAAAATTTGTATTTATAGAAACTAATTAGGATATAGAGACATATACCTCTTTTGTTCCTTTAAGATTTAAACCTTCATGCCAATCAGGTCCCAAGGCACTGCCTAGATTAGCAGCGTTATTTATGGCACTTGCTTCTTTTTCACTTTCTGAAAACAGAATTTAGGGTCAAAAAGCAAAAACCATATTCATGTCAAAGAACCCCTGGATGTGTTCTGAAGCTCATATGACCATATTGATTTTGTTAGCTACAAATTTATAAACTAATCTCAAGTAAGCAAAAACCATTGTGACTTTATATTCTTCTCTAATCAACTCTTTATTAAACTTCCCACAGTACTTGTTGTAAATCTTATCTTCTCCTAAATTTTCTGTTCCATTTCATCATATCATTCCAATCTTGTTTCTCTCAAGAAGGGCCCCAGAGCCTATTTTAAGCAGAAAAGAGGTCATCTAAACATAAGCTAATTCTGCTCTCTTTAATGCCTCCAAACTCCTTCAACATTAACTTCTCTCACTCTTTCCTCTTTTGTTTCATTCTCAAATGTAGAGAATTTTTCCTCCAAGGGCAACCCCCTGGCATTTGTGCTCCTGATCCCATCTCCTTTGGGAACAAAAATAGTTTGTACCTTTAAATGATAATTATACCTTCTCTAATGCCCCCAAAATACTGGGGTAGAAAATATCCCTTGTTTGTCATTGCTACTTTCAGACCTTCTACATATTACTAATGTTTTCTGACTTAAATTAGTTACCTTGTTCTAGAAAGAAAGAAAAGGAAAATATGTTTTAATAAATGTACCTTCTATTGTATATCTGGTCCTTTTACATGTAATTTTAGCTTCAGATTTTTTAGAAGTGAGCTTTGAGGTCAGGAATTCTGCAGCTCCAGCATCAAAGAAAGCATTCCCAATTGCTTTGTCTTTAATAGCCCAAATCACTTCACAGCCTTCAATTTCATACCTAAAGAAGATATTAAATTTCATTAGTAGAGTTAAAAATGATTTGCAAAAAAGAATATTTAAATCTATAAACAACAACTGACTACTGAGCAAAAAAATTCCAACTCAAGTTGGGAAAACAATGTCTAATAAGCAAAAGATCTTCAGAATAAAAGATTTTTATTGCAGATTTATAAAAGGTATTTATGCCATAGACCAAAAGAATCCATAATTAATTTATGATAAATATTGGCAAAACCTCATTATAGTGAAAACTGATGCACAAAAAGTTCTGTGTAACAAATTTATTTCCCAGAGGCATTATGGTATAAAACAAACAAAACAATCACTGGACTTAGAGTTAGAAGACCTGGTTTGATTCCTTTCTGTTGTTTACTATCTATATGATTTTGGGTAGCTGCTTTATCTCTCTTGGTCACAATTTCCTTATATGTAAAATTTGGGGATTGAAATATATCTCTCAATTTCATTTTCTCTCTACATCCATTAATCCCTATTTCTGTGATGTTTTGTTTTATTACATAAAATATGGTTACAATAGGAAAAAAAATGATTATTCTAGTAATTTACACTAAAGTCTATTATGATACTTCATTAGGAAGAAAAGGCTATGCAGAAGTCTTACACCAAGCCCTAAAGGCTGAAAATACAGATTATACTGTAATTTCAGGATCATTATCTAATGAAATTCAGAAAATTTCATCTTCCAGTTAGCCAGAGGGTGATAAAATATTCAGCTATAGTAACTATAAAGATTACCTACAATGATGCAGAGATGTTGAGAGTACATTAAGAACCTACATCAATGAAATATACATCTTTCAATGGCGAAGCATGGAAGCAGCAATTTGGTAATAACCACTCCTCTAGTGCACATTTAATCAATCTAAAGATCTCAACTGATGTCCCTTTGCAAGTGATATTGTGGTAATATTATATCCAAATATACGTCTAAATCCTCCTCTACCACTTAGATATCAGATCACATGACCATCTTTGGAAATAGAGTAGAAATAGTAGAGGTCCCCTGGGAGAAAATGTTAGGCTCAAACCTGGGTATGAACCTTAATGACTATCACCTACTGTAGCACATAAAGAGCAGCATCTTAAAGGTGCTTGCAACACTCCATCAAGTTGTAAGAGTTATCAAGGCTCCACAGATGCCTAAGTAGCTTCAGCCCCTGGGGAATTTACTTTCTTGACAAGTCAAAGTAGGAGATAAACTCACAACCAAAAAATTCTTCCCCTAGAATAATGCTGTTTCTTTAATTTTTTTTTCATTCTAGTCATGGATTTAATATTTTTGTTGTTTTCCTCCAATTACATATAAAAGCAATTTTGGGGTTCTTTTTTCCCCTTTTTCAAATTTTGAGTCCCAAATTTTCTCTCCTTTTCTTCCTCCTCCATCCCCTATCTCCCACCCCTCACCAAGAAGGCAAGCAATTTGATATAAGTTAAAATATGTAGTCATACAAAAACACCTTTCTATGTAAGTTGTTTCTATGTAATGTGGTTCTTTTCTTTAACTTTAAATTGGAAAACTTCTTAGCATTCTTGGATCTTCCCAAAGGGGCAGTAGCATTAGTCTCAGCCCCAGTCTACCTTCATGTCTTGGGTAATCATGACCAGTTCAGGAACTTATGCTGGTTAATGCCAGAAAGAGCTTTTTAGTTTTACTTTATTTTGAGCTTTTATAGTACAAATTCTGAACATCTAAGAAGTACCCTTCCATTTATAACACTCTTCCTATGGAACAAACTATAATGTGCTGTTTTTATAAAACCAATTAATGAAATAATATGAAGTAACAGTCATCATAACTAATTTTATGTGGGGAGACATTTCTTTATTGTTTGTTGATACTAACCAGGTCCTTTGTTTCAAACAAAATTCCCAAATATCTCACCAAAAGCAAAGTCATCATAGAAAAAAAATCCAGAAGCTTGGAAAAAAATTTATTATTTGTAGTTAGTTTCATTAGTTCTTAACACATGATCTTCACAAAGGAGGAATCTAACAGGAAAAAAAAGAACAAAAAATAAATAAAAATAATCCATGCTTATTAAACTTGAAGGGCCTTGGTATTGTAGATATGACACTTCAGAAAGACCTGTATTAAAACATTAATATTACTGATTTTATTTTTTTATTTATTTTTATTTTTTATAATGGAAAGAACAAATCAAGTACTGTTTTTAAAAATTAATTAAACATACTTCAAATATTTTAACTCTAACAGCTTTTTTATCCTCTGGTTTACCAAAAATTACTTACAATCCTAGAATTATTTATTAAGTTGCACAATACTCACACTAACTCAAGTGCAATGCCCCCATTCCCAACGATTGTTATTCTTTTAGCTTTCATGAGTTGTTTTTGGAATTCCTGTATTAAAGAGAGAACAAATCAGAAATCTTATGGCAGTACTGGGCAATATTTGAAGGAATAGAATACTATATAATAATTTTATAGTCAATTAAAAAAAATTAAATATATTCATCTTCTTTAGCTCTCTTTCTTCAAGCTATTCTCATGGATTGTTGTAAAGTTTAAACAAGATAATTTATGAAAAGCACTTTGTAAACCTTAAAGCACTACATAAATGTTAGCTCCTTTGATCGCTTTATCAGATTATTATACTTTTTTAGTTCACTATATTTATTGTATAGTTTCTTCTTCCTTATAGCACTAACTAGTCCACATTTTCTACTTTTAAAGTAAGACTTTCCCTCTGTCTTTTAATCTTCGTGGACAATCAAATGCTGTGGGGACACTATCCAAATACTGACTGAATGAAGCTTTAATCAGCTCAGTTTTTCCAATAAAGGCAGGGGGCTCACTATATTAGTGCTGGACTTACCTCACTAATAGGACATTGACTTCTCATTTTTTCAAACCACTCAGCACTGTCTTGTTATCAGAGTGAGTCAATAAATAGTTAAGTAATTTTTAGGAATGATGGACTTATCAAATGCTAATCTAATAGGAGAGATCATTATGATTTAGAATGAACTAGTAGTTCTAACTTTTTTTTTTTTTTTACAAACTGGCTTCAACAGGAAAGACAGGGTACTTCCCTTGTTTCAGAATTAGAACTGAAACACTTCCAATATGCATGTCCCTTCTAAAAGGAATAAAAAAAGAATTAACTGTCTAAGTGACCTAAAACATACACAATGGTTATAAAAATTCTAGAAAGTCCATTAAAATAATATATTTAAAATTGTTATGACACTAAGACTGAAAAAATGAAGATGAATTTAGTTTGTGCTTTATTCAGTACTTGGGCAATTTTAAGTTAGTGTGATAGATGATTATAGGGCTCAAAATGATGTCTCATTTAAATTAGACCATTTTAACTGTGCCATTTCAACTCTGCCTAAAGAAATAGTATGACTACTGAAATATTTTAAGAATTTTAAAAGGTCAACAGAAACACATTAAATAAATCATATGATTCATTTAATGGAACTGCTGATGTTAGAAAATGATCATATTTTATTAATTTATTTTCTGGGGAGAAAATTTAATGAAATACAGTTCTGATCCATACTGAAATGGTCTTAAAGAACTGAATTTCTGTATTGTATACTAAAATGAATTCAAAATATCTTAAGAAATGCTTACTTCATGTCTGTCATTCCTGATAAAAAGATAACAAGTAAAAGCATAAAACAAACAAACAAAAAGGGGCAAAAAACCACATCCAAATGCATTCCAAAGGAAAAAAATCTGAATTTAGTCTACAGAAAAGAGTCTTAGGAAAAACGTTAAAGAAGTACATTAAAGATTAAATACATTTAATAAAGATAGTGCCCCCTGTGGTATCTTTAAAATGTTAGGAGAAACTGAGAAAAGCCTCTAGCAAGTTGCATAATTTGTAACAAATCTATAGAAGGACCAAGACAAGACTCACATAAGATGGGTAGGCAATAATAAATAGGATTTAAATAAATAAAAAATAAATAAATAAATATTTGCATCAAAAAAGAGAATATTCAAATTGATATTTTTTAAAACATTCATCAATAAATGTAGGTTTTAGTAAAGTCATTCTTATTTGTGTCCTTTTTAAATTCCTTCATAGTGAGCTACTTGACATGTCAGTGACTTTCCTTTAGATTTCCCGAAATAGTGTGTGGTACAATACAGCACATAGGTTTTTACTATTATCTCTCATTTTCTATTCATGTAGCTTTTCCCAAATATCTTTTGTGCTACTGCCTATTTATTGTTACAGGATTTTGACTTTGTAGTGATTAATGTGTTAAGGTTGGAAGCACTCAGGACAATGCCGTTCTCAAACAGGAACAACGAAAACACTTCTCTATCTCTTGGGAATGCTTTTTTAATTGGCAATCTATGTTATATGTTCTTGACAGTAGTAAATAAACATCTTGGTTGAACATACGTCAGAAAAATAACAGGTACGAGAACTATAGATTGCAATTCAAATCTTTTACCTCAAACTTTTTTTTTTAAATCATATTATAAAGCTTAATGTGTCTTATGCCCCATTTGATTTCAATAATCAGAAGATTGAAAAATTATGTTGTACATCATATAATCTTTTATAATCTTGGCATATGCCTAAGATATACTGGATATTGGATATTAAAATACTGGAAGAGCTTACAAATTGTTTTTTCCATGCATCAAACACATTTTTACAGTAATAAATGATATGCAAGAGTCTCTTGTATCCTCTGCTTTGACTTTTCAGTCAATTGTTCGACTAAATATATTTAGTGTGAAAATACGACTGTTCCCTTCTTATATTTTAGAAGATAAATATTTTATAATTTACAGGCTAACAGTTATTGTTATTTTTTCAACTGACTTTTTTTCAGAAGTAGTAATACTTGCCTTTTTTTCCAGTTGTTCAATATCTAATCTTTTTCATTAACTTGTAGATGTAGAATTCTAATGTAGAAAATCTCTGTGATTACTTGATCTGGTCCAGCTGTTTCTTTTGTCTGTTTTTTTTTTCCCTTTATTTAATTTTATTTTTTAATTTTATTTTATTATTATTGTTTTTTAATAATTATAACTTTTTATTGACAGAACTCATGCCTGGGTAATTTTTTACAACATTATCCTTTGCACTCACTTCTGTTCCAACTTTTCCTCTCCTTCCCTCCACCCTTTTCCCTAGATGGAAAGCAGTCCTATACATGTTAAATATGTCAGTATGTCCTAGATACAATATATGTGTGCAAAACTGAATAGTTATCTTGTTGCACAGGAAGAATTGGATTCAGAAGGTAAAAATAACCCGGGAAGAAAGACAAAAATGCAAATAGTTTACATTCATTTCCCAGTGTTCTTTCTTTGGGTGTAGCTGCTTCTGTCCATCATTGATCAATTGAAACTCAATCAGATCTTCTTTTTTTGTTGAAGATATCCACTTCCATCAGAATACATCCTCATATAGTGTTGTTGTTAAAGTGCATAATGATCTCCTGGTTCTGCTCATTTCACTCAGCATCAGTTCATTTAAGTCTCTCCAAGCCTCTCTGTATTCATCCTGCTGGTCATTTCTTACAGAACAATAATATTCCATAACATTCATATACCACAATTTACTTAACCATTCTCCAACTGATGGGCATCCATTCATTTTCCAGTTTCTAGCCACTACAAATAGGGCTACCACAAACATTTTGGTACATGCAGGTCCCTTTCTCTTCTTTAGTATCTCTTTGGAATATAAGCTCAGTAGTAGCACTGCTGGATCAAAGGGTATGCACAGTTTGATAACTTTGGGGCATAATTCCAGATTGCTCTCCAGAATGGTTGGATTCGTTCACAACTCCACCAACAATGCATCAGTGTCCCAGTTTTCCCGCATCCCCTCCAACATTCATCATTATTTTTTCCTGTCATCTTAGCCAATCTGACAGGTATGTAGTGGTATCTCAGAGTTGTCTTAATTTGCATTTCTCTGATCAATAGTGATTCGGAACACTCTTTCATATGAGTGGAAATAGTTTCAATTTCATCATCTGAAAATTGTCTGTTCATATCTTTTGACTCTTTATCAACTGGAGAATGGCTTGATTTCTTATAAATCAGAGTCAATTCTCTACATATTTTGGAAATGAAGCTTTTATCAGAACCTTTAACTGTGAAAATGTTTTCTCAGTTTGTTGCTCCCCTTCTAATCTTGTTTGCATTAGTTAGGTCCCAAGAGACACTAACTTTTCGGGGTTATAGTCTTCACCCCCTGTGTTTTTAGCTTCTCTGCTTGTCTACTGGCTTGCTGCCAGGACAACGTATCCAATATTGTGGTAACGCTCTCCTTGCAGAGACTGCTGAGATCACATCTCACTCCCCTCCCGTCTGCTCAGCTGTGAGCTGCCTGCTGTGTTCTCACTACCACTGCCTACCCTCAGCCTGCACCTAATCTAAAACCATCCCCACCCTCGAGCAAAAACAGACCTTTTCTGGCGAATTTCAAGGATGTCTTCTCTTGGTAATTATTTGTAGGTTTTTTTTTTCAGCCAAACATTAATTTCGAGGCTTGTCATGAAATAAATTCTGAGAGAAAACGCAGAGCTTACTGTGTGCCTCCTCTCCACCATCTTGGCCAGAAGTCCTTTTTTCCTTTTTTAGTGCCATTTCTAATTGCTTGGATTCAGCACACTGAGCACAACAATATTAAGAGTTCAAACATGGTCCATGTTTGTTAATAACACCATATTAAGAGTAAAGAGTTTGTGGTAAAATACTTTTTTTTTTTTTTCTAATTTTAACATTTGCTATCCTTATAGCTTCATATTGAAATTTTTTGAGATGCTTACTTGGTTCTTAGGACAAACTTTCTTTTTAAATCATTTTACCTTGCACTTCCTCTATTTTATGGTATAATTCTATTCATAATCTTCCACCAACTACCTATAAAAGCTCGTACAAATGACTTTATATCCTAAGTGCCATGCTTTTGCACTTGACAAGCATATTAAATATTTGCTGATTGAATTGACTTATAAACATTATTTAAACTCACAAAACAAATGGGGATAGTTGATGTTGTCATTTTTTCCTTTATTTATTTCCTATAGCTTGTGTTAATAGGTCAAATTGAAGCTGTATGAAATGCATGCCATGTTTTTTTGTTTTTATAGATTTTTTTAAAATTCATTTTTTATCTTTCTTTTAGCAAGGATGGTCTGCATGCTTGGATAATTTATTTAAATATGATTCCCACTTAAAAGCAAATCATTTTCTATTCAGTTGATTTCATTTTTTTTTGCAACATTCTTTGGTATTCTCTATATTCAGAACCCTTGGATTTTCTTCTAGCAGAAAATATTAAGATATTCCTGAAACTTTTCTGCTGTATACTATGGGTCTCTTTTTTTTGCACTGATGTATTAAGTATTTGTTGATTAGTATTTGATGCTTTAAAAAAATGTTCCTGATTAAATGGTATCTAAACTATTTTATGGGAAAATTTACATGAATTTTATTCATCATGAATGAAATATTCACTACAGAATCATTCTGAAAATGTTTCCTATTCCTATCTATGATATTCACCCAAATTGTTCTGTGATATTCTACAATTTTAAAACATTACCTGAGCGCTGTCTGTATCACGGATTCCTAATACATATGGATTTCCTTCAGATATTAACTTTGGTTTCGCTCCAGCACACAGACAGAGTTTTTCATATTTATATTGATTGCCATCTTCTGTTAAAATGCACTGTGAAATTATAAATTAACAAAGGAAAAATATTATTTTGAGATAAAACAATTTGGTGGTGGGAATAGGGAGATTTGGATTCAGATGGTGCCAAAAAAGCATAATTTAAACTATAAATTTCATTTTAGAATTGCCAAAAATTATGAAATTTCCTTCTGATAGGCACTAAATGCTTTTCTATAGCACAAACAGCATATATAAATGTTTTGGCATTATTCAGAATGTGTTTTCCTTTGGCTTTTCATAATTTAAATTAACTTAAATAAAGTAATAATCAAAATGTTTTATAAAAACCATAAGATTTTGGGATAATCTTTTAAAGATTAAGCTCTAACTAGTATTAAACTACTATACTATATATAATAAAAAAAGATACATTATGTTTTAGCTAGAATACCAACAGGAAGTTCCTTAAAGGTGTTATTTTATCATATTATTTCAAATAACATATAACAATAAAATTTTCAACTATTATATGAGACTCCTAAAAGTGAATCAGGGAGTATTCTATTGTTGGTAGCAGTTAACAAAAAATAAAATTTATGGGAGAAATAGAAGTACATAAAAAGAAGTATACATTGCCTTAGGAGGCCAAAGGAATGATTAGAATAATTTAAGACTTACCAGATAAACCTGAGAAAGAATAACTAAATAAAAAAACAAACAAAAACAAAACTAAAGTAAGGCCTGACCCTGTGATTTTACTGGTATAGGAAACTCCTGAATAAGGAAATTCCTTTCACTAACTCAGGTCAGCACCAACTCTGCAACTTGAATAGTAACAGAAAGAAGCCTAGAGTACTGAGAGGTCACATGAGTTGATCACAAAGTCAGTATGTGTCAAAGTGGGACTGAAAGAATAACAAATAAATTTATCACTCAATTTATGACATTATTTCTAAGCCAATAAAAACAGAATTATTTAACAGTGTCATGAAGTCAATAATCTTAAATGTAACATAAATGTAAAATTTTGTTTGGATTTTTTAAACAAAAAAATATAAAAGTAAGATAATATGGGTATTTTATATGGTGAAAAATAAAAATTTTTAGAGATCACAAGAGTTTACAAAATGGTGATTCGCATTTAAGTGTTTGAAAAATCTTTTCATTAGCTTCTGTTAAGCTACTGGTAGAATATGAATGCCCCAAAAAGTAAAAGACATTTTCTAATTCATTAAAGAATCCTGAGAAAGATAAGAACATGCAGACATGAATCTGAGACTTTCAAATGGTAATGTATTCTGAGTCGTTTAACTGTTACAATACATAATAATCCCCACAATTTTAAAAATATAGTTTTATTTATAATTCCAATTAAAAAATAGATACTAGATACTGGTCCTGATTAATGTCTTTTGGGAGTCATATATTTAGATATAAACATTCACTGACTCATATATTACATAGCATTCTAGTATTGAAATCAATCCACACTATAAAGACAAAACCAATTTTAATGTTACTATTTTTAATGCCAGTTACACCGGCAACCATCGAGTTTTCTATTTTAAGCTAAAGTTTATTTTTTCCCCAATAGCACGGTTGAATTTAATGAGATATATTATCTTTTTTTTTTTAACCTCATATCTTAGCTCAAAAAAATTGTGTGCCTCCTCTCCATCCTTTGGTAAGCAAAAAGACATCATAACTTAATGTTAATTTTAAAAATATCTACCCTAAAGGACTAAATCATGCAAACTGTATGAGACTGATGACCTCAAAGGAACTATCATCTCATCTGACTCCTATATTAAGCCTGCCACTCATCCATCAATCAATGCACATTTCATATATAATTATTATGTGCTAGGATTCAGGGTTACAAATAATAAAAGTGGGACATTTCCTGTCATTAAGAAGCTTACAATCTAATATGAGAATACCACATATTCATAAAGAAGTTAAGTATAGTATAGATACAAAAAAATACACCAGGATTATCAGGGAAGTTTAGCAATTAGCAACTAGAGGAACCAGGATAGGCCAGTTGAAGAAGTAGCACTTGAGCTGAATCTTAAAGGGAACTTGGGGTTCCAAGAAATGGAGATGAGGAGGAGTATTTCAGGTATAGGGAACAACTTAGTGATTTGACTGATGCATGGAGAATAGCAAGCAGATTAGTTGGCTTAGTAGTAAATGAGATAGTAATGTTTAATTAGAGTGGAAAGACAGATTGAAGTCAGATTGTGAAGGATTTTAGATGTCAAACAGTCTATATTTTAACTTAAAGACAATGGGGAACTACTAAATCTGAATGAGCAGAAAGATGACACAGTAAAACCTGAATTTTAGGACTACCAATTTGATAACTGGGTGGAAAATGAATTGGAGAGAGGAAAGATAATACAGGGAGATCAATGAAGACATTGCTGCAATAGTCTAGATGAAAGATGTTGAGGGAGGGATAAAAAATTTGTGATTTAAATTAGACAGAAATTAAGGCACAACAGAGGGTTGCAAATATGTAAGGAGAAATAACTTTTTCTTTAAAAGAGTTGGTAAGGAAGGGAAAAGATGTAGGAGCACCCAATATATCAGGTACCTTCTTCTAAGATCTGCTGATATTGTGTGTATTATCAATGCCACACATGAGCTATCTGCCCTTCACTGTCTTTGTGCTAAAACTGCTTTCTTTTCTGGTCATGTCTTTCTATTGACATCCTTTATGATACTTCTCCAGAATAATTCTTTGCTAATAATATAGCCAAATCAAATATTTACTTTTCTTTCTTTTTTGTTTTCAACATTCATTTCTGTAAGATTTCCGTGTTCTAGAATTTTCTCCTTTTTTTCCTTACCTTCCTTCTCTCTAAGACAGGAAGCAATATGACATAGTTAAATATGTGCAATCTTTTTAAACATATTCTATATTTCTCATTTATGCAAGAAAAATCAGACCAAAATGGGGAGGGGGACCATGAGAAAGAAAAAAACAAATAAAAATTTTTAAAAAGAAGAAAATATTATGCTTTGATCTATATTCAGTCTCAGTCTTCTCATTGAGAAAAATAGAAGAGTCAAAAGAACTGAAAATTAGAAATACAATATGTAGAATAAAAAAAAATTTTCTACATGAAAAACCTTAAGAAAAAATTATCTTACATGTTCTGCCGCCTTGAGCTGCTTTACTCTGGACTCTAAAACCTTAATGTTGGGGAAGTGTTTTTCTAAAACAGAACTTGGTTGTTCTTCCACATCAAATTCTTCCAATGTTTTGGAAACCTGTAAAATAATAATAAAATGAATGTTTGATAAATTATTTTCAATTCAAACATTTATTAAGCAACTTTTATATAAGACAGTGATTAGAAGATTATGATGCATCTGCAACCAAAGAGAAAACTATGGAAACTGAATGTAAATTAACACATGCTATGTTCATTTTTTTCTCTCTCTCATGATTTTTCCTTTTGCTCTGATTTTTATCTCCCTACATGATTCATAAAGAAATGTGTATCTTAAAAGAAAATGGATGTATAAGTCTAACTAGAAAAAAAGTAAAATAAAGTTTAAAAAAAAAAAGACTGATACAAAAGATGAAAAATTACACAAGTCCCACTCATCCAAGAAACTAATCTCCAGAGGAAACGACATGTAACTGAAAGCAATGCTGATGATGGGGCAAAAAAAAAAGAGACAAGAAAAAAAAGTACACTTGAAAAATCTGAGGAGAGAAGTGACACTTGAACCTAAGGTTGCTTCCATACAATAATGGATAAAGATGTTAGCAGTTGTCTCAGATACTAAAATTACATTGTTTCAGATCACCCCTATTATCTGAATAATTAAGTCTAGCCTGAATGTGCCCTCTGCCTCTCTTCCACAGGGAGGAAAGAGAAATGGTAAGAAGCTGAGGCTACAAAGACAAAAATGAAACAGTTCCTTCCCTAAAAAAATGACATTTTACTTAAAGAGATGGGAAGTATATATACAAAAAAAAAAATAAAGATTGTAAACAAAAATAAGTTAATTGCTACAACACCTGTTTTGGAGATGCTTTGGCACCAGGACATTCATATGTGGCTGTTATGCAGTTATATAAAAGCAACACAATATACACCCCTAAATGACCACTGGAAACTATGTATTGATTGTCCATATCTTCCAAGGAAAGATACAGATCAAGATTTATAATACTACGACTGGATATATAATCAATTTTTTTTATTATGCTAAAATGGTCTTAAATGTGTATTATAATGCTGAAACTATGTGTGAAAGGATAAAATACAATTTTTCTTCCTTTAAATGGAAAAACTTACTTTTCATTCAAATGTTCTAAGGAATCTTCCTGAAAAACCCAGCCATTATTTGATTGTCATAATCAAATATCTAAATAGCAAACTCAGCATAAAAATCAGTACCTTTAAAACTGTCTTAACTGTTAAGTTTTCACATTTTATTTTGAATAATACAAGAAAAATGATATCAGATACTTACTTGCTTAAAATTTGTAATTGCTTTAATAACAGGAGAAGCTGTTATCAAGAGAACTTCTTCAGATGGAAAATTAGTGGCCAACTTGCAATGAAAGAAAAGAAAAAAAAGTCACAATTAGTATAAGCATTGATATCTGTAGAATATAAACAATAAAATTTAGGCAATGTAACAGAATGAGCATTTATTAAATGGCTAGTGTCTACCATGTTCTAGTCACTACTAAACATTTTTTTTTACAAATATTATCTCATTTGATTCCCAAATTAATTTTGTGAAGTAGATGCTGCTATTATTTCCATTGTACAGATGAGAAAACTGAGGCAGAAGTTAAATGACTTGACCAGGATCACATAGCTAGTAAGTGTCTGTGGTTACATTTAAACTCAGATCTACCTGATAAAATTCTGACAGCATTCTATCCACTGGGGTCATCAGCTTCCTGAAATATATGATAGATAAATTTTACCTAGTAAACTAAAAATTTATTTCCCTCCCTCATTCAACAATACTTTTTAAGCATAACATGAAAGGAAGGAGGAATTCAATTCAGTTTAACTTAACAAGCATTCATTAAACATCTTCTGTTTAAGTCTCTCTGCTAAGCACAAAATGAGTCTCTGATCTTAAGGAACTTACATCCTACCCAGGCAGGAGAAACAAAAGAGAAGTAATTTCCAGAGAGAAAGTGCTAATACCTTGGTGGAGTTGGGGAGGCAATAAGAACAAGTATCATGCAGGTAGTGACACTTGAGCTATGCTTTGAAGATAGTTAAGAGATTCTATGAGATGGAGGTAAAGTATATTGCAAGGCCTAGGGATCATTCTTGCAAAAACAAATTTGGGAGAAAGAATATAGTTTGTGAGGAAGTTATAAAGCCAGTTTAATAGTCAAAAATTGCTTAATAAAACCAGTTTTTTTTTTTTTTTCAGTCCTTGACTCTTTTAGCATTACCTAATGCTAATGATTCTTTTCCTGATTTCTAAGACATTACACTCTCCTGGTTTTCCCTCTTAACTTTTCCCTTTTTTTCTCCTTCATTGGAATTTAATCTCCCTGGATCACCTAATGCATGTATATTCCAATATTTTGTTTTTGGTTTACATATATATATATATTTTCCTGGCAATATCATTCACATGACAGTTTGTAATTTGTCTATTTTACATGGGTATAAAGTGGTACGTTAACAAACACAGTAGATAGGACAAGGATCTAGTTCAGATAGTATAGAGAATTACTAAATGGGGAGACATCCCTTTCTCAATTCAGGTTAACAATGAATTTATAACCATGATCTTAGAGAGCTGCCCAGAGCATTTAAACAGAAAGTTTAAATGATTCTTTCCTATTAGATTGATTAGATTGTGAGTTCCTTGAGAGCAGGGATTATCTTTTTTTTTTTTTTTTTTTTAATATAACTTGGACTTAGCCAAGTGCCTGGCATATAACAAGCACTTAATAAATGTAATAAAACAGTCACATAGCCTATATGTATCAAAGGTCGGACAACTATAAAAACTTGTATATAAATCACTCTATCTCTTGCAATTATACTCCTTCCATATACATTGTATTCATTTCTAGTTTAGGTCTTAGTCATTTTTGAGCAGAACTCTTATACAACTTCCTAAATGATCTACTACCTCCAGTCTTATCCCTCTCTGAATCCTCACATCTGGTAAAATAAATTATCAACATAAAGGTTTTATTTTATGTCCTTACTCAGAACTTTCAGTGGTTACCTATTACCTATAGCATAAAATAGAAACTTTTTAGGCTAGTATTTAAAATCCTTCATAATCTGGTTCTAACTTACCTTTCCAGTCTGATTTCATATTATTCCCTTTCATGCACTCCACAGTACAGCCAAACTCAATTATTTCTTTTTCCCTGATTTTGTCCTATATTCATTTCTCTATGTTTGGAATGTTCATCTCGAATTGTGGAAATTTCCTTTCCATCACTGAAAGGAAAAGAAAGTGCATATACTCTATGAATTACAGAACCCTGTACCTGGAATCAGGAAGACTCTTTCTTGAGTTCTGGCCTCAGGTGCTTACTAACTGTGTAACATGAGTAAGACAAAGGCCCTTTTTGCCTTAATCCACTGGAGAAGAAAATGATAAACCTGCCACTATTTCTGCCAAGGAAAACTCTCAAAGGAGACATAGAGTGCTGGACACAATTAAAACAACTGAACAATCACCATGAAGCCTACCTGGAGCACCTCAGCTAAAACAGATTTCTGCCTTTTCACATTTTCTTAAGGCATATAGTCTGGATCTGTATTACAAGGATGATGAGTTGATATATGGTTTCTTTAGTACACAGAACTCCTGAGTGAGAAAATTCCTCTCAATGTTGGATGGCAGCTTTTATACAGCTAAAAATCTCAAAAAGAACTTGTCAAGAACAATTAAGAAGTTAAATGATATGTATTTAAAAAGTACTGGAGGCAGGACTTTAAACTGAAGTCTTCCTGGCCTTGAGGTTGGTTCTCTAACCATTAGACTCCTACCTTTCTTTATCTACATTACACCTTAATTGTTTGTGCACATGTGGTCGATCCACTATTAAATTATAAACTACTTTAGGGCAGACTATCATTTTTCATGCATACAACCATACTCTTAGCACTGAAGCTTGTAAGCAGTAGGCATTAAATACATGTTTTTGTTAACAGTACAAAAGCAGCTATGGTGTAATACAAAAAAATACATGAATTGTGAGAAGTAAGAAATCATTTCTCTTTGAGGTGATTAGAGGAGTTAAATCTCAAAGAATAAGTTGAATTTCAACGAGTAGAGATGGTAGTATAGTCATTTCAAGAGCAAGATGTAACATAAGAAAAGAAAGGCTCAGAGGCAGCAATGCTTGGTCATATTCAGGCAATGTAAAATAATTAATTTGGAATAAATTTGGCTGAAGTGTAGAAAAAATGAAAAAGCACTGAAAAACTGACAATAGTTCCATAGTATTCTCTGGAAATCCAAATGATTAGTTTAATAAATCTTGCTGCTAATACAATATATAAAATACATCCAAATGACAAAGTGTTGGATTTGAATCATAGAAGGCCTCAGTTTAAATCCCACTTCTGATGCTTACTAGCTGTGTGACCATGGGCAAGTCATCTACTCATCAGTAAAATAAGAGTAAAACTGCCTGTAATATCTCTCTCGTTGGGTTGACCTGAGGATCAAATAAAACACTTAACCAAACTTAAAGCCCTACATAAGTATTGATTTATGTCACATCTAGTGTGTCTGATGATTTAAGAGCTGGCTATTTATAAAAACATAAAGGGGTCCTATCCATTATCTTCAGCCTCATCATCGAAGTGTAACCAAATGCAAGCCAAACTCCAGCATTTAAAAACATATATATATATAAACTTTCTTCTCTCAGTTTATCTGGTTATCTTCAATCATCCATTAAATTTGTGCTGACATTACAGGTTAAGTACTGTAAAGTTGAACTATCCCATTTCATATATGCAGAAACAATGCTAAACAAGTAAAGTGACTTAGTCATAAGTGAGAAATATTTTTTGACGATATTTATAATTAGGCCAATAGGGGAACCTAAGATTAAAAAGATTTAGCACTTATCCACACCTAAAATTCCACTTAAGTCACGTCAAAGCAATTCTGGGGAGACTGTTAAATTTATCCAAGGGATTACAAGAATATTTTCTTCCCTTTAGACTTCAGGCTCTTCCCTAATGGGACGAACCACAAGTCTCCTTTCCCCACATTTCTGTTCCTGGAAAGTTTTCCAGAGAACTGGGGAGTCGAAACCCGGCTAGAGGCTGCTCTCCTTGGTACCTTGGTAGGCCCTTCTCTCTACTCACTCTCTACGAGCTCGGCAGTAGGCAATTACTAGCAGCTAACTAGACAACTTCCAACAACGAGACACTTCGATTTCCTGTCTAGTCCAGTCACTAAAAGAAGCAAACATGACCAGCCTTGGCAAACGGACAGGGCTTTGGAGCAAATAAGAGCTGTGGGGAGGGAGCAACTCTCGAAGGAGTGAAGGGTTACAGGGGCTCATAAAGGCGGGCCTCCGGGATGTGCCCCTCCTCCGCCCTCTCACCTGCTCAGCACAGGTGACGCCAGCAATGCCCCCGCCGACCACTACGAACTTCGCCGCCGGCGCTGGCGCCGCCAGAGAATGGCAAGCGGTTGCCATTTCCACTCTTCCCAGTCTGGCTCCGGTGTTTCTGAGAGAACTTGTTGATAGTTGCCACTCTAGTGAAAGCAGTTCCGCACCAGGGACGTTTCCGGCGCTGAGACGGAAGGAATCCTTCCTACGGAGCACTAGAGTGCTCAAACTTCCTCGTTTCCATTCGCTTTCTGCACGTCTTAGGGTTGGTGCTTTGGCCTGTGACCTCAGGGAGGTGACAGACAGCTGGTCTGTTGTGGATACTTAAATATAGTTTTGGAAGGTTTTTATTTTTGTTTTTGTTTTCTTGATCCCTGTGTTTGCATTTCAGAGTTTCTACTAAGGTCTGGTATTTCCTCAGGAATTCTTGAAGAAGTATTTTATTCTATTATTTCCTCCCAGAATAAGATATTATTATGAGATGCTTTAAAAAAAAAAATGATGAATTTAAACACCAAAAAACAAATTACGCTCCCCCCCCCCCCAATTTTCACAATCACAGCGGAACATAAAAAAAGAATTATATAGGGGAAAAAATCCTTTTTTTTTTGTTAAACATATAGTAAATCTTACATGATACTCTTAAAACCTCAATTCTTTTCTTTGCCTCCTCCGTAATTCTCTTCTATTCTATGACTTTAAAAAAAAAGTTTAAATGGCCATTTTTGGGGGGATCAATATAGCTACCCCTCCCCTACCCCTAATTAAATGGAAAAAAGGAGAGGGCCTTATTTTAAATAAGCATAGTCAAGCAAAACAAATCCACACAGTGGCCACTTCAAAAACATGTATATCTCATATGATTTAGACATTAAAGAGTGACAGCCATAAGCAAATTAGGAGAGCAAGGTATAGTTTACCTGTCAGATTTATTGAATAGGAAAGAATTTATGACCAAAGAGGAGATAGAGAACATTATAAAATGCAAAATTGATCATTTTGATTACATTTAAAAGCTTTTGCACAAGATCAGAAAGACAGGGAAAAATGTTTTTACAGCTAGTATTTCTGATAAAGGCTTCATTTTTTTGGCAGTTTGATAGGTATGGCACTAAACAAGTAGACTATATTTACGTAGAATTGTCATTTATATAATATTAACTCAGCCTACCCATGAGCAATTGATATTTTTCTAGTTATTTAGATCTGAATTTGTGTGAGAAGTGCTTTGTAATTATGTTTATATAGTTCCTGGGTTCGTGTTGATAGGTAGACATTCAAATATTTTATTTTGTCTATTGTATCAACTTGGTTTTTGGATGATTTTCTAGTATTATCTAAGTATATCATCATTTCATGTACAAAAAATGATAGATTTATTTCTTCATTGTCTACTCCAATTCCTTTAATTTCTTTTTCTTTTCTTATTGCTAAAGCCAACATTTCTAGTACAATATTGAATGATAGTGGTGATAATGGGCATCCTTGCTTTATCCCTGATCTTACTGGGAATGTGTCCAGCTTCCTTCCATTATAAGGAATGCTTGCTTTTGGTTTTAGATCGATACTGCTTATTATTTTAAGGAAAATTGCCTTTATCCCTATGCTTGCTAGTGTTTTTAATAGGAATGGGTAACATATTTTATCAAAATATTTTTCTATATCTATTGAGATTATCAGATGATTTCTATTTTATTTTTGTTATGATCAATTATGATAATAGTTTTGTTGATATATTGCATCAGATCCGAATTCATGGTGTAGATCCCATTTGGTGTATTATCCTGTTGATAAATTGCTATAATCTCTTTGCTAATATTTTATTTAAATTTTTTGCATCAATCCCTATTCATTAGGGAGATTGGTCTGTAATTTTCTTTCTCTGTTTTGGCTCTTCCAGATTTAGATATCAGTACCTTATTTGTGTCATAGAAAGAATTTGGCAGGGCTCCTTCTTTACCAATTTTTCCAAATAGTTTACATAATATTGGAATTAATCGTTCTTTCAATATTTGGTAGAATTCACTTATAAATCTATCTGGCCCTAGAGATTTTTTCTTAGGGTGTTCATTGATGGCTTGTTCAATTTCTTTTTCTAAAAGGGGACTGCTTAAGTAATTTATTTCTTCTTCTGATAATCTGGATAATTTATATTTTTGTAAATATTCGTCCATTTCAGTTAGATTGTTAGATTTGCTGCCATACAGTTGAACAAAATAGCTCATAATTATTGCTTTAATTTCTTTTTTCATTGATAGTAAGTTCATCCTTTTCATTTTTGATGCTGGTAATTTTTATCCTCTCCTTTTTCTAATCAAATTAACCAAATGTTTATCTATTTTGTTAGTTTTTTCATAAAACTAACTCTTAGTTTTATTAATTCAATAGTTTTCATAGTTTCCATTTTATTAATTTCTGGTTTGAGTTTCAGAATTTCTAATTAGGCATTTAATTGGAGGTTTTAAATTTGTTCTTTTTCCAGCTTTTTTAGTTGTATGCCAAATTCATTGATTTTTTTTCTATTTTATTCATGTAATAATTTAGAGATGTAAAATTTCCCATAAGAACTTCTTTGACTACATCCCATATATTGTCATTCTCTTGGATGAAATTATGGATTGCTTCTGTGATTTGTTTTTTGACCCATTCATTTTTTATAATTATTTAATTTCCAGTTGGTTTTTAGTCTATTCCCTGTCCTTTTATTGAATGTAATTTTTATTGCATTGTGGCCTGAAAAGGAAGCATTTACTATTTCTGCCTTTTTGCTTTTGATTATGAGGTTTTTATGCCCTAATACATGGTCAATTTTTGTGTAGGTGTCATGTACTTCTGAGAAAAAGGAATATTCCTTTCTGTCCTTATTCGTTTTTTTCCCAGAGATCTATCATATCTAGGTTTTTTAGGATTCAATTAACCTGCCTAGTTTCTTTCTTGTTTATTTTATGATTAGATTTGTCTGCCTCTTAGAGGGGAAGGTTGATATCCCCTACTAGTAGGAGTTTTGCTGTCTATTTCTTCCTGTAACTGGCTTAATATCTTCTTTAGGAATTTTCATGCTCTACCACTTGATGCATATACATTTAGTATATTTACTACTTCATTATTTATGGTACCCTTTAACAAGATTTACTTTTCTTCCTTATCTCTTTTAATTAAATCTATTTTTACTTTTGTTTTATCTGAGATCAGAATTGTTGACTCTGCTTTTTTTTTTTTTTTTTTTTTTTTGCATCAAGTGTAGTAAATTCTGCTCCAGCATTTTACCTTTACTCTGTATGTATTTTTCTATTTTAAATGTGTTTCTTATAAACAATATATTGTAGAATTCTGTTTTTTAATCCACTCTATTTGCTTCCATTTTTTGGGAGAGTTCATTCCATTCACATTCATAGTTATGATTACTAGCTTTGTATTCCCTTTATCCTATTTTCTCTCTTATATCTACATTTGCATTCTCTTTTCACTCTGTCTCTCTTTAGTAGTGTTTTGTTTTTAACCCACCCCATTCTCTACCTGCCCTACCTTCTATTGCACCCCCCCCATTCCCTTACACCTTTCTCCTAGTGTTTCTGCCCTACCTTCTATTCCAGCTCCTCTGTCTTTCTCATCCTACATTTTTATAGAGTAAGATAAATTTCTATACCCAACTGAATGGTTAAGTTTTCTCTCTCTGAGCCAAAATTTATGAGATTAAGCCTCAGATAATGCTCATCTTCCTCCCTTCTTTCTCTCTATTGTAACAGATCTTTTGTGCTTCTTCATGTGAACTAATTTGTCCCATAACACTTTCCCTTTCCTCTTCTTCCAATAGAGTCCTTTTCCCATCCCTTAATGATTTTTTTCTTTGATACCATTACATGATAGTCCATTCACAACTACACCTTCTGTCATGTAATGCCCCTACCCCAATAACAGATACTCAAGAGTTACAGATATCATTTTCCCATCTAGAGATGTAAAGTAATATATATTTTCCCTCTGTTTATTGCTTCTATATTTCTCTTGAGTTCTGTGTTTGAAGATCAGATTTTCTGTTTAGTTTTGGTTTTTTCAATAGAAATGATTGAAAGTCTCTTACTTCATTGAATATCTGTTGCTTCCCCTGAAAGATGTTGTTCATTCTAGCTGGGTAGTTAATTCTTGATTGTAAACCCAGGTCTTTTGCCTTCTAGAATAATTTTGTATATATAAAGTTGAAAATTTTATGTAAAAATGAAATTAACTCATCTAGAATAATAAGGGGAGTAGTTGAATGAGAAAAAATCTTGGTCTAAGATATACAAATAATGTATGTGTATTACACACATATATGCGAATATATATATATATATATATATATATATATATATATATGAATGTACATACATGCATACACCCATATATATTTATAATCAAAATTCATTGGTCAAAAGATATGAATATACACTTCTCAAAAGAAGAATGTGAAGTATTAACAACTATATGAAATAATGTTCTAAATCATTACTAATAAAGGAATTATGAATTGAAATTCTCAGTGCTTCAGACAGTGATAAGCTAGAGCCAGTTTGTATCAGTTCATGAGAGATAATTATTAAATTTTCACTGTGAGCATTTACACCTCAGAAATTGACAAATGCTACAAATCAGGGTTTAATTTAGTGTTATGTTGGTTGTCTAGATTTAAGAAAGTGTTAGAGAATGTAATTATGTAGATTGAATTTAACAGTGTGTCATACATTCAATTTTTTTGGGGGAGAATCAGTTGTTAAATGTTTGCCAGCACACCTCTGGCTTCAAACAACTTTATACGAGTATAATTTAAATATGTGTTGGCTCTTTGGGGAGTTGGTTTCTAGATTAAATTATGGCTCTTGAAGATGATGATAATTCAGTAGGTAGAAAGGATATTCTAGATATAGGGAATTGGGTAGTAAAGAATAGAAATAAGGGGGTGGGGAGAGAAATCATGTTCAAGAAAGGAAGAAGAATAAACAGCATAATAAATGTGGAAATATGTTTATAAGAATTGTACTGTTAAACCTGTATTAAATTGTTTGCTCTCTAGGGAAGGGAGGGAGAAAAATTTGCAACATAAGATTTTGCAAGGGTGAATGTTGAAAACTATTTTTGCATATATTTTTTTAAAAAGCTGTTAAAAATTTAAAAAAGAAGAAAGAAAGAAGAAAGGAATGAGGAAGGGAAAAGGGAAGAAAGAAAGAAGGGAAAGGAGAAAGAGGGAAGAAGAGAAAGAAGGAAGGAGAGAAGAAAAGGGAGGGGGAAAGAAAAAAGCAAGGAAGGAAAGGAAGAGGAAGCAAAGGAAGAGAGGAAAGGAAAAAAGGTAATGAAGGAAAGAAGGAATGTAGGAGGGAGAGAAGAAAGAAAGAAAAAGAAAACAAGACTCTAAATTGGTTAGAATGTAGAATAGAACAGAGACTGGTCAGAAAATTGTATTATAATAGTAAGTAGCATTCTGGCCTTGGAGTAAGGAAGATAATGGGTTCCCATTATGCTTCTGATATGAGCTGGACATGTGACCCAATGCAAGGCACTAAACCTTTTTGAACCTTAATTCCCTCGCTTATAAAATGAGAATAATAATAGCTACTTCTCAGCACTGTAAGAATCAAATAACATAATGTATGTAAAATATTTTGTAAAATTTAAAAACTTGAGATCAATATTATCTCTATATTTTATTTGTACCTACGAGAAGGGGAATAGAAGAGGGGAATAGAGGGGCATAAGACTGATGATAGATTGAGAGGTGTAGATTATGGAGGTTTAAACTTTACCTTGTTAGACAACAGAGGACTATTGAATAGGTTGAGCAAGAGAGTGACAAGATGAGATATGTGTATAAATAGATTATTCTGTTAACTTTCCTAAGGAAAGCTCTGGAAAGCAGGGGAGGAAAGATTGGTGTGGAGACTATTACATCACTGATAAAACTTCACAGGTCTCTTGTGAGGTCAGGAAATGAATCACAATTCTGGAAGCTGATGGCTCTCTTTAAATAAGAAATGTTTTATTTTCTTTAGGGATACCTTTACTGTCTGTGTGGTAATTTGACAACCATGACATCTGTAACCCATCTTGATTATAAACTGAATATTGTCCTTCTCATTCAGCTATTCTACAACACGATCTACGCTAAAAAATTATTTGACCTGAACAATGTGAAAAATTGGGCAGAATTATATTATAGGATATTTTCATTACTCTACCATGCCTAAAAAAATTAAATGAGAAATTTTATTTTTAGACTGATATGTTTGGTTAGTCATTGCCACTCTGAACAAGCTGAGCAAATATGTAATATATATAAAAAGTACTCAGCTAAAACTATGAAGAATATATATCTATAAAACTATGAAGAATGTATAGTAAAGTGATAAAATCACTTTAGTAACATACTTGAGTATATAAATATGCTATATTTTTGTGAACTAAAAAATGAGCAAAATTAAACATCTGAATAAATACTAATAGATTGTGTTGGCCTTGATTGTAGTTAAGATTCTTCCAGAAATATATTCTAATTTCAATATTTTTGTGTTATTTGAAATGAAATAGCTATTATTATCTGTTACATATTACTTCATAATGTTCTTAATTGGAAAGTATTCCTCTACTTATACATTTATTGAAAATAAGCCAATTTTATTACGTAGAAAAATATTATAAGAATAGTTTAGCTTTCATCCAGTTATTTCAAGAAATTGCTAATATTTATTTATGAAATTATAAATTTATATTTCCTTTAGCTTCCATATAAAAATATCACAATACTGCCTGATAAATTAGAAGAAAAATGAACAGATAAGTTTAAGTAAAAATTAATTAGCAAATAGGCATCAAAGGGTGACTTTTAGAAGATCCTTAAGTTTAAAAACAATTCATACACACACACACACACACACACACACACACACACACACACACGTGCTTGCACATAATTTACATATAATGTAACACTCTGAGTGAAAAGAATATCTTAACACCTAGCCAAACCAGAGCTAAAAGTAATAAAGTTTGCAGCTGCCTGAGATTGAATTTAGGAAATCTGGTAGATGAGATTTGTGCAAAGCACAGTGGCAGCAACAGTCAATCCTAACTCAAACTAATGAAGAACTAATTATATAGCTAAGTGACCCTGCTTGTCTCAGCCTAGCAGTATATTGGCTCATCCAGGTTAGGTACTATGTTCTGCATTGTATTAACCCACCTGAGCAGCAGTAAAGCAACTTGTCCATCATGACCATACTACAACTGCCAATTTTGTGAGAATTGTTCAGAGATCAAAAAGTATTAGTGACCTGAAGTTTTAGAGTTATAAATTGCCTTTGCCATGTGTATTCCATACATAAGTATTTTATTGTACTTTTCTTTTACACATTATTTATTCCTATTTCCAACCTTGTCTCATGCTATGTGTACATTTCTGGGAAAGGATTTTTTTTTTTTTTGGAGAAATACTTTGTAACTATTATTGTTGCTATGCTGTATGAATAAATGTCTTCTCTAAAAAGTACATCAGGGCTATTGATAGACTTTGATGAAGGATTCTAACTTCAGTATTAGAAGGATCGCCACTCCCAGCCTATCACAGAATCCTGAAAGTAATAGTAATTGCCTGTCTTAGGACCCAAACTTCCACTGCCAACATAGATTAGAGGAGTTACTCTGAGAAGTATGGTATTTAATATAATAAATTCCACAAAGTATATTTTGAACTTGATTTTTTAAAAATTTATGCTGGTAAAAATTGAATGGAAACAGGACTACACTTTCTTCTCGGCAGTTCATGTAATCTATACAAAAATATTAGGACATACACACCTCAAAATCAAATGCAGAAGGGCAAAAATAGTAAATGAATTTTTTTTGGATCATGATGCAATAAAAATTACATTCAATAAAGGGCCAGAGAAAAATAGATCAAAAAGAAATTGGAAACTGAATAATCTCATCCTAAAGAATGAATGGGTAAAACAGCAAACCATAGGCACAATTAATAATTTCATCCAAGAGAATGACAATAAAAACATAACATACCAAAATTTGTGGGATGCAGCCAAAGTAGTAATAAAGAGAAATTTTATATCTCTAGAGGCTTGCTTGCATAAAATAGAGAAAGAGAAGATCAATAAATTGGGCTTGCAACTAAAAAAGCTAGAAAAAGGACAAATTAAAACTCCCATCAAATACCAAACTTGAAATTCTAAAAATAAAAGGAGAGATCAATAAAATTTAAACTAAAAAAACTATTGAATTAATAAATAAAACTAAGAATTGGTTTTATGAAAAAAGATGAACAAAACAGATAAACCATTAGTTAATTTGATTAGAAAAAGGAAAGAGGAAAATCAAATTGTTAGTTTCAAAAATGAAGAGGGAGAACTATCCACCAATGAAAAGGAAACTAGAGCAATTATCAGGAGTTACTTTGCCCAACTTTATGCCAATAAATTTGTTTTCTTTTTTTTGTCCAATTATTATTTTTTTTATTATTATAGCTTTTTATTGACAGAACATATGTATGGGTAATTTTTCACCATTGACCTTTGCAAACACTTCTGTTCCAACTTTTCCCTTCCTTCCCTCCAACCCCTCCCCTAGGTTGCAGGAAGTTTCCTACGTGTTAAACATGTTAAAGTATATCTTAAATACAATATAAGTGTACATATTTATATAGTTCTCTTATTGCACAAGAAAAAATAGGATTTAGAAAGGTAATAATAACCTGGGAAGAAAAACAAAAATGCAAGTAAACAACAACAGAGTGTCAATGCTATGTTGTGGTCCACACTCATTTCCCAGTGTTCTTTTGCTGGGTGCTGCTGGTTCTGTTCATCACTGATCAATTGTATCTGAATTGGATCCTCTCATTGCCGAAGATAGCTACTTCCAACAGAATTGATCCTTATATAGTATTGTTGTTGAAGTGTATAATGATCTCCTGGTTATGCTCATTTCTCTTAGCATCAATTCATGTAAGTCTCTCCAAGCCTTTCTGTATTCTTCCTGCTGGTCATTTCTTACAAACAATAATATTCCATAACATAACATATACCATAATTTACTCAGCCATTCTCTAATTGATGGTATGCCAATAAATTGGAGAACCTAAGTGAAATGGAGAAATACCTACAAAAATATAGATTGTCCAGATTAACAGAAGAGGAAATAAATTACTTAAATGGTCCCATTTTAGAAAAAGAAGTAGAACAAGCTATTAATCAACTCCTTAAGAAAAAATCCCCAGGACAAAATGAATTTACATGTGAATTCTACCAAACATTTAAAGAACAATCAACCCCAATACTATATAAAGTGTTTGAAAAAATAGGGAATGAAGGACTCCTCCTAAATTCCTTTTCTGACACAGACATGGTACTGATACCTAAACCAGGTAGGACAAAAACAGAGAAAGAGAATTATAGACCAATCTCTCCAATTAGTATTGATGCAAAAATCTTAAACAAAATATTAGCACAGAGATTACAGATAATCATCACCAGGATAATACATTATGACCAAATAGGATTTATACTAGGAATTCAGGGCTGGTTCAATATTAGGACAACTATTAGCACAACTGATTATAACAATAACCAAATTAACAAAAATATATATGATTATCTCAATAGATGCAGAAAAAGCATTTGATAAAATCCAACACACATTCCTATTAAAACACTAAAGAGTATAGGAATAAATAAACTTTTCCTTTAAATAGTCAGTAGCACCTATTTAAAACCATCAGCAAGCATCATATGTAATGGGGATAAACTAGAACCATTCCTAATAAGATCAGGGGTAAAACAAGGTTGCCCACTGTCACCATTGCTATTCAGTATTGTATTGAAAATGCTAGCGTTGGCAATAAAAGATGAAAAAGAGATTAAAGGAATTAGAGTAGGTAATGAGGAAACCAAATTATCACTCTTTGCAGATGATATGATAGTATACTTAGAAAACCCCAGAGAATCAACTAAAAAGCTATTAGAAATAATCCACAACTTTAGCAAAGTTGGGAATTTATCTGCCAAGGGAAAGTCAGGACCTATATAAGCAAAACTACAAAATACTTTCCATACAAATAAAGTCAGATCTAAGCAATTGGAAAATTATCAAGTGCTTGTAGAGAGAACGAGCAAATATAATAAAGATGACAATATTCCCTAAACTAATCTATTTATTTAGTGCTATACCAATCAAACTCCCAAGAAACTATTTTACTGAACTAGAAAAATTAATAACAAAATTCATCTGGAAGAACAAAAGGTCAAGAATTTCAAAGGAATTAATGAAAAGCAAAGCAAATGAAGATGGCCTAATTGGACCAGAACTAAAACTGTGGTTTTAAAAAATAGTGGTCATCAAAACCGTTTGGTTCTAGCTAAGAAATAGACTAGTTGATCAGTGGAATAGTTTAAAGTCGCAGAACAAAACAGTCAATGACTATAACAATCTAGTATTTGACAAACTGAAAAGCCCCACCTTTTGGGATAAGAATTCACTATTTGACAAAAACTGCTGGGAAAATTGGAAACTAGTATGGCAGAAAGTAGGCATAAACTCACACCTAACACTGTATACCAAGATAAGGTCAAAATGGGTTCATGATCTAGACATAAAAAATGATACTATAAACAAATTAGAAGAACATAGGATAGTTTACCTCTCAGATTTGTGGAGAAGGAAGGAATTTGTGACCAAAGAAGAACTAGATATCATTATTGATCATAAAATAGATAATTTTGATTATATTAAGTTAAAAAGTTTTTGTACAAACAAAACTAATGTAGACAAGATTAGAAGGGAAGCAATAAAATGGGAAACCATTTTTACATTCAAAGGATCTGATAAAGGCCTCATATCTAAAATATATAGAAAATTGACTCAAATTTATTAGTTCAAGCCATTCTCCAATTGATAAATGATCAAAGGATATGAACAGACACTTTTCAGATGAATAAATTGAAATAGCTACAAATATTTGTAGCCACATGAAAAGGTGCTCCAAATCACTATTGCTCAGAGAAATGAAAATTAAGACAACTCTGTGATATCACCACACACCTGTCAGATTCACTGAGATGATAGGAAAAGATAATGAGGAATGTTGGAGGGGATGTGGGAAAACTGGGACACTGATACATTGTTGGTGGAATTGTGAACACATCCAGCCATTTTGGAAAGCAATTTGGAACTATGCTCAAAAGGTTATCAAACTGTGCATACCCTTTGATCCAGCAGTGTTTCTACTGGGCTTATATTTCAGCAAGATCTTAAAAGAGGAAAAGGGACCTGTATGTGCAAAAATGTTTGTGGCAGCTCCTCTTTGTAGTGGCAAGAAACTGGAAACAGAGTGGATGTCCATCAATTGGAGAATGGCTGAACAAATTATGGTATATGAATGTTATGGAATATTATTGTTCTGTAAGAAATGATCAGCAGGATGATTTCAGAGAGGTCTGAAGAGACCTACATGAACTGATGCTAAGTGAAATGAGCAGAATCAGGAGATCATTGTACATAGCAACACGATTATATGATGATCAATTCTGAAGGATGTGGTTCACTTCAACATTGAAATGATTCAAAACACTTCCACTTGTGCAGTGATGAAGAGAACCATCTATACCCAGAGAGAGAACCATTGAAATAGTGGGTGGAACACAACATAGCATTTTCACCCTGTTGTTATTTGCTTCTATTTTTCTTCTCAGTTTTTCTTTTTCTTCCTTCTTGATCTGATTTTTCTTGTGCAACCAGATAACTGTATAAATATGTATTCACATATTGGATCTAACATGTATTTCAACATATTTAACATGTATTGGACTACCTGCCAAATAGGGGAGGGTATGGGAAGAAGAAGGGGGAAAATTTGCAACAAAAAGTTATGCAAGGTTCAATGTTGGAAAAATTATCCATGCATATACTTTGTAAATAAAAAGCTTTAATAAATAAAAAATAAATTTATGCTGGTATTGTTAAATAATTAATGATAAAACAAATTGTTAATTATTCTCAATAGTTGTCAGGATTGAGAGACAAAGAGGTAGTATTGCTATTGCTAGCACATTAGCAAAGCCTGATTACCTACTTTTCTTGCAGGTCTGATTACAGAGGAATTGAGAAGTTACAATGGTGGTAAAAGTTTCTACAGTAGACATTCCCTATATTGATGAAAGCAAAAGGTCTGGTGAAGAGAGAAAAAGAAAAAAAATGAGTGAGAGAGAGAGAGAGAGAGAGAGAGAAATTAGACTTATAGGCCAGATATACTGAAGAGGAAAAAAAAAACTTGACAGGAGAAAAGCTAAGGCAATATTAACTTTAATATAGTCCATAAATTACATATAAAACAAAACAATTTAAGACAGTATGCATAAAGATAAGTTAATGACCATAAATCTCTCAGAGGAACATGACAAATCAAAAAAATCTTAATCATGTAATGTCAGAAATAATGTAACAAAAGTCTTCAGAACTTTTGATTGCAGACAATAAAATATTGATGTAGAGAATTTATCAACATCATGAAAATACCCATGCTTCAAATCCCAAGGTGTGTGATCATGAAATTTTCCAACTTAAGTGAAAAGAAAAACATTTTATGACCTTATATGATACAAATTTTCCAACATGAAAAAGAGAATTTGATTCACATTGGATTATTCCATATTAATAAGAAATTGTATTTCAAAAAAAGCTAAGGAACTAAAGATTCAATCCAAAATGTCATATTCTGAAAATATTAGTCTTAGCAATGAAAAAAAAGATGGACAATTAACAAAAAAGAACCCTTATCAGAACTTCAAAAGTCTTAGTAATAGAAAGATAAATAAAATACATGTAGATGATTTCTCATTGTTCTATAAACTCTTTCCTAGTATAGAGAATTTTTGATTCAAAAGATTTGAATTTTTCAATTCAAAATTAAGAACCATTCTCAACCCATGATATATTTGATAGATGCTTTATTTTATGAATTTTGCAGGATGTATGATGTAATTTATGTTATTTGCAGATCAATCTCACTATTTGACTTTTGTTACTCCTTTATCCAACTACTCTGATGTCATTCCATATTAATTAGCCCTTCCTGGAAAGTTCAAATTACACTGAAAAATTTATATTAAGGGGTGTCTTGACATACTTCTGTTACTAGATAGATTTCTATTTTTCATCTCTTCTATGCAAGCTTTGTTGAAGAGCAGTCAGCTACTAAGTTAAGCTACCTGTCAAGAAATAGGTCCCTGGACAAATTGATTGACTCATAATTCAAACCCCAATGTTTCAATTTAAAAACATTCATTACTTGCTATTTCACTGTTTGCCTCTCCAAAGTCATCATGGGTTGCATAGTTGATTATACTAAATTTTGCAGGGAAAATTTGGATTTATCTAATAAATAGGCATACAGCTTATTTTTATGGGTATGAAATAATAAAATAAATATTTCTGATAAATGTATTACTCATCTACTTCTGAAGAGGCATAACAAATAATTATAGAAAAGGACTATGGACAGGATAATAAGAAATAAAAACTAAATACAATCAAGGAATCTAAATTCTAAATATTCTAAAATCTACCAGGCATCTAAATTTGGCTGTAATTTTTCTGTCAATTAAAGCAAAAAGAGACACTAACTGGTGTACATTAGAGCTTCTTAAATTTTCCCCGCTCATGACCCCTTCTCATCAGAGAAATTGTTATGCGATCCTGATTACATAGATATACAATAGATATACAAATCAAACATTTACTGATGATAAATTATAATTTCGTGGCTCCCACATTCAGTTACATGAACACATATATAGTTGTAATACAGCTTAAGAAGCTTTGATGTATATTACTTTTATTTTCTGAAAAAGAAAGCAAAATAAAATCATCTGCTGCATGCCAGTATAAGATCATGGGATCACAACATAGGGAACAATTATCCTCAACTAGGGCTTTAAAAAAAAAAAAAAGATAGAAACTGTTTAAATAGATTAATTGTATTGACTTTTTATTATTGAACACCTTAAAACTCTAAATGTAGACATTTCTCAAATAAAGAAACATAGAAACTTAAGCGTTTAGGGGGCCTAAAAGTCCATTTAGACCAAGTGATAACTGAGGAGGAATCATTTGTACAAATCTCTAACACATTGTCTGTAATGGGCTGAGGCTTCAGTTGATGCACTGAGGTCCCAAGCATGTGAGGCTAAATAGTAATTGGACCATACTCTATTAATATATAAGCTTAGAGAAAGAATGGCTCCCGCCCACTCTTTGTGTAAGTCCTAATGTGTTGTATAGGAAATGACGTTTTTGGTGGGTGGAGGCAAGGGAGTGGAAAGGGAAGCGGAAAGAGAGACTGCTGGCTGGCGTCTTGTCACAGCTGCTCTCATTGCTATTGGGGCAGGCCTTCATCTCCAATCCCCCTCTTTTAGCTGGCTTCCTGTCGAAGCTGCCCATATTGCTATTGCAATCCTTTTTCACCTCTTCACTTCAATAAAGATTGAAGATTTTTCCCTTAACCTGAATTCCTGACTCCGGCTGATTTTAAATACATGGTCATCACAATTGTCAGCTAGTCTTTGCTTGCAAATTTCTATTGAGGAGAAACCCACAGTGATCTTCCAAAGCTGCTCGTTCTATTTTAGCTGCAGATGATTTTGTTTATTAATTTTTATATCATTTTTAGATAAAAATATTTTCTTCTATATGTTGTGTAGAGAATGTCTTAGTTTGTGTCTGGTACTTATTCAATAGCTTCCTAAATGGTTTGCCTAAATTCATTTTCTCTCCTTTAATTCATCTTCCATATAGCTGGCCAAACTACTGCACCTAAAATGCGGTTAGATCATTTCATTTTTCTGCTTAAGACCCTAATTGTCTGTTTATTGACTCTAAGATAAAATACAAATTCCTCTGCTTCATATTTAAAGCCCTTCACTATTTGGCTTCAATCTACTTTCCATACTAATACATTTCTTTGTTCATGTCCTAGCCAAATTGGCATAGTTGCTGTTTTTCTATGTGAGGGTGATGATTGGGTGAATTCTTCCCCACCACATGGCTGTTTCTAGGGTACTTACCACATGTCTTTGGCTGCTATTGATGATTATAAACAATTAATTCAACCTCACAGTTTCATGAATGACTCTATAAGACTGACAAATTGCCAATCAATATCAATAGAAGGAGTTTCTAGTCTGGTGAAATCATAGTTCCTTGAGGTCATGATTGGTATCTTTATCTTTTAAACTATGTTTCTCTCTTTCTCTGTCTCTCTGTCTCTGTTTCTGTCTCTGTCTTTCTCCTTCTCTATCAGATATATTCAATTGGCTATAAAATCTAGACAATCTCTGAACTTTCTGGCTTATTCTCCTGACCTCTTGAAGCTTATAAAGTCATGGTTACTTTAATCTTCACCTAAAGTTAAACAAATGCAAAAGAAAAGAACAAAGACGGGTCTATATTCATGAATCACAAGAGCTTGGAATGGGCAAAGCCTAATGTCTCTTCCTCACCAATATATAGCAGTCTAAAAAGAAATCAAATGAAGAGAGGAAGAATTAAATTGATTGGAAACATTTGAATGTACTTCCAAATTGTAGCTATGTAGCACAAGGGACCCTAATTGTACAGGAAGCAGAACAAAACTTGTTACAGAATATCTCTGCATGTTCCAAAATCCACATTACAAAAGAAGCTCTCTATTCATGCTCATACAGACTGAGCTCATTAGTCAGTCTCTCATCACATATTTATGTACATATCTCTGTTTCTAAATACTCTTATGTGCATATATTTGTTTGTATTTGGGTGTGTTGTAGCCAGATCATAGGAAAGGGGAAATCTCTCCTAATTATTCCCATTATATAGGGAATAGCAAATATGTCAGTTTGGCCAGAACATAGAATTTGTGAAGGTCAGTAATGTAAAATCAGTGTGGAAAGATAAACTGAAGCCATATATATGTCATGTGTGTGTGTGTGTGTGTGTGTGTGTGTGTGTGCGCACTTCTTGAGGTAAGGGACTATTTCATTTTTGTACATCCAGGAGGGTACCTTATGTACATAGACTCTTAATAAAAATGCCTGTTGAATTGCTGAATTAGTTGACTCACTTCTTCTCTCTGAGAGGCCTCATATTACACTGAGGCTACTAGCTTGGGTTACTGAAGAAAACTTTCTGACTCCATAGTCTTCTCTTTCCCATCCTTACACTTCCCATCTGCCATCACACATTCCTCTTCCATCACACTTACTCTGTTGAGTAAACAAATCATTTTCACAAGTACAAAATGAGAAGGTTGGACTAGATGAATTCCTAAGTCCCTTCTAACTCTAAATCTCTGATCCCACAACCCTGTGACTGTTGATATGGGAAAGATACAGCTAAATAGCAGTTTAAAAATGATATAGGAATTTTTGCATGCTCAATAATATGGTGTAGTAGCTAAGGAAATAATACTGTTTTTAGATGGAACTGATAATGCATCAAGAGTAAGGCAATGACTGTATTGTTGGACTTTGTCTGGAACACATTGATAGATTAGAGTGCATCCTGAGGATGGACACCAGGATGGTGAAGAGCTTTGAATTCATTGCAAAAAGTCGACTGAGTGGGGAGGTGATGATTATCTTCAAATACTTGAAAGTTTAACATGGAAGAAACATTGTTGTTGTTGTTTTTTGCTCAGTTCCAGAGAACAAAACTAAGAACAGTGGATTGAAGTTGCCAAGAGAAAAATTTAGGGAGAAAGGAGGAGAAAGAAAATTAATATTTATATAATAAATCCTATGTGCTGGGGCTAAGTACTTTTTACAAATATTATTTTACTTTTACTCTCACAACAACCATATTAGATAGATGCTATTATTATCCTAATTTTACAGTTGAGGACAAGGAGGCAGACAGAGAGGTTTAATAATTTCTCTAGAACCACAGTGATATTTAAGTTTTGATCTCAACTCAAGTCCACTGCAGTAGCAAGTGATGTGGGCTTGATTTAAGAAAAAAAAATTAACAATTAGGTTTAACCCAAAGTAAAATGGGCTATCTCAGGAAGTGACGAATTTCTCTTCTCCAGTGGTATTCAAAAAAGGTCTACTTATCAAGTGAAAAAATTGATTATTGATAATTGATAATTTGATGAAGGTCTAGAGTTTGCCACTTTTTCTAAGGTTCTGATTTGAAAAGTTCAACCTCTTGAAGCACATTACTGAGATAATGAGATTGGACTAACTTTCTTAACAATCTTGTTTAGACCTATGCAGGTGATGAAACCATTGTGCTTTAATCAAGTTTGGGTAGGGATAAATTTTTTAAATAGATGGATCCTGACTGGGGGTAACTTAGAAGTAAATGATATAATCAAAGTTTATTTGGATAACTTTAGCCCCTCATTGTATTATTGGTTCTCTCATTAATTATTGATTGATCAGAGTTGTTCTCCAACTTAGGGAACATCCCTCTTCCAATGGATTTATAAACTGTGGTGGTCTTTAGTGTAAGAAAAAAATGGCCAAATGACTATCCTTTTATTAAAATTCTGCTATTATTAATAAAATGATTAAATTGCCCAGAAATTATGTTTCTCAAACTTTTTAAGTGCCACACAAGTATATCATATAGTAGATCCTTTTTTCAGATTTCAGTTGGACTAGACAGTATCTGAGATTCCTTTCTTTTCTAAAATTCTGTGATTCTCTGACCTCAGATTGAAGTCTAGTTTATCTCAAATTTCCGGACATGATCTAGATAAAGAGTCATTTTTTTACTGACATGCTGTCCCTGATGCTGTCCATTCAATTGCAAAGATATCTGAACTATCTTTTTGCTTACTGCACTTAAAAAAAATTGGTCCTGCTATACTTATAACATTTCTTTTGTAAATGAACTGTGGCCTCTATTTATGGTTATCTTTATCTCCCCAGAACTGACTGTTCTTTACAGTTTCTATAATTATTAACTATTTGGGGATGTTGGAGTACCAAGGTTGACCTGTGATGTAGCCTGCAAGTTACTAAAGTGACATATAAATAGAAAAAATGATTACCACTCTAATCCTGGGTTGCTCAAAAGGCTAAGGGAACAAGGTTGGCCATTCTCCCATATGTCTGTGCCAGCAGACATTTTAAGAAACTTACAGAAAGGACACCTTGTCATTCAAACTATAAGCTATGATTTATTTCATGCTATGTACTCCATATTCCTTTGGTGTTTTATTATGATTTACTAGTTTTTATCCTGAATGATACATTTCTAATCTGTACTCACCATTACCAATTGTGGGTACATTAATACTTCACTGGATCTACGATCTCATCAGACATCTGATGGGATTCTCTATTGGGATTCCTTCTGATGGCTTCCTAATCTAATATTATCTTCTCCAGTTTGAATCTCTACTCCTATACTCAGCTAGCGTAGACCCTTGGATTTCAAGACTGTAAAGAAACCTGGGATGAACATCTGAGCCAAGTTTTAACTTGGATCAATCAATTAAAATATTTATCAAGTACCTATTATATTCTAGGCACTGTGCTAAAAGCTGCGTATGCAAATACAAAAAAAGAGACAATCCTTCCCCTCAAAGAGTTTACATTCTAATGGGTAAAAGGGGGAAACAACATACACACAAAAGCTAAAAAAGGCTAGAGATGAAGGAGAAGGTACCTGGCTTTGAATCAAAATGGACAAGTTCAAATATATGGATACCCTCCTTCAACAGAGAATTTTGAGGGGAACTTCATTCCACTCTCCAATGAGAAATGGTATTGATGAAGTCTAAGTGTAAGACTGATATAATCTTGCAGTATGATGAAGTATCTGATGATATCATGGCTGGAAAGTTGAGGTTCTTGGGATTGTGATGAAGCCTAAAGGAAAGCAGCCTTGTGGAAACCCATCCCTCCTCAGTTGCAGTGATTTCCCTAACAACAAGCTTATATCAGTTCTTCTGGGGGAGATATGATTAACATGTTGTCTTCCTTCCTTCAGGAGGCTGTCAGTCTTTTATTATGGCCAAGACAATCATAATCTCCATTCTTAAGGTTGGTTATTATCTGCATATGATCTTATTATGCTCCACTAATTTAAGGGATATAACAACATACACAAAACGTATTTCTTCATTTTATATGCCCTTTCTATATGTTGGTAGATGGTCTATTTTGTTACTAATCATTTGCAGGAGTTTTCTTTATGTGTTTTAACATTTGTACTATAAATACTGAATTTTCAGCTAATATACATAGTTTAAGAATTCATACTCCAGAAAATAGTCACTTTAGCTTGTGTAGCTTAATCTGTTCATTATTAAACTAAAAATTTACTAAATGTTTTATTATGTACAAGGTTCTGTGATGAGCACTGAAGATAGAGACAAAAATGAAACAATCTCTTCCTTCTAGAATTCTGTATATATTCTATGTGAAATTTTCTTGTGTTTCAGTTACATTAATCACTTGTTCTTCTAATGTTGAACATTTTAAAAATTGTTGGATACAATCCCTAAATGATGATGATAGTCATAATTGTAGATTATTTCATACAATTAATATTAATAAACATATTTAAGCACATATTCCTTGAAGACCCAACTAGTAAGAATGACTACAATTCATCCTTTTTTCCAACCTTGACAAGATATAATCAATTATTGCTTATGTGCTTTGAACTCCTTTAGGACAAAGTTCTAGATACTTACATAATACAATTGTTATAATGATGAAGATAATTACATGCATCAACTATTCATAAATTGCTACAACAAATTTTTTGTCTTTTCTTCTATATTTTAAATGGAAAAAAAATTCATCTCAGATATCTGGTCATGGTGACCAAGCTCATTTTTAACCACATTATCCATTTTAGATAATTCAACATCTATACTCAGATATATAAAAGGGCAACATGCACTAGAGATGTGTGAAATTTATATGTAACTGAAGTGTTTATAATGAATTAAGTCTTAAAATAGTTATGTTGAAGAGGTTCTTCTGCTAGTCATGTGTCATTATTTAAAATGACAAAGAAGAAAAGTATCTTTTCAATAATTAAATATACTTTGGAAGCCAGTACTTTCAATGGTTTCTGTATTTCACCAGTTTTTCTTTCCAGCAAACCTTCTCCTGCTTTACTAGAAAAGTTGATTTTAAAGTTTGGAATCTTTGTACAAAAATGAGACCAAATGTTAAAGTAATAAAAGGGCAGTGCTCTTTAATATCATAGTTTTCAACCTAATAGTTATCCTAGAATTGTAGTGAATGTTTACAGCTTTGCTGTCTGTTCATTATTATTTAATCCTTGCTAAGGTATTGTTTAAGGTCAGTTTTGTTTGTGGGCAACAGCTTAAGGTGTTTGCCTTTTCAAAAATATTTCCATTTTAGCAGAAGCCTCTAAATACTGTGAGATATAAAGGAATGAATCTCTGATGGTGGAATGTCATAGGGCATATTATTTTGGAAAAGAAGCTTGGGCCATGACCCTTCTAATTATTACACCTAGATGGCTACCTTACTCCACCTGATTTTATGGCTTATCATCCAGGCAGATATTGAACAGAAAGAAAAGATCAGAGAAAAAGAAGAGACTAACTTCTGCTTGGATTTGTTTGAGTTACAGCGATATTTGGTATCATACACCAAATACTCCCTGCATATTGGTTATACCACTTTTTTTTAGTTAATCTGAACCACTTGCTCATATTCAAAGAAGAAAAGTTAATAAACATTTATTGGGTACATGCTATATTTTAGACATTGTGCTAAGATCTGGAGATACAAAGAAAGGCAAAAACAATCTCTGCCCTAAAGGAACTCATAATCTATCAGAAAATACAACATGCAAACAATTATGTACAAGTAAGATATATACAGGATAAATTGGAGATAATCTCAGGGGAAGGTACTAACATTAAATAGAACCAGGGGAAACCTCTTGCAGAAAGAAAGATTTTTAGCAGTAACTTGTGCACCAAATGAATGTATAGAATATACCAGGAGTTCTTAACTTGGAATATGTGAACTTGTTTAAAAAACAAAACCAAAACTGTTTTGATAACATTTCAATATAATTGGTTTTCTTTGTATTATGTATTGTATTTTATTTTATTTTTTGCATTTAAAAACAATAATCTAAGGAATCCATAAACTTGATCATGCTGCCAAAGATGTCCTTGGCACACAAAAAAGTTTAGGAATATCTGGACTTCACTAAATATTGAATAAGGAAAAAAATAGATTATAGCTATTTAGAAGTAGAATTTATAGTCTTTATATAGATGACTTTCTTGATTAGAGACTTGATAATAAATTATCATACTATTTATTGTGTTTAGCTAAACATGATAACTAGAAAAACTAAATTTGACTATTTACTATTTCTTCTCATCTCTTTAAACTCTCATTATCCTGCTATATTCTAGTTGGGGCAGCAAGGTAGTATAGTAGATAGAGTACTGGTTGTCGTCAAGAAGATCTAAATTCAAATCTAGCCTAAGACATTTACTAGCTGGACAAATCACTTATATGCCTTAGTTCTTCATCTGAAAAGTGAACTGGAGAAAGGAATGACAAATTATTCCAGCATCTTTGCCAAGAAAACTCCAACTGGGATCATGAAGAATCATGCACTATTAAAAACTACTAAATAACAAATATTCTAATTAAGGCACTCCCTATACAGTGTCAACATTATTGGGTCTTATCAAAATACACATACAAGAAAGTGGAATTTTCTTTCACCTTTGTGTTCAAAATCACAGATAGAATGCCTCCACAGGTAAGGGAATAGGTTAATATGAGGGGGGCAATTAAGTAGTTTTTGGGGACTGTGATTTAGTAATCCTATATAAACATTGTATAGTAACAATGTGTATGAATGAACAGTAAATGTTGGAACAGGTTATGTATCTGGTTAGACTAATCTATTTATATTTTATTTTTATTATGTTCACCATTCCCCTTCACCTTTTCCACTTGGTTTACTTTATACATAGTTTTCTGACACAGGTCTTGCTTGCTGTGGTGGTTGTCACTGGGTTATTAGGGTCAGGAGCATTGAATGGCATAAAAGTATTCTCTAATGATTAACCAGCCAGGCCTACTCAGTTTGAATAAAATAGTATTAGGACTGTATTTCCTTAATAAGTTTGGAGATCTTAAGCATAAGGCTCTAACTAAAACTGTTTGTGGCTAAGCCTCACATACTCTGTCTTGTGTAATAGGATCTAGACTTAGGAGAGTGAGGGCCATAGATTGGTCTACCTAATTCAGCTTTAAAATTGATTTCTTTTTTTTTTAATTTTTATTTAATAATTACTTTATATTGACACTCGTTTCTGTTCCGATTTTTTTTTCCCTCCCTCCCTCCACCCCCTCCCCTAGATGGCAAGCAGTCCTTTATATGTTGGATATGTTGCAGTATATCCTAGATACAATATATGTTTGCAGAACTGAACAGTTCTCTTGTTGCATAGGGAGAATTGGATTCAGAAGGTATAAATAACCCGGGAAGAAAAACGGATTTCTTTTTTTTAAGTAAAAATATTTCATTTTATTTTTGTTGGCTTTTAAATTTTATTTATTTAGTATTTTCCCCAATTATATTCAAAACAACAAAAAAATTTACATTTGTTTTGAAAACTTTCGAGTTCTAGGCTCTCTCCCTTTATCCCCACCCACAATTAAGAGAACAACATGTGAAGTTATGCAAAACATTTCCAAAAAAGTCAAGTTGTGAAAAAAAAATTAGGTCTCCTATCCTAATGAAAATAAGGTTAAAATTCAAAAATCAAGAAAAATTAAATTAAAAAGAGAAAAAGAGAGAGAAACAGAGAAGAGAGAGACAGACAGAGAGAGAGAGAGAGAGAGAGAGAGAGAGAGAGAGAGAGAGAGAGAGAGAGAGAGACAATGCTTCATCTGTATTCAGATGCTTTGAATTCCTTCTCTGAATATGGATAGGATTTTTCATAAGTCCTTCAGACTAGTATTGGATGATTGAACTACTAGGATAGCAAATCATTTACATTTGGTCATCCCAGAGCATTGCTATTACTTTATGTACAATACATTTCATATTGTTTGAGTTTATGATGGACTTTCCAGGGTTTTTGTTTTTGTTGTTGTTTTTCTGAGAAGCATCCTGCATATCATTTTTCCATAGAACAATAACATTCCATTACAAACATTATTGCTCCATTCCCCAATTGATGGGCTTTCCCTTAATTTCCATTTTTTCCTGCCCTGAGAAGAAAGCTGCTATGAATATTTTTATAGTCATTTGTATTTGAGAAATAAGGCTTTATTAGAGAAACTTATTTTGAAAATTTTTTTGCAATTACTTTTGCTAACTTATTTCCCCTCATTTATTCTGTCTGTCCTTTCATCCTGTCCCTATTCAAAAGTGTTGACCACTCCCTCATCCAATATGCCCTCTCTTTTATCACCTTCCCCCCTTTCCATATCCCATATTCTCCCCATCTTCCCTTCCACTGTAAAAGCTTTTTGTTGCTTCTTTTTTATGACAGATAATTTGTACCATTTCACTTCTTCCTTTCCCTTTCTCCCAGTATATTTTTCTCTCACTTCTTAATTTCATCATTAAAAAAATATTATACTTTCATATTCAACTCATGCTTGTACTTTAAAGTTGATTCTTATGGTGATTTCTGAAACTATTGAGGCTTTTGAGAGATTCTAGTCTTTTGGGCTGAATGGGATATAGGGCTCCTTTGGATAACATAATACCCTGATACATCTTTTACTTGTCTTTGAGAATGGATGATTGAGATTTCTGAATGGTTGCAAAAAATTCATCATGTAAAAAAATTAATCAATTCATCTATGTAAATTTTAATTCTTCATACTTAGGTTTTTTTAAGCTGTTTTTTAAAAGAGGAAAAATAAGGAAAGCCTCAAATAGAAGTTGATTCTTAACTTGAACTTTGAGGAAATTCCAAGAATTCCAAGAGTCAGAAGTGAAAAGAATACAATTCAAGGGACTGGAAAATGAGGTTAGGAGGAAGGGCAATTGCCAGGTCACTGAGATGGAAGATAGAACGTCGTGTTCCATTTAGCTAAATCAAAATGCTTTGAAATAGTTACCTGAATGATAAACTATACAGGATTTAATGGTCACTTAAATTTTGTTCTCATTTTTTACTTCCTTTTCTCTTTTGTTTAGTGATTTAAAAAGTTGAAAGTTCAACTATGAAACAAGGATTTTACGCTTTTTTAATTTTCAAGTTAGTAATTTGGGATTCTCAATAAACCGTGGGTTCTATTTCTCTTGGTTCCTAATTTACAACTTGCAGTGAGGCTTAGAATAGAGTCTAATTTCCCCTCAGGTATTTATTTGTGGTTATACCCTAGGGCAAAAAGATTAGGGATTTTCCCATAAGTCCAAGTACATATGCAAAGAAAATGTCACTAGTAACAATAACTAGTATTTATATGATATTTTAAGGTTTCCAAAGCACCTTAAATACATCTTATTTAATACTCACAACAATCCTATGAGGTAGATGATATTATTGTCCTTTTGTTACCCATGAGAACATAAATGACTAGAGTCCTGCAGCTAGTAAGTTAATCATACATTTAATCAATAACTATTTATTAATTACCTACTATGTCTCATGTGTTGCGACATGTACTAGGGATACAAGAAAGATAAAAGATAACTGGTGCTTTCATGGAGCTCTCAGTATATTAAGAAAGACAAAATTCAAATAAATATGTATAAATGATCTAGGTACAAGATGAGTTTGAAATAATTAACAGAATAAAGACATCAAAATTAAAAGGGATCCAGAAAAGTTTATTGTAGAAAGTAGGATTTTAGCTAAGACTTAAAGGAAGCCAGAGAATCCAGGAGATGGTGATGAGGAGGGAGACTATTATTCTGGGAATGAGGCATGATCAAGTTTGAGTCTTTTGGACTCCAAGTCCAGCATTCCACACATTATATTACTGATATTTAGCTGCCTCTAAAAAATGCCTTCTTATGTTGGCAATCATGACAAAATGGTTATAGCTGGCAATGAAGAAAGATAATTGTCTAGAGATACATACATAAAGAATACTTTATCACAACTTCCTTAGCAAGATTATACTTCCCAGAGGAATTTTATCTTAGAACAATAAGCTGGAACATCCATTGAAAATACTTAGCTGAAGATGACGGGAAAAGACAATGATGAATGTTGAAGGGGATGTGGGAAAACTGGGACATTAATACATTGTTGGTGGAATTGTGAATGATTCAATCAGCATTTTGGAACTATGCTCAGAGTTCTCAAACTGTGCATATAACCTCTGATCCAACAGTGTTTCTACTGGGCTTATATCCCAGAGAGATCTTAAAAGAGTGAATGGGTACAAAAATGTTTGTGGCAGCCCTTTTTGTAGTGGCAAGAAACTGGAAACAGTGGATGCCTATCAGTTGGAGAATGGCTGAATAAATTATGGCATATGAATGTTATGGAATATTATTGTTCTGTAAGAAATGATCAGCAGGATGATTTCAGAGAGATCTGGAGAGACCTACATTAACTGATGCTAAGTGAAATGAGCAGAATCAGGAGATCATTGTACATGACAAGATTATATGATGATCAATTCTGATGGATATGTTCTCTTCAACAATGAGATGATTCAGACCAGTTCCAATGATCTTGTGATAAAGAGAGCCCTCTATACCCAGAGAGAGGACTGTGGGAACTGAGTGTAGTTCACAACATAGCATTTTTACTCTTTTTGTTGTTGTTTGCTTGCATTTTATTTTCTTTCTCATTTTTTTCTGGTTTGATTTGATTTTTCTTGTGCAGCCAAGATAATTATATAAAGCATGCATATATTGGACTTCTTTTTATCATATTTATTTTAAATTTGACTACTTGCTATCTAGGGGAGGGTGGTAGGGAAAGGGGAAAAAGTTGGAATGCAAGGTTTACAAGGATTATTATCAAAGAGTTAACCATACATATGTTTTGAAAAATAAAAAGCTTTAATAAAAAATAAATTAAAATAAATAAAAAAGTAAAAGAAAACACTTAATTGAATGTTGCTTTTCCCTTTGAGAATATTAAGCCTGGGCTAAAAGAGGATTTTCTCTCACTCTGCCTAGTAAAGAAAGTTTCTGGTGCTGTTATGTCCACAGAAGGGAATCAGGTTTAATAATGATATATCAACTTTTAGGTCTGTGATTCATTACTGTAATATCTTCTTTTTTTCTTCATTTATTTTCACCTCATAAGCATTTCTCCACAGTCATCATGGAGAAATAGCAGGTTCTAAAGCACTAGGGATGTTATTGACACCTCCCACACAACTGAAAAAAGGTGAAGATTTTGTCTGCAGTTTTTAAAGAACCTGCCATTGCTGCCTTCTATACAACCACAATGTATTTCACGCCACAGGTCGACCAGGAACAAAAAATTGTTGAAGCACCATGGAATTTTCCTCAAGACCTTAATTATTACACAGCAATTTCTTGACCAGCAACAAAAAGAATGTTGTATTATAGAGATTTTTCTACCCAATGTATACCAGGATAGAATCCTCTATTTTTCATTTCTTTTTACAGCACAGGTAACTTGTAGAGATTTGCAAATCAAAAACTCAGTGATTCGAAGCTGGACTAGGGTGCTTATGTGTTCATACATCACCTTTGCATCTTTGCTACTTATTCTCGTGACAGAATCCCTTTCAGATTGACTGAGTTAAGCATGAAACACTCAGAAAAGATCCGGTCTACAGGTTACCAAAGGAGAATAAGACCTCCTCCTATGAATAAACTTCATAATATAATTAATATGTTATTGACTTTCTGTGGAAGATTTCTCTTGAATCATTCTACAGGTATAAACTACAATAAAGACATTATCAAAAATTTACCAGTATACACTTAGTCATCTTGTAACAATTTTGGTTGTTAGTCTCTGAATTTCTATCTCCTATTTTGTTTTAGTATGCATTTTTATTTCTCTTCTAGCATACTTATACTAATTATCAATATGTATTTTGGATTTTCAGACAAGCTTCCTAGGCTGCTTGCCTATGCTTTCCACTTTGGAAACTCTTACAGACCTATGTCCCACTATATTTTTTGAGCTCATATAATGTAATGTATTATTAATAAATAACTTTTAGTTAAACTAGAGTTGTTTGCCATTTCCTTTTCCAGTTCATTTGACAGATAAGAAAACAGAGGCAAACAGAGTTAAATAACTTGCTCAGAGTTACATAGAAGTATCTGATGCTCAATATGAATTGATAACACTTACCTATCTCTTGGTTTTGCAGAAGAAACCATTTAGTCAGTTTGAACATATCTGGTAGAATGTAGCTTATCAAGTCATAAGACAATATAATTAAAAAATAAGCTCCTTGAAGGCTGACACTTTGTTTCTACTTTTCTTAACATAATGCTTAGTACATGTAACTACAAATATTTATTAATGATGCTGATGCTGATGATTTTGAGCCAGGAGAAAGACTAGGAATATACTTTTTAGTTAAGTAATAATGTAAGATTAAAAATAGTTATAGATATGATTTTTGATAGTGGGTCACTCTTACCAATGCAGTTCAGTGTTTAGTATTTGCCAAATCTTGGGCGGGGGGTATTAGTATGGGAGAATTATTTTTTTAAGAAGCCATATCACATTAGTGGCTCACTTTGAACTTGTGTTCAAACGAAATGTCCAAGAGTTTTTCACATGGACAGTTGTCAAGTTAAGTTTCCTTGGTCTTGTATTTATAGAGTACCATTGTCTTTTATTAATGCAAATACAAGTCTTTATATTTTCTTATTAAATTCCATTCTTCTGTCAGTTTTGATCTGGCTAGCACTGGGATAATTTTGAAACTTTATTCTTTTAAATTCCTTACAGTGTTGGTCACCCAAAAATTGATTTATTTTTGATTTGGGTGTGTGATTTTGCCAATGTAAGGTATGAAAGAGAAGTGACATGACATAATGAATATAGGGCTGAATTGGAGTCAGAAAGAGCTGGTTTCAAATTGTGCCTCCTATACTTACTGGCTGCGTGATCCTGGGTAGGATACTTAACCTCTTTAAGCAGCTCTTTCAGAGTATAATTTGTGGCTGAATTGTTCTACATTAGCAAGAACATTTTCACATTTTGTGTTCCCTATATTGAAAAACAAGAGGTTTGGACCAAAAGAAAAAAAAAAAAAGATGTAGGAGCTTGCTCCACCAGTACAGGTCAGTAACTTCCATAGTGGCCAAGTAATTTGATGAATTAGATAGCACAATTATATCATTCATTATCTATTTGGCGTTATCTGCAGTAAATGCCAAGTCATTTTCAGAAAATAAATTCTGTGAAATACTCAGTGACAGCATAAAAACTCCTGTCTCTTCCCAAAATTGGAATAATAATCTATTCTATAGACTTCCCTCAATGCTTTGTGTGGTAGTGGGGAAAGAATGTTTCTGTTTCTTCTTTCCCCAATATCATAGAAGCATATACAAATATTCCCTTAATCATAAAACCCTCCAAGTCAGAAAACTTCCCCTTTTTTGTTTAATTTTTTTTTTTTACTGCTAGTATAATGTGTTGATATTCAACAAATAAACCTTCTTTGAAGAATCAGATGAAAGAAGAAAATTCTCAATTACATATATATTTATACATATATATACACATACATATCTATATCTATATCTATATCTATATATATACACATGCATACACACATCTACATTCACACAGATACATACATACATAGACACACATTATCTTTGGTTTTTTATTCCTGCTAACTCTTTTACTTCTACCTGCTATTTTGCCTTGCTATTTCTTACCTTCCACTCCCTCAAGACTTCCCAAATCCTCTGCTCCCCTTTCCCCTCCCTCTTTATCCCTTTTCCATTAATCTACATATTTTATCCCAATCCCATTAATTTACACAGCTTTCTATATCCCACTTTATTCTATTCCTTTTCCCTCTCATTTCTAAGTAGCTTTTGGAAGGTGTCTATATCCTTGGTATGGTGAAGATCTAATTTCTCCATGTCCATTCTTGCTCTCAGACCTTATTTGTAATTACCTTACCTCTTCTTAATTTCATTTATTTTTTTCTAGTTCCTTTTACCTTTTATAATCACATCATATTTCAGCTCTATCCCAGTCTTTTTTTTTTTTTTAATTCTACTTTGCTCTGAGGTGCGTATTTTTTTAGTTTGTGAAAGAAATCTAGAAAGCTTGGGATTTCTGACCTATTCTGCCATCTTCCCAGAATCCTTTGAATCATTGTAAATTTTAAATGTAAAATGATAATGAAACTTTTCATATATGCATAAATATATGCATATACATATATACACATATATTTCATATATATAGACCATATCTATCAACTCATTGATATATCCCAATATGTAGCAACTTTATCTGTGCATGTATATATGCACACATACACACATATATTCCAAATCATTTTTGTTTGTTAATTAAATCATTTTATTACTTTAAATTTTATAAATTTCCCCTTTTATTTTCAGAATTTCAAATTTTGTATTTAATTAGGGGTTTTAAATTTGTTCTTTTTCTAGCTGTTTTAGTTGTACACCCAATTCATTGATCTTATCTTTCTCTATTTTATGCAAATAAGCATTTAGAGATATAACACTTCCCATGAGAACAAGCTTTGGCTGCATCCCCAACATTTTGGTAATAATGTCTCATTATTGTCATTTTCTTGGATGAAATTATCGATTGTATATATGATTTGTTGTTTCACCCACTCATTCTTTAGGATTAGATTATATAGTTTCCAATTTATTTTTGGTCTATTTTCCCCTGGCCTTTTATTGCATGTAATTTTTATTGCATCATAATCTGAAAAAATGTATATACCATTTCTGCCTTTCTACATTTGATTTTGAAGTTTTCATGCCTTAATACATGGTCAGTTTTTGTATAGGTTCCACGTACTGCCCAGAAAAAAGTATATTCCTTTCTTATTTCATTCAATTTTTCTCCAAAGATCTATCATATCTCAGTTTTCTAGAATTCTATTTACTTCCTTAACGTCTTTTTTCTTTATTTTGTGATTTGATTTATCTAATACTGAGAGAGCAAGGTTGAGATCCCCCACTAGTATGGTTTTGCTATCTAATTCTTCTTGCATTGCCCTTAAATTATCCTATAGGCATTTGGTTGCTATACCATTTGGAGCATATATGTTTAGTATTGATATGACTTCATTATCTATGATACTCTTTAGCAAGATGTAGTTTCCTTCCTTATCTCTTTTAGTTAGATCTATTTTTGCTTCTGCTTGATCTGAGATCAGGATCATTACTCCTGTTTTTTTTTTTTTTTTTTTTTTTTTTTACTTTAGCTGAAGGAGAATCGATTCTGTTCCAGCCTTTTTCCTTTACTCTGAATATATCACTCTGCTTTAAATGTGTTTCTTGTAAACAACATATTGTAGAATTCTGACTTTTACTACAGTCTGTATCCACTTCCGTTTTATGGGAGAGTTCATCCCATTCCCATTGAGGGTTAAAATTACTAACTCTGTATTACCCACCATCTTGTTTCCCCCAAGTTATACTTTTCTTTTTCCCTTTCCCCCTTTCCCTCAGTATTTTACTTCTGACTACTACCTCCCTCAGATAGTTCTCCACCTTTACAGTTTTTCCCCTTTTCTTTAAACTTTCCTCCTCTACTTCTGTTCTCCCTTTTATTAGTCTCTTCCTTTCCTTTCCCCTTTTCCCTCCTATTTTCCTACAGGGTGGGACAAGTTTCTCTGTGAAGCTAAATATGTCTGATATTCTCTCTTTGAGTCAAATCTAATGACAGTAAGATTAACACAATGCTCACCCCCCCCCCCCTTCTTTCCCTCGATTATAGGTCTTTTTTGCCTTTCCATGAGATATAATTTATCCTATTTTAACTTCATTTTCCTCTTCTTCCACTAGAATCCTCTGTCTTCCTCTAGTTTCTTTTTTATATCATCAGAATAAAATCAATTATACCTGCACCAAAACAGATATATATATATATATATATATATATATATATATATATATATATATATATATATATATATATAGATCTCCAGAGTTCAACAACCTCTTCCCATATAGGGATGTAAGCTTTTTAACTTTAAAAAGAAAGTTATTTTTTTCTTTTCTTTTTTCTTTTTTTATGCTTCTTTTGAGTTCTGTATTTGAAGATCAAATTTTCTGTTCAGCTCTGGTCTTTTTATCAGAAAGGGGTGAAGTTTACCTGTTTCATCAAATATCCTTCTTTCCCCCTGAAAGACAATGCTTAATTTTGCTGGGTAATTGATTCTTGGCTGTAATCCAAGTTCCTTTCAGAATGTCTTTCAGAATGTCAAATTCCAGGCTCTTTGATCCTTTAAAGTGAAAGCTGCTAGGTCCTGGAAAATTCTGATCCTGACTCCAAGTCATTTTTTCTTTTTCTTTTTTTTTAAATTTAATTTTATTTAATAATAACTGTATATTGACAGAATCCATACCAGGGTAATTTTTTTTACAACATTATCCCTTGCACTCGCTTCTGTTCCGATTTTTCCCCTCCCTCCCTCCACCCCCTCCCCTAGATGACAAGCAGTCCTATATATGTTAGATATGTTGCAGTATATCCTAGATACAATATATGTTTGCAGAACCGAACAGTTCTCTTGTTGCACGGGGAGAATTGGATTCAGAAGGTAAAATCAACTTGGAAAGAAAAACAAAAATGCAAATAGTTCACATTCGTTTCCCAGTGTTCTTTCTTTGGGTGTAGCTGCTTCTGTCCATCATTTATCAATTGAAACTCAGTTAGGTCTCTTTGTCAAAGAAATCCACTTCTATCAGAATACATCCTCATACAATATCGTTGTCGAAGTGTATAATGATCTCCTTGTTCTGCTCATTTCAGTTAGCATCAGTTCATGTAAGTCTCTCCAAGCCTCTCTGTATTCATCCTGCTGGTCATTTCTTACAGAACAATAATATTCCATAACATTCATATACCACAATTTACTCAACCATTCTCCAATTGATGGCATCCATTCAATTTCCAGTTTCTAGCCACTACAAACAGGACTGCCACAAACATTTTGGCACATACAGGTCCCTTTCTCTTCTTTAGTATCTCTTTGGGGTATAAGCCCAGTAGTAGCACTGCTGGATCAAAGGGTATGCACAGTTTGATAACTTTTTGAGCATAATTCCAGATTGCTCTCCAGAATGGTTGGATTCATTCACAACTCCACCAACAATGCATCAGTGTCCCAGTTTTCCCGCATCCCCTTCAACATTCATCATTATTTTTTCCTGTCATCTTAGACAATCTGACAGGTGTGTAGTGGTATCTCAGAGTTGTCTTAATTTGCATTTCTCTGATCAATAGTGATTTGGAACACTTTCATATGAGTGGAAATAGTTTCAATGTCATCATCTGAAAATTGTCTGTTCATATCCTTTGACCATTTATCAATTGGAGAATGGCTTGATTTCTTATAAATTTGAGTCAGTTCTCTATATATTTTGGAAATGAGGTCTTTATCAGAACCTTTAACTGAAAGATGTTTTCCCAGTTTGTTGCTTCCCTTCTAATCTTGTTTGCATTAGTTTTGTTTGTACAAAGGCTTTTTAATTTGATATAATCAAAATTTTCTATTTTGTGATCAGTAATGGTCTCTAGTTCATCTTTGGTCACAAATTTCTTTCTTCTCCACAAGTCTGAGAGATAAACTATCCTATGTTCCTCTAACTTATTTATAATCTCATTCTTTATGCCTAGGTCATGGGCCCATTTTGATCTTATCTTGATATATGGTGTTAAATGTGGGTCCATACTAATTTCTGCCATACTAATTTCCAGTTATCCCAGCAGTTTTTATCAAATAATGAATTCTTATCCCCAAAGTTAGGATCTTTGGGTTTGTCAAACACTAGATTGCTATAGCTGACTATTCTGTCTTGTGAACTTAACCTTTTCCACTGATCAACTAATCTATTTCTTAGCCAATATCAAATGGTTTTGGTGACTGCTGCTTTATAATATAATTTTAGATCAGGTACAGCTAGGCCACCTTCATTTGATTTTTTTTTTCATTAATTCCCTTGAGATTCTCGACTTTTTATTGTTCCATATGAATTTTGTTGTTATTTTTTCTAGATCATTAAAATATTTTCTTGGAAGTCTGATTGGCATAGCACTAAATAAATAGATTAGTTTAGGGAGTATTGTCATCTTTATTATATTCGCTCAGCCTATCCAAGAGCACTTAATATTTTTCCAATTATTTAAGTCTGACTTTATTTGTGTGGAAAGTTTTTTGTAATTTTGCTCATATAATTCCTGACTTTCCTTTGGTAGATAGATTCCCAAATATTTTATGCTATCAACAGTTATTTTGAATGGAATTTCTCTTTGTATCCCTTGCTGTTGGATTTTGTTGGTAAGTTATAAAAATGCTGAGGATTTATGGGGATTTATTTTGTAGCCAGCTACTTTGCTAAAATTATGAATTATTTCTAATAGCTTTTTAGTAGAATCTCTGGGGTTCTCTAGGTACACCATCATATCATCTGCAAAGAGTGATAGTTTGGTTTCCTCATTGCCTACTCTAATTCCTTTAATCTCTTTCTCGACTCTTATTGCAGAGGCTAGTGTTTCTAATACAATATTAAATAATAATGGTGATAGTGGGCAACCTTGCTATACTCCAGATCTTACTGGGAAAGGTTACAATTTTTTCCCATTGCATATGATGCTTACTGAAGGTTTTAAATATATGCTCCTGACTATTTTAAGGAAAAGTCCATTTATTCCTATGTTCTCAAGTGTTTTTTATTAGGAATGGATGTTGGATTTTATCAAATGCTTTTTCTGCATCTATTGAGATGATCATATGGTTTTTGTTTGTTTGGTTATTGATATAGTCAATTATGCTAATAGTTTTCCTAATATTGAACCAGCCCTGCATTCCTGGTATAAATCCTACTTGGTCATAGTGTATTATCCTGAGGATGATTTTCTGTAATCTTTTTGCTAATATTTTATTTAAGATTTTAGCATCAATATTCATTAGGGAGATTGGTCTATAATTTTCTTTCTCTGTTTTCAGCCTACTTGGTTTGGGTATCAGTACCATGTCTGTGTCATAAAAGGAGTTTGGTAGGACTCCTTCAATCCCTATTTTTTCAAATAGTTTATTTAGCATTGGAGTTAATTGTTCTTTAAATGTTTGATAGAATTCACATGTAAATCCATCTGGTCCTGGGGATTTTTTCTTAGGGAGTTGATTGATAGTTTGTTCTTTCTTTTTCTGAGATGGGATTGTTTAGGATATTTACTTCTTCCTCTGTTAGTTTGGGCAAACTATATTTTTGGAGGTATTCTTCTATTTCATTTAAGTTGTCGAATTTATTGGCATAAAGTTGGGCAAAGTAACTTCTAATTATTGCTCTAATTTCCTCTTCATTAGTGGCGAGTTCTCCCTTTTCATTTTTAAGACTAACAATTTGATTTTCCTCTTTCCTTTTTTAAATCAGATTTACTAAGGGTTTGTCTATTTTGTTAGTTTTTTCATAGAACCAACTCTTAGTTTTATTAATTAATTCAATAGTTTTTTTACTTTCAATTTTATTAATCTCTCCTTTTATTTTTAGAATTTCAAGTTTAGTGTTTTACTGGGGGTTTTTAATTTGTTTCTTTTCTAGCATTTTTAGTTGCAAGCCCAATTCATTGACCTTCTCTTTCTCTATTTCTCTATTCTCTACAAATAGGCCTCTAGAGATATGAAATTTCCCCTTATTACCACTTTAGTTGTATCCCATACATTTTGGTATGATGTCTCATTATTATTGTTTTCTTGGGTGAAGTTATTAATTATGTCTATGATTTGCTGTTTCACCCAATCATTCTTTAGTATGAGATTACTTAGTTTCCAATTATTTTTTAGTCTACTTTCCCCTGGCTTTTTGTTGAATGTAATTTTCATTGCATCGTGGTCTGAAAAGGATGCATTTACTATTTCTGCCTTACTGCATTTGAGTTTGAGGTTTTTATGTCCTAATATATGGTCAATTTTTGTATAGGTTCCATGAACAGCTGAAAAGAAAGTGTACTCCTTTCTGTCTCCATTACATTTTCTCGAGAGATCTATCATATCTAATTTTTCTAGTATTCTATTTACCTCTTTGACTTCTTTCTTATTTATTTTGTGGTTTGATTTATCTAATTCTGAGAGTGCAAGGTTGAGATCTCCCACTATTATAGTTTTGCTGTCTATTTCTTCTTGCAGCTCTCTTAATTTCTCTTTTAAGAATTTAGATGCTACACCACTTGGTGCATATATGTTTAATATTGATATTGCTTCATTATCCATGCTACCCTTTAGCAAAATATAGTGCCCTTCCTTATCTCTTTTTATCAGATCAATTTTTCCTTAACTTGATCTGAGATCAGGATGGCTACCCCTGCTTTTTTGACTTCACTTGAAGCATAGTAGATTTTGCTCCAACCTTTTACCTTTAACCTGCATGTATCTCCCCGCTTCAGGTGTGTTTCCTGTTAACAACATATTGTAGGATTCTGGCTTTTAATCCATTCTGCTAATTGCTTCCTCTTTATGGGGGCGTTTACCCCGTTTAAATTTATGGTTAAAATCCAAGTCATTTTTTCAAAGAAGTATATGGATTATTCTGAGAAGATAATGGGTGCATAGACAACCACTTAACACTGATCTATGTGAAGCCTTTTATAATTTTCTTTTAGGTTGATGTTGATTCACAGCATAAAATCAGAACATCAATAATAGTGAATAGTGGATTATTAGACTGCATTCTTTTTTTTAAGGTATGGTAACACTGGAGTTTATGGAAATATTCTCTGGTATATTCCATTAAATTCTTCTAGTTATGAAACTGCATCATGATTATAAATTAAGAAACTTTGAAATCTCCATGAAGTTTTTTGAAGCTATTGAAGTAACTTCAAATATGGAAAATTTGGTACAACCAGAAAGTCACTGACTGTAGTTACTTATTTAAATTACTGATAATAGTTCCTGGGATAAATATTAAATTTCATTACCTCTGTCTTCTGGATTTGAGGGGCTAGGGAGGTGATCAGTCTTCTGTTGTATCTTGAATCTTTAGCAATGATTGTTTTCTAAATGAATGTTTATATGGTAGATATCAGTGCAATATGGGATTTAACTAGGACCAACAAAGTATACATAAAGCTAGAGGAATTCTAAGATGATAGAGAAACATTCATTATTATCTCTGCTATTCTTCTGGGTTTTTAATAAATCTATTTCTCTCATCAACTCTGTGATAGTTGGATAATAATGACTTTTTAACAGTGGTGTCCTTTGCCAAGACTATATTTCATTAGTAATGTTTTTAGGTAAATGTTTTTGGTAGCAGTATGACTTGAGACTGGATTGCTCTTGTTTATGTACAGAAAAAAACAAACTTTTGACATAGATTATAAGTAAAGTCCCATTGATGATTTGAATTTGAAGATTTGAGATATACTGGTTGGACAGTATTTTTAAATTCATAATTATTTTTTTCAAAATCTTTAACAGTCTTAGACACACATAGCTGTTATCTGGGTTAGAAGTCTATGCTATGTAGTTTCTCATAATTTGCCTATTATTCACGGTTACACATTCAGTAACCTTGAGAGGAAGCTGTTAGCTTAGGGTGGGTGGCTTGCTCAGTTCAGGTTCTAGTAATTATCCTGACAGTTACTTTAGAAATAGTTACCTTTATAGAGAAGGATTAAGAGGAAAACCTTCCCAGTAAGATTTGTTGCAAAAATTGCAACGAAGATGACATGCTTAAAATAAAACTTAATTCAAAACTTTCAAATTGAAAGGGTTATAATGCAATTTATCTAATAGAAGTATTTCTTCTGCTTCTCAAAAAAGGGTTATAATTGGCCATTTTAGCATAAAACAAATAATAAATGGATCCACTACTACTTAGGAATTTGATTCACTTAGCTTTATTTCTATAGATAGAAAATCATATATTAGTGATTACATACATTATCATACATTAGTGTATATATTAGTCTATTACCCTAGAGTGAGGTGGTCTGCATCACAGGTGCTGACCAAGAAAAAGTATCATGTCTGAAAACAATTGTTACAACAAGGCCAAAACAAGTCTATTAAGAACTAGTGAAATTGAATAAATGCAGATCTTGCTATATGCATGTAATTCTTCCAATTTTTTTTGTACTAGGGGGGTGATGGTGATAGTTGTGCAGCAGATGCATCATATAATCATGACCTGGCTCCCCATCCCCACTATCATCCTCTGCCCCTTCTCCAAGGTCTGGATTCAAATGGATTATATTAATCCTTGAAATTTCATCAAAAATCATAGTATCCTGGTTCATATGTGCTTACCTAGAGTTTATTTTGAAAACTCTTTAGATATACTCATATCCATGTTTTTGCAAATGTGGGTGACTAGGAACTCAGTTTCTATACAAACATGAAAGAATTTCCTATATTTTCCAGTCTTCTTATATCTTACTCTTCTCCATACATTCTTATGACCCAATTACACTGGTCTTACTGTTTCTCCTACAAGCAACTCACACCATCCACAATCATCAGGCATTTTCACTGATTGTCTCCTATGCCTGGAATGTTTTTTTCTCATCTCTGGAAGAATTTATTGGCTTCATTGAAATCTCAACTAAAATCTCAATTAAAATCAACTAAAATCGCACCTTCTGTAAAAAGCTTGTTCAGGTCCATCTTATTATGAATTTTTTGAAGGTAGGGACTATTTTTGACTTTATGTTTCCATTGCTTAGCATAGTGCCACACAAGATATTAATAAATATCTTGTTGATTAAACTTGATGGTATCCCATATGCAATCTACACAAATTTTCTTTCTCTTTTATGGGTCAGCATCACCCCATTATTTGAATTCCTTAAAGAGGAAAATTAACTTTAGAGTGGAAGCAGGGAAACCACTTGACATTCTAGTGAATCCCTTATTCTTTCACAAAGTCTCTTCTTCAGTCTCTTCCAGATTTATACCTTCACCATTTGGTTTGGACTCTTTCAAGAGTGAAAACATGTTTTCGCATTCTGGATATGGAATTTCCTTCCTATTGACCTTCCATTCTCCAAATAGTTTATAGTGGTAATGGGGAAGAACACATTTTCTTTTCTTTTTTTTTTTTTAAATCGTGGTTTTAGTTCCTTGTTGTTTTATCAGCTTGCAGGCTGAGGGGAAGCATGTAGGTGATTCTCTTCTCTTTCTAAAAGGCACACTGCTTAGAAACTTTTTTTCTCTCTCCAGAAGTCAATATACTTAAACTTTTAAACTTAAAGTTACTCTTGGGACAAGACTGGTGCTGTTCAAGAAATATCCTTTCTCTGGCTAGAAGGCTAGATTCTGGGATCACACTATTTAAGAAATAATAAAATCCTTCTTTGTCTAGACATGAGGCTAAGGACATTGTCTATGAATGCTTCCTTTTGGCCACATGAACATAGGTTTCTTCCCTATCCTCCTTATGATACAATAGCATTGCTATAGCTGCTGATATCTGGTTTGAGGAACTTATTTTCAGGAATGCTCCTCTCATTCGACTTGGTGAAAAAACTGTCATCAAGCATCCACAATTTCCATGTGCTTTTATTTCAAGGTAGTCTTCTCCCCACCCCTCTTCTCAGTTTTTCCCTCCTGACCTTACACTATGGAGAAAAAAGGAAGGGATAAGGTAAAAGATGAAAAGAGGCTACCCCATCATATGTTGAAAGTTCTGTTGTCTCATTTTATAAGTTACTGGAAATAGTGGCTTCTTCTACAAAAATTAATACTTCCAAGGGTCCAAACCAACCAAATGATATTAAGGGCATTCTTAGTTAAGAAAAGTTAAGCAGGAGTTGTTTTCAGCTTTCTTTACAAGGTATCAGATGGATATCTGAAGAGAACTCTAAAGAGAACAATGTGGGGAAAATTAATGGTTTCAGACAAAAGTTCACCACCTTGTAAGATCATTAAAATAATCAAAGAACTCTTCATAACCCTATGTGTGTACCATCCTGCTTATATATGCAATAATTTGAGGGGGGAAAGAGAAAGTCTAATATCTAAAGAGAAAAGTTAAAGTTTTATTATGGGAGATAACATTAGCAGAGTCAGGTGAAGATGAGGACAGTGCTCAAAGGCATGGAATTGGGAGATGGAAAATTGAATTTAGAGAACAGTGAGTGGGCCATTCTGTCTTTAACAGTTTCATGAAGGAGTTTTGATATACAATAATTCTGGAATATAGACTATGGACTGATTGTATAGAACTTTAAATGTCAAATTGAATTTTAATTTTGTCTCCAAGGCAATAGGAAGTCATTGAAAGTTATTGAGCAGGACACCAATATACTCAGACTTTAGTAGAATTTAGGAATATATGTTTTTGGCATCTTTTTTGACTAGGGTTGCATATATAAATCTGAGAGTCCTCTATAGAGGAAAAAAAAACAACGTATGAACATAAAGGACCTAGAAAAGATGAGGGTTGAGCTAATCTACAATTAGGGAGTAGGATATAGATAATTATTCATAAATTACCTCTCCACTACCTGACTGTTGATTGTAAAAGGGAAAAAAAAAGAAATATAGAGTATTTTGAGTGAGTGGAAGAGTCAAACACAAGTTTTTTTTTTAAAGTATAAAGAAACCATGTGCAATAATTTAACATGACAATTATTAAATTATGCAGAAATATATTTATTTGAATTCAAGGAGCAGACCTTCTACACAATTTTTACACAACCACGAAGAAAATAAAAAAGAAACCACCATCACAAATTCTGAAAACTTGGTCATCTAAGGCATACTTCACAACAGAAATTTAAGATGTGATAGTCATAGAAGTTTGCTGAAGTCATATTATATAGAGTAAATGATATAAGCATTTAAGAAAGAAGAATGTGATATTAATTCATAATAAAGCTCTCATGGATTCATGCTGCTTTTAGATTTTTGAGTAACCACACAGAGCACGCAAGGACCAATAATAACTTGATTTAAAAAAGTGAACTGAAGTGGGGATACGATTTTTAAAAAATTAAAATGAGTAAAAGAAGCTTTATAATTTTATTCATTTTCTTTTTAATCATCATCTTATTTCTTTTCAGATAATCGAGCATTCAGAGACTGCTTCCAAAATTTTATCAGGGTCTAACTCTTCCATTTGCTTAACTTTTTATGATTTACTGCTTTTGAAATAGCATGATAACATAGTAAGATCTTTATATGTTTCTTTGTTCTTAAATTTCACCTATAAAGGTTTACAAGTCTTTTTCAAATGTTTTAATTAAAAACTGCCAGCAATTACAAATGTATGTATATATATATGTATATATATATTTCTTTCTACAAAGAAATTTCATATTGAATGCAAACAATGTTAGGTTATATAGATAAACAAACTACAAAAGAGTAATCCTTATCAATAAACACACAAAAGAAAACAAAAATTGATATATGAAATTGCTAAGAACATTGATACATGAAATGGGAAAAGTTCATCAGAATTACAACAGTAATATAATAACCTAATGTTGGAGATAATTCAGAGATTCTCTGCTTAACTTCCCAATTGTATCCCTCTTGCCGTATGTATTAGATCCCACATTGGTAGGAGAGAAAATTGCTCCAATATTGTTGTTGGATCGAACTAGAAAGTCAGCCAGGCGCTGTGTCACACATGTAGCCGTGTTACATTTCCTTTTCTCCAGATGATGACTAACAACAACAAAAAATGTTAAAACTTAGAATAAGGAAATTAGGCCTTCTGTTATTCAATTTTCACATCAGTCACTAACTGGCTAACTATGGAAGTACCATATATGTAGATAGAAAATGAAACAAAACTACTCAAATAATTGACATTTTTTCCTTTGTAAGTGATTTTTGTTTTTAACTTTAAAATATTGTGTATCATACCATCTTGTAAACATAGATTTTTGGTGAGGGCATTGTAAAAAATATAGCTAATTTTATTCTTTATATTATTACTAATCAAGATCACATTTCCCAACACTTTCTCTGTATGTCCATTAACAATTGGTTCTAAATTTTTTTTAAAGTGACTTTGACTTACCTTCTTCAAATACTTTTTTTATTTCAAACTTACTTATAGCTTAAAAAATCTATAAAATAATTATGTAATATCAAATTAATCAAATGAATTACTTGGCTTTTGGAAATTTCTTTGAGATCATTGGATACAGATATTTTAAATCTTGTAAAACCTTATGAAAAATCAGATTCTACCTGTTCAGGCATTCTGACTTGTAATGTAGGAGTTGTTTTACTCTTTACATAAGTACATGAACATTACTATCATCCTCCCACCTACATGACTCTTGAAAAAAAGTTATAGAGTATATTTTTAATGGTTTAATGCTATTTCTAAAATGCTTTTTATATTAGTCATATTACTATTCAGCAGAATGTCTCTAGTAGCCTGGAAAAGATATAAAATAATATTATAGCTTAGGCAGACAATGCTAGCTGTTATAGATTATTTAGCTTGCAGCAGAACTTTTGTTTTCCTCTGACTTACAACTGAAATAAATACAGATGGATAAAATTATCAAAAGCAACTTAAAAAATCCTAACATGCTTTTAATATGATACTGGGATAGATACAAAGGTAAAACATATCACCTTCCCCCCAAAAAAACCCATATTTTAAATTTTGTAGGCCAATCACCAGGTGCTAACAAGGCAAATGTAGAAATGTTTTGACTACCCAATCCTTGAAATAAAATGGTGAGTTAAACAATATGGTTTTTTATGAATATGAATCACCAAGGGAAATTTGGATTAAGTAACCTATTTTTACTTCAGAAGTGGTATTTTTGTATATTATTTTTTTATTTTTTTTTGTTGAATGGAGTGCTAGAATTGGATTCAGGAAGAACTGGACCGACATTTATTAGATATATGATCCTATGCAAATCACTTACCTCTTTGTGACTCTGGCAGCTCTTGTAAGTCTGAGTCACAGATGGTTGGCAAACTGACTGATAGATGTAACTTGACCAGTTGACAATGAGAGCTCCCACTGGTCAAGGAAAGCACCATAGTTGTTTTGCTTATTTCTATAAGTTACAATCCATTTGTAGGGATAACTAGAGTGTTTCAATGGGATCTAAAGATTTAAGTTTCAACTAAAGTATCATAGTCCATCTTGGTCCTGGGGAATTGATAAAGAAAGATGTCTTCTTCACTGGAGAAATATAGGGACTACAATTTAAGAGGGACAAATGCAGTTTTTTGTTTGTAGTCTTTACTTAATGTGCCTTATTTTGATAACTATGCATTCGATGGGGGATTGGGGTTATACATAAGTGTAGTTGTAAGGAAAAGTTAATAAGATATAAAAATGAAAGGCACTAATAAAACTATCAATAATAAAGTATCTTGTCCTACATCTATTTTTATCTGTCTATCTCACAGAAACAAAACAATTTGATAGGGCTTATGGTAAGGATAATGGCTGAAGTTCAGGTGCTGTGTTTTGGAAATGGCAGAAAGTGATTCTGACCAATATAAAGACAAAGTTCACCTAAAAGAGCCCAGTCTTCAAGGGATAGAATCTAAAGTTCTGAGGGAGTAGGAAATTCCATTTTCCTCTGGAATGATGAGCTCTGATATATAATCGTTTATCTAATCTTGCCAGAACCAAATCTCTAGCTTACTTTCAGGACATTTCCAAGCTATACTGCCATTTAAGTTCCCCAGGCTCTTAATTGTTCTCCTTTTTATGTTGTCTTTTTCCATTAGAAAGTAAACTTCTTTAGATAGGGAACAATCTTGATTGAATTTGTATCTCCAGTACTTAGCATAGTGTCTAATACATAGTAAGTGTTTAGTAAATACTATATCTTTCATTCATTCATTGATTCATTCACCTTGACCAATATAATTCAGATTCTACTTCCAAATCATTTAATTTACTGGTCAAATTATGAATGCTTCATTTTTATGATTTAGATATAACTTTGGTATAGTTAATAATCTTAAAAGTCTGTTTCTGAAGATTGAATACTTAGAAAATCATTTTAAATTCTGAGGCCACTAAGACCTTTCCTTCTAGCAGAAACAAGCTTATATTTTTTCCTGAGGACTGGGAGTAAGAGCAATTTGTTCTAAATACTTTGAATAGGCAATTTTCAAAGCATCTAAGATAGCTTTAAATTAAATGACTATTAGAAAATTTCAAAAGGAGATATGCCCTTAGCTAAACTTGTTAAAGATCCAGAGGAGAAAAAGGAATTAATTTTATAGGCAAAATGTCTAGTAGATATTAACCAAGTGGGAAAATGGATAAAAAAGGCATAATTTTAAGAATATCTAACTTTGTTTAGGAATATCAACTTAAGAATCAACCAAACAATTATTAAGATTTTGTTACATGCCTACTATTTGCCAGATATAATGTGAGGCACTATGAATACAAAGATAAAAAACAAAATATTTCCTGCTCCCAGTGAACTAATATTCTATTGAAGAAGAAATATATGCTGTTAATTTTCAATTTATCAAAATTAAAGCCTTATTTAACAAAAGATAACATTAACTTTAGGAAGAAATAGTATGATTTCTTGATAACACAGAATTGTCTTGTATTTGAAGTTATTTCAGTTGAGTATATACTATCAATTTCAGTAAGGTTAACAAATAACTCACTATCATGATATAAAGATGGTCAAAAATATCCTACTAAAGTTAATTTCTCCACCATTTTTTAATATCCTAGGTTATAGACCAAATAGATAAATTTGTCTACCAGGCTACCCACTTATGTCACACTTTATTTGGGATACATGAAATTGAGTTATAAGCTGTAAGTGAATTGGAAAGAAAAAATACTCTTGGTTATTTTAATCTGAAGTTGTTGTGAGCATCTAAGTATAAAAATTTCTCCATCTCAAAGTTTCAGTCCATTTTTCTTGCTGTACTACTCTTTTTCTATATTCAACTTATCCTATCCAAGGGTAAATACAATTAAGACATATTATTTCATATGCTGAAATCAGTAAACTAGAAGATGGACAAAGATTTGCATACTTCATGAGCTATTTTGTCACCCTCCAAGTTTAAATTGAATTATCTGCACGTTGTTAGAAGATTGAAATAAAGCTGAAAAAAGCCACACTGAATCATAAAATATCAGACATCTTCTGGTCCAAACTCACATTTTACACATAAGGATCATGAAAACCAATCATTCAATAAATCATTCAAAGTGATACTATTTACTTGCTTGAAATCAAGTCTCCAATCTGGTAGTCTCCAATCCAAGTCTATAGTTGGGCAAATGCATAGTGCAAGTCCTTACCTTTTACATTTCTTGATTGTATTTGATTTTCATGTCCTTATAGATTTACAATACAAATAGCCTAAATTATAAATTTTAATGAATAGAAAAATAAAAAAAAAATGAAAATGATTGATTTTTCAAAAGAAAGCTGGTGGATTACTGTTGGGTTTGCTTTTTTAAAAGTCAATTGGTATTTATATTGTTTGTCTTGGCTTTAAATAATATCTTGTTGCAAATTTTAAAATGCTTAATATGACTAAAGCCTTGTCCTTTAACAAACAAAAATGTGATTTCAACTATGTTAGTTAAAAGCAAAATTCTAGATTTTTAAAAAAAGCTTATATAATAGGTTGCAGTTTAAAATCAAGAGACTGAAACTAGTACCCAAATTATTTGAGGACAAAGAATTTTAGGAACTAGGTAACCATTCCATCTCCAAATGAGAGATATATAATAACAAAGCTATGTAGAGACATATTTCATAAATGTGCTCAGGAAATGTCTACAGTCTAATGAACTAAATGATTCAAGATATAGACAAAAATACTAAGTAATACAGCTAATTTTCCCATCATCATGCCATTGTGTTGCTGCTTAAGAAGAACTTCATGTCAGTTTTAGAGTTATTTTTATCTGTGAAAAACATAATTGAGAACTAGTCATACTTCTCAGAGCACTCTGTAAACCAGGTAAGTTACAGCATGACAAATGAATATGTCAATTCTTACTGCTTGATATGGCACATCAGTGATTTAGAAATGTTTATATATATATAAAAAAAAAAGGAAATGTAGTTCCATAGTTCCATATAGCAACTATTATATTTTCAAATCACTGATTTCATTGAAGAAGTAAATTTGATTGTTCTCTATTTTGTAAGGTATGTTTAGTCCAGCTTTTTAGAACCATGTAAAGGCAAAGTTAATGTAAACTCAAATAAATTTTTTTAATGTTACTTTATGATACCTTGATTCCAATGGATCTGTGGTATAAAAGGAGAATTATATTTTTCAAACAAATCTCTTTTTGAAAAAAAAAGAAAAATTAGCAGCTGTCATTTGAACTTGAGGCTTAGTCTTAAAAAGAGTGGTTAAGTAATAACACATCTTTAAAAATATGTATCATATCATGGAATAATGATAATATGTGTCATTTAAAGTTACTTCTTAACTATATAGAGCTGTTGACAACTAAGACTGAGTTGGAGAGATGGTGCTAGTCTGCATTTGATAGAGGAAATTTCTTCACTGGGGAGTCCCTGTATCAATTCCTATTCCTATTCCTAGAACAGAGTTAGGTTCTATTTTCAAGGAATATTGATGTGAATTTTTATTATTTAAAAAAGAAATAAGATAGACTAATTTTTATTAGAAATAAAATACCCCCCCTTACTCATCTAGTGTCAACAACTGGCTTTCCTTATTTGTTCTTCAAATTTAACTTCTTAAAGATGTAACTTGTCTCTTGGATATATCTATATGTTTTACTTCCTAGGAGTAGATTTAAGTGTTTTGGCAGTTACTGAAACCCCTTCAACAGAACTTAACAAGTAAAAGATCTGAATCAACATATGTATAATATTTAGCTCTCCCTAATTCAAAATTTCTACATCTCAAGTCTGCTTTTTGAATCAATAACATAAGAAAAGCTAAAGGAATACCTTTTAGTGTTTCCTGCTTCATTTTCAGGCACTGTCCCTCTAATTTCCAACAGTGTATTTCTTGACCGAATTGGCAATATCCATTCCTGCCTGTCAGAAGTTCCATCGGAGAGATCACCAGCCACTGACATTAATCTTTAAAGAACACAGAATACAAAGCACAATTGAACAGCTTTTAGTATTGTTCTTAGGCAAGATTTATCATTCAGAACCCAATGGCAGTATTACATAATGGATTTCTCAAGCTTTAAAAAATAAGTGCTAGAAAGTTACCAACCTATCAATAGGTGTAGCCTCCAGATAGCTTAAAGCAACAGAGAGCACAATAAGGACAACTGGCAGCTTTAGATTGCACATTGCTTCTTCCTATATTTTTTGGAAAGAATGAGATAGAAGAGAAATTAAGTATTCCTTGCAACTCTGACCCCAGTGACATCCTAAATCATAGATCGCTTTGTATTTAGGGAGGACCACAATTTCAATTGCAATAGTCCTTCAATTCATATTCTTTTTGCATAAATGAAATTGCATTTTTCTTATCTCTGTTTTTTCAAAATATCTTTGAGCATTTGAAATTATGGATCATCTTCCTTTAAGCTTTTCCATGAATAAATGATAAAAAGTACCACCCCATCTCTTCAACTACCCCAAATAAGTACAAATTTTAAATCTCAGAAATAGAAAATTCTTTACCTTTTACTGCTTAAGGGACTGAAGAAATCAGAAAAACTCTCTTTTTGCTGGCAAGAAAGATACACGAAGTAATTTCAAGCTTGCATCCACTTCTGGAGTAATCCCCCCCCACCCCTTTGCTAGCTAGTAATACTGCTTTTATATACCCTTCACACCTTTCACAGCTCTGACATCAGACAGCACAGAGAGACTCTGTCATTAATTTCCATCCCTATAGATAGAAAGTGCCTAATAGAGAGCAGAAGAAGATGGGTCATTATTACATTAACACATCAGTAAATATTAACATAGCAGATATAGGGTATTTTGTGCTAGTAATGTTTTATCATACATATGAAAACATCATTTTACGTTTAGGTAGAACAGCAGAAGAACTGCTTCTCATATGAATTTTCAAAGGTTTAATGAGTTGTCATGTCATTAGCATGGAAATGATGAATTAGGGAAATAGTAATACAACTTAAATGCAACTTCAGTGCCCATCAATATTCTTCCTAAAGAAAGAAGTGAGTATAGGACAGAGTAGTGAGAAATCATGAAAATAAAAGTAAAATCAAATGACCAAGTCTCCTAGGGAAGAGACTAAGACAAAAGTGACAACTATCAAAATGCAAATAATGTAAAGGAGAAAAGGGTTTTTTTTTCTGTAAATGACTAAAAAAATTATTTATAGTAACTTTTACCAAAAACAGTTTACAGTGCCTAAAAGAAAGGTAAATGTTTAAAAAGCATCCATGTTTAAATTCAGATATATACACAATATAGACAGTAGAAATCATTCTTTGTTAAATCTCTTTTCTAAGAATAAGATTTCTCCTTAAATTTGTAAATGCTCTATCATGTGCCTTGTATATTTTTGAAGAAATATTATTTTTATGTTAGAAAATTAGAAATAATTCAAAAATATGCCTAAAATTTCTTAAAATGTGGGCAATTAATAGTCTTCAAGACTGTTAGGATAGTAGCATAGTTGCTTTCTTTAAACCACAGTAACTTTTAAAATTCAGAAAAAAGAAATTTAGTCTAAGTATGGAATAATTACAGCTGAATGCGTAACATAAAAAAAAAACAGTAAGAATAGTCAACCGAAATATTTTGAGCTTTTACTCAACATCTACATATTTAGCTCATTACCTATAATGGATAGAGCAAATATAGAAAATCTCTCAGCCTTCCAGTTGTAGGAATTCCATATAATTGTAACTTAATTTGAATTCCCCCAAACCACCGATATATATTACTTTTATCAGTGAAATGAAAAGTTCATTTAGTCCTTATCTATTGTTTTTCTGGCAATACTTAAATGTTGAGACAATTAATCATGTACATATAATTCTGTGCATATAATATATGTATATAAATATACATATAATATTCATGTTATATGTATATATGCATATATTTATACATATGTGTGTGTAATAATTATGGCATGGATGCTCAGTGGAAACTCCAACTATTTATACATATATGCATATATTTCTATACATACTATTGTACATATACACATCATATATGTTTATATTTGCTTTCTTATTCATTATGCTTCCTCCCCACCCCCCCATTTTGTTGTTCTAACCATTTCGCTTTGAAAGTTATGATTGTTAGGCTTTTATTTTTCAATATTTGTTTAAATGTTAAGAATTTTATCAATGTGAAGCTTGGAGAGTTTGTGACTGAACCTATAACTTTTCTCCTAAGAAAAGTTCCATAAAGCTGAAGAGGAAGGAACTCAAAAGACAACATTTAAAGGAAGCTATTATCATGACAAGATTTTCCATAAACATTACAGAAGGGACAGTTTTTTAAAAAAAAATAAATAAAAGAGACAATCACAGAAATTGTGACTGAAAATTGGAAAAGCTTTTTCACAAAATTTCACTGTAGCTAGGATAAGAAATATAGCTGATTGTGGAAAAAATAATCTTACCCTTCCCCCCCCCCCAAGACTCTCTGATGAAAATGGATATCCAATAGTTGAATGAACAAATTATAAGGGCAAAGGTCATTCCCCAATGAATAAAAGAAGAATTGTAAAATATTAAAAGTCATATGAAGCATTGGTTTAATTTACTAAGAAAAGAAATGCAAATCAAACAATTGAGATTTCACTTTTCATCTAGAAAACTGGAAAAAGTGACAAAAAAAAAGGGAAAAGACATGAAAAGAACAGCATACTCACGAGTTGAGCTGTGATTTACTTCATCTATTCTAGAAAGAAATTTGGAATTATATATCTATATCTATATCTATATATATTTAATAACTTTTTATTGATAGAACTCATGGCAGGGTAATTTTTTACAACATTATCCCTTGCATTCACTTCTGTTCTGATTTTTCCCCTCCCTCCCTCCATCCCCTCCCCCAGATGGCAAGCAATCCTTTACATGTTGAATAGGTTACATTATATCCTGGATACAATATATGTGTGCAGAACCGAACAGTTTTCTTGTTGCACAGGGAGAATTGAATTCAGAAGGTATAAATAATCCGGGAAGAAAAACAAAAATGCAAGCAGTTTATATTCATCTCCCAGTGTTTTTTCTTTGGGTATAGCTGCTTCTGCCCATCTTTGATCAATTGAGACTGAATTAGCTCTCTTTATTGAAGAGATCCACTTCCATCCGAATACATCTTCAAACAGTATCATTGTTGAGGTATGTAATGATCTCCTGGTTCTGCTCAAATCCAGCCTCAGACACTTAACGATTCCTGGTTGTATGACCATGGGCAAGTCACTTAACCCCAACTGCCACAGCAAAAGCAAAATGCAAAAAGCAAAAAGAAGAAGAAAAGAAAACAAACAGAAAAGTCGTTGCAATGACAAAAGAGCTATCAGTTCATGTAAGTCTCGCCAAACCTCTCTGTATTCATCCTGCTGGTCATTCCTTACAGAACAATAATATTCCATAATGTCCATATACCACAATTTACTCAACCATTCTCCAATTGATGGACATCCATTCATTTTCCAGCTTCTAGCCACTACAAACAGGGCTGCCACAAACATTTTGGCACATACAGGTCCCTTTCCCTTCTTTAGTATCTCTTTGGGGTATAAGCCCAGTAGAAACACTGCTGGATCAAAGGGTATGCACAGTTTGATAACTTTTTGAGCATAGTTCCAAATTGCTCTCCAGAATGGCTGGATGTATTCACAATTCCACCAACAATGTATCAGTGTCCCTGTTTTCCCACATCCCCTCCAACATTCCACATTATCTTTCCCTGTCACTTTAGCCAATCTGACAGGTGTGTAGTGGTATCTCAGAGTTGTCTTAATTTGCATTTCTCTGATTAATAATGATTTGGAGCATATTTTCATATGTCTATAAATAATTTCAATTTCTTCATCTGAGAATTGTCTGTTCATATCCTTTGACCATTTATCAATTGGAGAATGGTTTGATTTCTTATAGATTAGAGTCAATTCTTTATATATTTTGGAAATGAGGCCTTTATCAGAACCTTTGATTGTAAAAATGTTTTCCCAGTTTATTGTTTCCCTTCTAATCTTGTCTGCATTTGTTTTGCTTGTACAAAAACTTTTCAATTTGATATAATCAAAATTTTCTATTTTGTGGTCAATAGTGATCTCTATTTCTTCTTTGGTCATAAATTCCTCCCTCTTCCACAGGTCTGAGAGGTAAACTATCCTATGCTCTTCCAATTTATTTATAATCTCATTCTTTATGCCTAGGTCATAAACCCATTTTGACCTTGTCTTGGTGTATGGTGTTAAGTGTGGGTCAATGCCTAGTTTCTGCCATACTAATTTTTAATTTTCCCAGCAATTTTTGTCAAATAGTGCATTCTTATCCCAGAAACTGGGGTCTTTGGGTTTGTCAAACACTAGATTATTAAAGTTATTGGCTGTTTTGTCCTTTGAACCTAACTTATTCCATTGATCAACTAGTCCATTTCTTAGCCAATACCAGATGGTTTTAGTAACTGCTGCTTTATAATATAATTTTAGATCTGGTACAGCTAGGCCACCTTCATTTGATTTTTTTCATTAATTCCCTCGAAATTCTTGACTTTTTGTTTTTCCATATGAACTTTGTTGTTATTTTTTCTAGTTCATCAAAGTAGTTTTTTTTGGGAGTCTGATTGGTATAGTGCTAAAGAAATAGATTAATTTAGGTAGTATTGTCATCTTTATTATATTTGCTCAGCCAATCCAAGAGCATTTAATATTTTTCCAGTTGGTTAGATCAGACTTAATTTGTGTGGAAAGTGTTTTGTAGTTTTGCTCATAAAGTTTCTGATTTTCCCTTGGCAGATAGATTCCTAAATATTTTATACAATCAGTAGTTACTTTAAATGGAATTTCTTTTTGTAACTCTAACTGTTGGGTTTTGTTAGTGATATATAAGAATGCTGATGACTTATGTGGGTTTATTTTATACCCTGCAACTTTGCTGAAGGTGTGGATTGTTTCTAATAAGTTTTTAGTAAAGTCTCTGGGGTTCTTTAAGTATACCATCATATCATCAGCAAAGAGTGGTAATTTGGTTTTCTCATTGCCTATTCTTATTCCTTTAATCTCTTTCTCAACTCTTATTGCCAAAGCTAGCATTTCTAATACAGTATTAAATAGTAACAGTGATAGTGGGCAACCTTGTTTCACTCCTGATCTTATTGGGAATGGTTGTAGTTTGTCCCTGTTACATATGATGCTTACTGTTGGTTTAAATAGATGCTACTGATTATTTTAAGGAAAAGTCCATTTATTCCTATACTCTCAAGAGTTTTTAATAGGAATGGATGTTGGATTTTATCAAATGCTTTTTCTGCATCTATTGAGATGATCATATGGTTTTTGTTAATTTGATTATTAATATGGTCAATTATACTGATAGTTTTCCTAATATTGAACCAGCCCTGCATTCCTGGTATAAATCCTACTTGATTGTGGTGTATTATCCTGGGGATAATTTTCTGTAGTCTTTTTGCTTGTAATTATATTTTCACGAATGTGTTTAGACAATCCATATCTTTTGATCCACAGATCCTATTGAAATGTCTCTTAAAGGAGATAAAAACTAGAAAAGAGTCCTACATAGATTAAAATATTCTTAGCATCCTGTTTGAGGTAATTCTAAAGCTAGCATTCTCTTAGTTCAAATTCTTTGCTTCATCTCTTCCTTTCATGTTCTGAGTTCCAAAAATGAAATCTTTGCTTATAACTAATTTCTCTTTGAATATGGCCTCCCTCTTAATCTTCTTCTTTCCCCCAATTCCACAGATCCCCTAAAATTCTACAGCAACTTCTATATGTATATGATGTTATGTTGTATGTCTTCAATTTTCTTTTGTCTAGTTCAAATGAAATTGAAGCTTGTGAGCATTCTGCTTCACCATCATTTCCTTCATGTCTTATAATATTCTTCTGTATGCTTTTATGGAAGATAATAAATTTCACCCTGTTCTTTCTCTTTCTATATTATTGTGTTTTTTTGTTTTGTTTTGTTTTGTTTTTAGTAACAACTCCTGACAAAGTGCTGCTGGCTACAAAACCTTGTGGGATATATAGTTCTTTCTAAGTTTATAGAAGAAAAAAAATTAAAAAGACATGAACTCTCTGATAAAAGATGATAGTGGGGAAATAAGTTTTGGTTTTTTTTTCCACTCTAAGCAAAGGCAGGGATCTGGGGAATGTGAACTCTTGAAGAAAACAAAAATGTGACTGTCATCTTAAGGCAGATTTAGGATACCAGAGCAGCTATTGGTGCTGACTACATCAGCATATTTCTTACTCTAAGAGGATGAAAACTTTCATGGTCCTTTTTCTTTGGAGGTTTCTGACATAGCTCTATTGTTTCTCTCTTCCTTCTTCTCTCCCTCTTTCTTTCTGTCTGTCTGTCTCTATCTGTCTCTCTCTATGTCTGTCTCTGTCTCTTTGAATGGGGTGATCCTGGTACTCCCTGGGATTTTTGGTATTTACCTGTGCAATACTTGTTCAGATGAAAGAACTTTATGATTTCTCTTTAGCTCTTTTTTATTATAATTCAATTTAATATTATTTTAGATCATTATTAAAATAAATCTATTTTTTTAGGTCATTACTGAGATAAAAGCAGGAGAATTGTCTTCTTTATTACCTAGCTATCTTAAGTATCCTTTCTGTGAATTTAAATTATATGTACATTTATTTAAAATTTAAAAACAAAATAAAAAAGTGCACAGTAGAACTAAGAGGGGATTCAAAATGTAAAGCAGCAAATTTCCATTTCAAGAAGCCTCTATAAAAAGTACTACACATTGTGTTCTCAGCTATCCATCTCTGCTTTCTTGTAGGTCTTTTGGGAAATTTCAACATTCTTTAATGAAATCCTTCTTCTCCCAGAAACAAAGCTCTATCTACTTAACATCACTATTCCACCACCGTTTTATATCATATAAACAACATTACCTTTGAGGAATTAAAAACTTACTGATCACATAAAAAGCAAAAGAAGGATTTGTGTCACTTGATTAGCTACAATGTGTAGCAAATAAGAAACTTTGAAGAAAAGCCAGAATAAAGGACATTATCAGGGAAATTTATGATAAAATAGATGAAGTTTCAAATTATATTTTAAGAGCAAGGAAAATGGATAGATAGTGTACAAGTTTAAAACAAAATGAGGAATACCCTCAATATGTGAAGGGATTCTTCTGTGGCAAACTCATGGAAGGACATAAGCAAAAGTCCAAAAGAATTAGAAAATAGTTTTAATAACCATAATGTGCTCATCATTTACATAGATAACTGAAGTACCTTGTGTTGAAAGAATTTGCTTTTTAAAAATTTAACATTCATTTAAATTTTTTGAGTTCCAAATTCTTTTCCTTTCTCTCACCCTCCTCTGTAATGTTTGGGCTAGCTTTCTGGAGGTTCATGGGATCAGTCCGAGGCCTTGGCTTTAGTGGAGAAGTGGTGAAAGCAGGACAGGCACCACAAGGCTGGTCAAAATGGAATGTCTCTTTTCCAGTTCTTCTCAGTCCTTAAATACCCTGTTACAATTACATCATTGTAGCATGCTGAATATGTATGAACTAGAGAACCATTATATCACCATACTAAGTATCTATGTGAACTACATAACCATCATCTCATCAATTCTACTGAGTTAAAACTTTGTTTTAAGTATACTTCTCCAGAGTTCTGACCCTCTACACTCTTCCACACATTGAGAGGCAAGTAATATGATACAAGTTATACATATTAAATAATTCAAAAATGTATTTTCATGTTAATTATGTTGAAAAAGAGGAAAAAAGTGAAAGAAAATGTTTCAATCTGCACAAATAGTTCATCAGTTCTTTCTTTGGAGGTAGATAGCACATTTTATCATGAATCCTTTGGAACTGTCTTGGATAATTCTATTATTCAGAGTAGCTAAGTCTTTCTACTTGATTATCATTACACTGCTGCTATGTGTACAAAGTTTTCTTGGTTCTGCTCCCTTCACTTTGCATCAGTCTATATAAATCTTGGGTTTTTCTAAAACCATATATTCCACCAAATTATATAGCACAACTTATTCAGCCATTCATCAATTGCTACACATTCTTTCAACTTTTAATTCTTCACCACTACAAAAAAAGCTGCTATATAATTTTGTACATATATGTTCTTTCTCCTCTTTTTTTGGATCTCTTTGCTATATAGATCTAGTAAGTGGTATTACTTCATCAAAAGGTTTATAGTTTTATAGCTTTTTGGAGAAAGTTTTAAAATTATTCTCCAGAATAGTTGGACCATTTCACAATTTCTCCAACAATGCATTAATATACCTGTTTTCCATATCCCCTTCAGAATTTATCATTTTTCTTTTCTGTAATGCTCTCCAACCTGATAGATGTGAGGTGGTACCCCAGAGTTGCTGTAATAGTTATTTAGAGCATTTTGTATGTGACTATTGATAACTTTGTTTTTTCCCCCTGAAAATTACCTGTTTATTTTGAATATTTATCAAATAAGAAATGGCTTTCTTAAATATATATATATATATATGCACATATATTTACATACATATTTGGCTCTGTTCATTATATATTTGAACAATAAAACATTTAGCAGAGAAACTTTCTGTAAAAAAAAAATCCCTCCCACTTGCCAGTTTTCTTTCTAATTTTGGCCGCATGGGTTTTGTTAGTGCAAAACCTTTTAAATTTCATATAATCAAAATTATTCATTTTCTCTGTCATCATCATTTTCTACCTTTTGTTTGATCATAAACTCTTCTTTAATCCATATTTAAAACAGATAAATTTTCCCATGCTCCCTAATTTGCTCACAGCATCATCCTTTATGTCTAAATGATATTATCTATTTTGATCTTATCTTGGTATATGTTGTGAATGCTTGTTTATATCTAATTTTTACTGGAATGACTCCCAGTTTTCTTAGCACTTTTTATTAAAAGTGGGATTAATATAATTCAATTCTTTCAGTGGAATATCTAGAATGTCCACTTCATAGTGAGTAGATGAGTATCTCACATTTAAACTACCAACAGCCAGTTTATAAGTTTTTCTGTGATTCTTAGTACTTTTAAACCTGTTTTCTGCCTCTCTGCTACTCTATAGGAGACAGTATAGAACTGAGAGGCCCTTTGCTTTTTTTAATTCCACAGTTCATTTAGAAATCAAGCTTGGTTTATTTTCATGACTTTCCTAATGGGTGAAGAGAATGATTACTCAATGCTATTTGAAAGCTTGCAGAATGCATCCTTCTTCTGCCTTTTGGCAGCAGAAGACCAAAAGGATTCCAGATTTTCTTATAGAGAGCCCTAGAAGGAAGGATTTGGGCAAGTAGGTATGACAATGTACAATTTTTTTTACTTCATTCCACAGTCAAAATTCATTCACTTGAGGGACATTTACCTGAAATAATTCTGGAACTATGTGCTCTTTCTGCTGCAAATTAGGAGTAAAAGGAGCTCTCTTTTCTCAAGATTTCATCAACTCCATGATGCTTCATACAGGTATGAAACATTGAATTCACTCCACCAAACATGGAAGTCTTATGCCAATGTTACAGACTAGAACCCCAGCTTATTTATGGGTTCTCATGAGCAAAGAATTAATTTATTATAAAGTATTCTGCCTACTAGTGATGAGTCTTTTTGTACTTAGTTAGACTTGTTAATGGAACACAGAATCTACATGAAACTGGCACTGAATTCTAAGCCTTTCCAGATTAGTAGAACCTGTGAGAACTTGTACTCAACTGGCATTATCTTTGGGAGTTTAAGTATGATGAGGTAGTAGAGTAGAATTTTGTGGAGGTATTTATAACTTATTCCTTTAATGTAAGGCCCTTTAGGACACAAGAAAGGAATTTAATAGAGCATATTTCCTTTTATTAGGCATATATTCTCAATAAGCATTTTTAAAATTCAATTTCATCACAAATTTCCTATTATATGAACCCCTCCCCCAAAATCCAAGACAACAGACTTCTTTCAGGTAGAAGAAGTGTAGGTACAAAGATAAATCATATTCTGTGCCCACAAGAGAAGTGAAATATATTCACTCAAAATAGCAAAAGAAACCTAATATTTCTTGACTTAAATCTATAAAATCTTTATTAAATTAAAAAGAAATCATTCAAGCCATTTGTAGGAATAATAAAATGTAGTGCTTCATTTTATAAGTAAAGAAAAAACCTAGAAATGTTAAATGAATTGCTAAAAGTCATATGGTATGGTGAGAGGAATAGCCTCTCCCATGGGACACCTGTCCCATGCCAATATAGGCTAGTTTTACCTTAAAAATATATTAAAATCATCTTCAAAACTTGATTGGTTGAAGGACCTAAAAGCTCAAGTTGTTAACAAACATCACATGACTACAAAATTGCCATAAGGAAGCCAGGTCTTTGATGTATATTACTTGCCTAGTAGACTACAATGGGCAACCAGACAATGGTGCTTTGCTCAGATGGATCACTTCTAAGTGCCCTCATGCATACCCTTGTGGAATATCCTTCTTCTGCTATGATTAAATAAAACTCCTTTTGCTAATTACTGAATATAACTTAGTAACATCTGACTTTTTTTTTCCAATCTCAAATATAAAATACAAGGGCCTGGCATGAATCAGACCAGACACATAGTAATAAATACCAGGGTTGGAAATTTAAACCCAATTCCACTGTTTCTAAATCTAAGGCTCTTTTAATTGTATACTACCACCTTTTGTTATTGAAAATGGTGGTATAACTTAAGAAAATGTTAACAAAACTGGTCAGTCAAAAAATATGACTTCAAATCTACAATGACTGCAATGATGAATACTTGCACTTAGTGTTTAAGGCTGTTTTCTCCATTTCCTATCCCATTCTAATCTTGAGCCTATTCCTCTAGCCATTAAGACATAGATACACATAGAATTTTATGACCCTTTAGATATGAACTTCTTCTTGGTCAACAGTTTAACTTGGTATTTTTCTTCTCAAATGATTGCATGATAATCTTTTGTATTTTTACATGAAATATTCGTTCTTTTCTGCCATTTCTTAAAAAATGGAGAACAGTGATTTGTAAGTCCCAGAAGTAAAAGAGTCTTTTCTAACACTCTTTTCATATATTTTGCCAGATTCGAAACTTGTGAATAAGGTGTTTGCTAAGAGAGGAGGGCCTGCCTGACAGAATCCTAGGTGAGAGTGAGCAATGCCTTCTCACTTACAGCTTAATTTTATTTTTATGGTTTTGAGGGAGAGAATTCTGTCCCTTATAGTTTGCATCTTTGGATTTTTAAATGTTTTTTCAGAAAGTCCCAAACAAAAATATCAGTCTTTTGCAATTTAGAATTTTAAGTATGTTGGAAAAAATTAAAGAGCAATTCCTACAGAAATCTAAGATATAACTTTTGTCTCAGAAGTAAGTATAATTTTAAAAAGTCTATTAAATTATTTATGCAATAATGGAGTTTTAGGTTTGAAAGGACACAGAGATCATTTAAACAAAGCTCATACCCATTCACAACTTCTCTCTGAGATATTATGGACTGATGGCCATCTACTACCTCTTTGGTCATTTGCAGTAATGAAGATTTGATTCCCCTCCCCCCCAAATTAGCCCATTACATTATTAGACATCACTACTTATTTGAAATTCTTCCTTTTATTAAAGGATAAGAAGGGAATTATTTTGGGAAGTTCTAAAGATTTATTTTGTTCCCTTCATTTTAACTATAACTTGGTGAGTACGTAAATATCATGCTTATCATATTTCCAGATGATATGGAACTGGGAGATATGACAGAATAGATGACAGAAATATGATCTAAAATATTCTCAAAAGTCTAGAATAGTGGACCAGATCTAATATAATGAAGTTTAATTGGGATAAACATAAAATACTAGCCTCAAAAAAGTTAACTGCACCAATAGTGGAGGCAGAGACACATGACTGAAGAAAAGTGATCTCAGATAGCAATAATAGGAGAGTAATGACCAGAACAAAGGAAATTGTTGTCCTGCTTCCTTTCCTATATTTCATAGAGGGAAAAGAAACAGATTACTGAAAGTTGAAGTTATGTAATAGGAATGAATCTTTCTCCCCCTCTATATGGCATAAGGATGGACCCTCTAGGAAACTTTTAGTGCACTGAGGAATAATAAGATAGGTCCATAGGTACTATCAGGAGAAATTTCAACTGATAATGTTCAGAAAAAGAAGAAAGAAGAACTAATCAGGGGTAGCTGGCGACTTTTTACAGTGGCATTTGTCCACCTGACTGAAAAATAGGAAAGTATGATGTCTTTCTAGGGTAGATGTCTGGGAAATAATTAAGAGCTTCCTAAGATCTGACAAATGTGGAAACCACTACCCACTTCTGGTAATTCCTGTAGGGAAGAAATATATAACCAGAATAAAGAATAAAGGTGATGTTAGACATTTTGAATCCCCAAGCAAAAAATCCAAAATGTTTAGGACACAAACTATGTAACCCAGGTAAGAAATCACTCTAGCTGTCATTGATTGGCTAATAATATGTACCAGGCCAATCCCCACTTGGTCATTGTTTGGTCCCTGATTGGTCTCAGAGTGACTATAAGTACCACTTATTTCAGTTTTGACTAAAACCCCAAAATCTTTCCCTCCCAGATTAATTTTTTTTGGCTAAGTAAAAGAGGCCATTCTTTGCTTCAATTCTTACCTATCCTTAATTACTGAACGGACCTTTCCTCAGTTAATCTGAGACTTGTTAAAGACCTGAGCTTAAAAAGGCATCTCTTACTGCATTTAGGGCCATCTCTAGTTAATCCTGATCTATAGATTTTACCATGGGATCCATGTGACTTGAGAGGAGAAAGTGAGGCAGGTGACTTTGCACAGCTCTCCCTCACTTAAATGCAGTTCATTTGCATGTCTTGGATGTCATGGTCCTCTTTGAGAATGAAGGACAAACAACAACAATAAGACTTTTCATCTCTAAGGTTCAATGACTCTATGAGTTGAAGTCTATCAAACACTAACTTCTCCCTATTTTCCTAATTTTGTGTTCTGGAACTATACAGAATATTTTATTCTACTTCCATGTGTTATGATTCAAGGTACTTGACCACAACTATTCAGATACCTCTTTTCAAGCTAAGCATCTTATATTGCTTGCTATAACTGAATACGATACTCTGAACAATGGTTTCTTTACTTCTTTTAATTTCCCTTATGTGTGTGTATGTGTGCATTATGCATGTGTGAATTGTGTGTGTGTGTGTATGTGTGTAGTTATGGCAGATTTATTCTCTATAGGAGATTTATCCTGCAGTATTTACTCTACAGTATTTCTTTATTAGGACTTTTCCCTTATTTTGTAGTTTTCCTTTCTCTTCTGTTTCCACTGATAGAAAACCATTTGACAAAGATTATATATTTACAGCACCAATAATTAATGTTTGGAAAATTTCTAGAAGTTGGGTGAATCTGCACATTTTTCTGATACTATGCCCACCATCATGGAAGTCAACAAATTTCTGTGATCATTATCTTCCCTTGTCAGCCTAAACTCATTTAAAATTTTATTTAGCATATTTCAGATTCTTTCTATTGATTTGTAATATATTTATGTTCATTCTTTTACCTCTCCTGATTTCATCTTCTAAAGTTGCATTTTTGTCTTCTTTCAAATATCACTAATAGTAGCTTAGCAATCTGCCAATTCTTTCAGGATCCAAAGATGTAGCTTCAGGTGACATGAATTTATTCAACATAATTTAGGTGTTCTCTTATTAAGTTCAGTAGCACATAGCTTAAATATAAACTCCCTATTAGCTGTTTTTGTTCAGTCCTTTCCAGTACATTGTCAACGGAAATGTAAAACAAAATAATAGTTAAATAACTCTTCCTTTGCAATAATAGTAACGAAAAGCTGACATTAATATAGTACACTAAGGTTTACAAAACTGCTTTACAAATATTATCTCATTCTATCTTCATAACAATCTGTCAATAATTAATGACATTTTATAGATGAAGAAATTGTAATAAAGAGAGTTTTAGTGACTTGCCTAAGCTTATAGAGCTAGTATGTTTCTAAGGTTGAATTTGAATTCAGGTGGTACGATGAATAAAGTCCTGGGCTTGGAGTTAAGAAGGCATGAATTCCAATCAAGCCTCAGATACTGTTGCTGTGGGCAAGTCACTTGACCCTGTTTGCCTCAATTTCCTCATCTGTAAAATGAGCTGGAGAAGGAAATGGTAAATCTTTACAGAATTTTTGCCAATAAAACTCCAAAGAGGGTCTTTCATTAATATAGCTATTTCAAAATGTCATATCTTTTTGTTTTCCTGAGCTTCCCTTGCCAGCATGTTTATTCAGAGTTCTAAAACTCCTTCTGATAATCTTATAGTACCATGCTATATGCTAATATTTTTAAACATCTTCTTGTTTCTATTAACTTTTAATATCAACTTTAAATCCAAATTGGCTATTAGTTCCCTAAGCTTCAGCATTGAAATCTTCAGACTACTCCAACTTTTTTTTTTTCTCACCAGAATTGTTTCCCTTTGAATATTTGGAATTTCATTCTTGAGAAGGTTTTGGGGTTTTGTTTGTTTGTTGGTTGGTTGGTTTGTTTAATTTCGGGGTTGTAGTTGTTTTTGGTGTCCTACCCCAGCCGAGCTTTCTCTTTTCTATCAATTTAGGCAGAATTTTAGTCCACAGTTATATGAGACAGTGGCTTGTGATTGCTAGAAAAGAGAATTTGCCTTGGGCATTGTTCACCCTATCTGCACTATTTCTTTGGCTCAGTAACTGCTCTAATAGACACTGTGAGGATAGTTATCATATGGGTCCTGGAGTAGGGATGGAAAACCTCTTACTGTGATGAACTCGGGAATGAGTGGTGGCTTTCTTTGTCAAGAATAAGTATAGGTCTAAGCCAAAGGAAGTGAATATGATTGCATTAGTCAGCAGAATCATTGTTAATATAACCTGAAAAAGTGCTGATGTATATTTTGTCAGAAGTGTTAGAGAAGACAATAATGGTGGAGATAATTTGGACAAAAATCAATAAAATCAGAAGAAATGATTTTATCATTGGAGTTTACTTTAGATTACTGGAACAGAAACAAAATCAATGAGTAGTCTAGGAAACAGTAGATTAACTCTGATCCAGAAACATGCTATAAGTTATAACAGAGTTCCTTGCTAACTCATTTGAAGCAATTCCAAGGATAAGGGTAAAGGTGGGTCATATTTAGTTCAAGAAATGGCATAATATTTTTCTGGTGCTCTTAGGGATCGGAAATATCCATCCTTAAGTCTTTTACTTGATTACTTGATTACTTTATTAAATTGGTGGAGAGAATGCTCGAATTGGTATGAGAAGATTTGATTTTGAATCCCTGTTTGTTCTACTTAATCTCTATGTAATTCTGGGGAAATTACTTTACTTCTTTCGGTTGGATAGATTGTAACATATTCCAGCAAAGAGAGTATCTACACTGATGAGGTCATGGATTCATCTAGTAGGTTGATACCATTTATGTTGTCAGATTACTCTCTGGCAACAAAGTATGGGCCAACTAGAAATTTTTGTGTTTGAGTTAATGCACACAAAAAGAATAATGCCTCTTCTGGCTTTTTTGTTAGATCATCATTTTTCAAAATCACTTAATGATGCTTATTTCCATATAACTAAATTCCAAGGATTATTTGAACATCACTTGAACATTTCAGAAGGTCTGATGTGGTTTAAAACATTGGTTGTCTGTTATAAATCTTATATTTATATAAGCTTATATAAATCTCAACAAGTTAATAATTTTGATTATATATAAAGAAAAAGAATAAATGAATTTGTCGGGAGTAGTAGTTAAATAAGAGCTCATGATATTCAGATGCAAGAAACAATAACTTTCTATTTGGGGGAAATTTTATAGTATGTTATCCTTATAAATATTATTAAATTATCCTGTCTTGTAAATATGCAGCAGAGGCTTGAGTATATATTTAACTCCTTCTTTTCACTTACCCATATCTTCAAACTTTTTTATATCATTTCAGGGAGGCAGCATACTATAGTGAACAAAGCATTTGCTCTGAAGTTAGAATGCTGTCATTCAAGTTCCTCTCCTAATGCTTAATCTCTATGTGATCTTGAACAAGTCACTGTGGACTTCTTGTTTCCCTATTTTTATCTTTCTATAATAAAGTTTTTGGACTAAATGGTTTCTGTGGAACCCTTTAGCTCTATTTCTTTGATTTTTATTTTCGGACAGTGTTCTATTAGGAGGAAAAACAAACCAGAATTTGGATACAATCCATGTTCAAAGTTATAAAATTCCCAGTAAAGGAGTAAAGAAATCCTTTCTTCAATTAATTTTCTATATTGTAAAATCTTTGTTGGTCACTTTGTTTTATTCTTCATTCTTCATTAACTGGAATAGTCTTTTCTTGATTCTTTTACTACTATCCAAAGCAGCCCATTTCCTTCAATTTTGTTCATGCTAATTGGTAGGAAGTTATTACTTAGGCTTAATGCTTATAGCTTCTACTCTTGATTCTGGCTTTGCCTTTGAAGGACAAACAGATTAAATGTAAACACCTCTTTCATGTGATTGTCTTTGAATATTTGAAGAATATGTCAGGCAATGTAGTTCCTTCATATCACCACACAACTGGCCTCCCAAAGGGCTAAAAGATATTTTGTTTGCATAAATTTATAATTGCTGACATATACAGGATTTTGTAAACTTTAAATTTACAGAGAACTTAATACATTATCTTATTTGATTATTGTGATAATTTTGTGGTATAGCTACCATTATTACCATTTTTACAGATGAGGAAACTAAGGCCCAGGGTGTTTGAGTCACTTGACCGAGTTCATATAATTCACATCAGAGGCAGGATTTGGACTAAGGTTTCTCCTGACTGGCAATAATGTTCAAACCTTCCAATATCTCCTTTATTTCACTTCTAATCTAAACCTAATAATCTTTCTTATCTTGATCTTTAGTTCATTCTATTTTCGTTTCCCAGTCTATCATCCCTTTTCTGGTCTGAATTTCCTTCTTTCCCTATCTTCATTCTATAGTTGAAAAGCTCTATTACACATGCACTCTATCCCTAAATACTTAGCAGCTCTATTGATAGAATTTACTAACCCTCAGCCCTGATTAACCTTCACCACCAAATGCTTTACTTCTGTTACTCAGGTTCCTGTCTTTTCTGCTATGCAAGAAAACACCCACATTTTTTATGAACTTCATCAAAACTTGCTGACAGAACACACCATTCATGTGCCAACATGCTATAAATGGGATCATTTTCATTTTTCTACCTACTTTCACGTACATATGGTAAGTCATTTTTTTCCTTTATTTTTTTTTTCTTTCTTGTGGAAGACTGTTAGCAACATGAGTGATTGGAAGTTCAGTTATTTTTTTTCATAGTGTAGGAATAATGCTACTGTTAATAGAATATCTGTCAAGACTACATCGTTTTGTAAGATAAAGGTTGTAAAAAATAACGAAATTGTCATTCATTTAGTAACTTGAATTGAAAGAAAATTGTTGAAAATGAAACAACTTTATGGAATACTTGCTGGAAATTTAACTATTGATAAGTTGATAAATCTTATGTTATTACTCAAGAAATATTTACCAAGAAGAAAGAACAAAATCAGGAGCTAAAATGACTTGAAAAGTTATCTAGTCCAACCACCTTATTTAAAAAAGTAAGAGAAAAGTTAAGTGACTTGCCCAAGATCAAACAGGTAGTAAGTGACAGAGCTTAATATTGGAATGTGGATCCCCTGACTCCATGATCAGCATTCCAATTTTAACTATTGTTTCCACTGAATAGAATTCAAAAGCTACAATGGTATATTTTGAGCAGTTAAGTGATGCAGTAGATGGGGTTCTGGGTCTAGAGTTAGGAAAACCTAAGTACAAATCTTGCCTTGAAGTAGCTGTGTGTCTCTAATTAAGTCACTTAATTGACTTCTACCTCAATTTCCCCATTTGTAAAACAGGGATAATAGTAGCATCTACCTCTTATAGGTAGCAGGATAAAATGAACAAATATTTGTAAAAGCATTTTGCAAACATCAAAATGCTATATGAGTGTCATTTATTATTATACTTGTTTTTGTTATAATTGTTATTATGTTGTTATTGCTGAGTACCTCAACTATAGAAGAAGATTTAAATATAGTTCTAAAATAGCTTGGAATTATTTCCAGGAATTCCCTTTTTCCTTAATATTATACAAGATTTGGAGTGACAGATCTGAGTGTGAATCTTCATTTCTATCAGTTATTAGCTGTGTGACCCTAGAAAAATCACTCGACCTCTCTAAATTTCAGTTTGCTCAGTAAAATGAAAATTAAAAATCCTTCCACTACCAATGACAAAGAGTTGCCTTGAGAATAACTTTATGTTTATAAACCTTAAAATGCCATATAAATGCGAATTATACATTGCAAGTTCAGCAGGAATCAGGGATGTTACATGGTAGCTAAGAAAGCTGATGCAATTTTAGACTTTAAATTCCTGAACTAGGAAATTCATAAACCTGCTATACTCTGTCTTGGTCAGACAACATCAATTTAATTAAATTCAATTTTATTCAACAAATATTTGTTATTTAAATTATAGAGAGCTATCACTTAGCTATGGACTTATCTCAGAATAGTTTTTATGGGAACAAATTATGGTATAGTACTTGAATTCATTTCCATAGTTTTCAATAAAGGGTTAGAATTTTACAAACATATCTTGATGTGCAGGGAGGACATAAGCCATTAGATCATTAGAAAGTCATTCTATATTGCAGAATGGATGAATAAGCTATGGTATATGAATATTATGGAATATTATTGTTCTATAAGAAATGATTGGTAGGATGATATCAGAGAGAGCTTAAGAGACTTACATGAACTAATACTAAGTCATTTTTCCCCCTTTTTGATCTGATTTTTTTTGTGTGACATGAGAATTGTGGAAATTTCCTTGATTGTTACAAGAAAGTATTATTAGCAGAAGAAACAAAGCAGGTACTACTGGTTGGTTTGTTCGCATTCAGTGAGTTGCCATTAGTATTATGATAATAGCTGAGTTACTCAGTGGCTTTCTGAGCATATTTGTATAATTTATGTAGTAAGGAATGTAAGAGAATAGAATTTTGGACCTAGAGAAAGGAAGATATGAATTCGAATTGGTTCTCAGATACTTTTTAGCTGTGTGACATTGGACAAATCACTTAATTTCTATTTTTCTTCATTTTCTCATCTATTAAAAAATGAGGATAGTAATGGCAATTACTTTCCAGGGTTGTTGAAAGGATGAAAAGAGTTATTAATGAATATAAATTACTTATCACAGTGCCTGATGCATAATATGGGTTTAATAAATGCTTTTTCTTTTCCTTCCTTTTGATGTGTATGTGTTACCTGCTACTCTTGTGATTTCTCTTCTTGTGAGCAGATGTTGGTGATTCAGGGAGACTGAGAGGCAGTTGCTGTTCTTTGACCTTCCCACTGAGAGGCCATTACGTTATCTGACCTCTCTCCTCCTCCTTCTGCCTCCAATTTATTTTCCCAGCCCACAAGAAACACTTGTGTCAGTAAAGGTTGCTTTGCAACTCCTTCAGATATTCACAGTTGTGGATGCTCTTGAAGACTTGATCTGCCTCTTCCAGTACACTTAGGCATGGTCCTTAACAATTTCCTGTTTTATGTTTTAAATGCGATTATTTTCCCCCCACAGTATGGTCAGTAAGTTTCTGCCTGCTAGGGAGTGCAAATAGCACTAAAGCAGGTGTTGAATCTTGTGAAAGGTCATGGAGGCAAACTTTTAAAAGAAGAAAAGGATTATAGTCAGAACAGGCATTTAAGTCTCTGATCAGTCTCCTGACTCAGCCCTGTAATGTATTGGCCCATTTAATTACCCTGCTTACAGGGTTTCTTCTTCCTTTCCTTCCCCATGGGTTACCAAATGAACTGTGGGAGTATCCTACACATGAAAAGCTTTCAAACCCTGATGGTTCTTCTTGTCACTGTTTGGGTGTCATTTTTTTTTTTTTTGTTAGCACAGCAGTCTAATTTTTTTTTAAATGTGTTTCCCAGAAATGCTTAGTAGTCAATATAAAACTTTTTAAAAATGACATTAAATCTTTCCTTTATTTAAACAGCAAATATGTAACTAACACATATGTTTCTAAATTCCTTATGAAGAACTTTTTAAGCTTCCAAATGCCTACCAGGTAAACTAGTTACCTGTAGTGTTGGAAATATCAGTTTTTGCTACAAAAGAGGCACCCACAGCAGTCCTTCATCAAGGACACATTGTAATAGAGTAGGTGAATCTCCCAGAACAACCAGAACAAAGCCTTGCTCCTCACCCAGTGCTTATGCCTAGAATTTTATTAAAAGCCATTAAGCAAGTAGTACAATTATCTGGGATAAGAATTAATAAAATATATACCTTTTATACCTATGCACAAATTAATGTATGCTATGAAACCATCCCAGAGTGGCAAATTTTATTGGCCAAAGCTCCAAATTTTACAGACGGGTCTCCCTTAAAGATAACCTGACTATTACATAATTGGCAATGGATTTTTGAAGAAAAGATTTCTAAGGACCTTAAGATCCTCTAAGGATCTTAAAGAACCAATCATCTTTACAAATGCATCCAAACATAACATTTGTGCTGTATACTCTCATGATTTAACTATAGAGTAGTCAGAACTCCTTTTCAGTCCACTGAACAGAATGAATTGTATGCAATCATGCTAGCTCTTACTTATATAATATCTGATTTGGCCTATTCAGTCGGTGTGGTACAAAGAATTGCCACAGCCCAAATAAAATTTGTAGCTTCTAATATATACCAGCTCTTTAAGGAACTTCAAGAGCAAGTGAGAAACCATCCAGGTAAGTGTTATATCTTGCATGTCCACTCTCACAGTGGACTTCCAGGTCCTATTTTTTACGGAAATTCAAAGGCAGATCACCTTCTAACCAAATTAGCCAATACTCCTTTATTTCAGGCAGCCCAAGAATCTCATTCTAAACATCATCAAGGTGCTCGAGCTTTACCTTTGCAGTTTGGGATAACAAAAGAGGAAACTAGGAGCATAGTAAAAGCCTGTACAGCTTGACTTCTTTTCTACACTCCTATGCTCCCTCCAGGGAAGAACCCTCATGGTTTGAGACCCAGTGAAATTTGGCAAATAGATGTAACCCATTATAAATCTTTTGGTTGTCTGTCTTTTATTCATGTTGTAGTAGACACCTTTTTTCTCTCTTTCTCTCTTTATTATTATTATTATAGCCTTTTATTTACAAGATATAAGCATGGGTAATTTTTCAGCATTGATCCTTGAAAAACCTTCTGTTCCAACTTTTCCCCTCCTTCCCCACACCCCTTCCCCCAGATGGCAGGTAGACCAATACATGTTAAATATGTTAAAGTATATGTTAAATATAATATATGTATACATATCCATAAAATTATTTTCCTGTACAAGAAAAAATGGACTTAGAAATAAGATAAAAATAACCTGAGAAGGAAATAAAAAATGCGAGTGGACAAAAACAGGGAGTAGAAATGCTATGTTGTAGTTCACACTCATTTCCCATAGTTCTTTCATGGGTTTAGCTGGTTCTGTTCATTATTGAACATATGTAACTGATTTGGTTCATCTCATTGTTGAAGAGAGCCATGTCCATCAGAATTGATCATCATATGGTATTGTTGTTGAAGTATATAATGATCTCCTGGCCCTGCTCATTTCACTCATCATCAGTTTATATAAGTCTCTCCAGGCCTTTCTGAAATCATCCTGCTGGTCATTTCTTACAGAACAATAATATTCCATAGTATTCATATACCACAACTTAGTCAGCCATTCTCTAATTGATGGGCATCCATTCAATTTCCATTTTCAAGCCACTACAAAAAGGGCTGCCACAAACATTTTTGCACATGCAGGTAGGTCCCTTTCCCTTCTTTAAGATCTCTTTAGGATATAAGTCCAGTAGTAATACTGCTAGCTCAAAAGGTATGTACAGTTTGATAACTTTTTGAGCATAGTTCCAAATAGCTCTCCAGAATGGTTGGATGCATTTAGAATTCCACCAACAATATATCAGTGTCCCAGTTTTCTCACATCCCTTCCAATATTCAGCACTACCATTTCCTGTCATCCTAGCCAATCTGAGAGGTGTGTAGTGGTATCTCTGAGTTGTCTTAATTTACATTTCTCTGATTAATAATGATTTGGAGCATCTTTTCATATGGTTAGAAATAGTTTCAATTTCTTCATCTGAAAATTGTCTGTTCATATCCTTTGACCATTGGTCAATTGGAGAATGGCTTGATTTTTTATAAATTAGAGTCAATTTTTCTATATATTTTGGAAATGAGGCCTTTATTAGAACCTCTGAATGTAAAAAATGTTTCCCAGTTTATTGCTTCCCTTCTAATCTTGTCTGTATTAGTTTTGTTTTACAAAACCTTTTTAACTTAATATAATCAAAATTATCTGTTTTGTGTTCAATAATGAGCTCCAGTTCTTCTTTGGTCACAAATTCCTTCTTCCTCCACAGATCTGAGAGGTAAACAATCCTATGTTCTTCAAATTTGTTTATAGTATCATTCTTTATGTCTAGATCATGAATCCATTTTGACCTTATCTTGGTATACAGTGATAGGTATGGGTCAATGTCTAGTTTCTGCTATACTAGTTTCCAATTTTCCCAGTAGTTTTTGTCAAATAGTGAGTCCTTATTTCAACAGCTGGGGTTCTTGGATTTTTGAAACATTAGATTACTATCATCATTGACAATTTTGTCTTGTGAGCTTAACCTATTCCACTGATTGACTACTCTATTTTTTAGTGAATACCAAATAGTTTTGATGACCACTGCTTTATAATATAGTTTTAGATCTGGCACAGCTAGACCACCTTCAGTGGTATTTTTTTCATTAATTCCCTTGAAATTCTTGAACGTTTGTTCTTCCAGATGAACTTTGTAATTATTTTTTGTAGATCTGTAATATAATTTCTTGGGAGTTTTATTGGTACCACACTAAATAAGTAGATACATTTAGGTAGTATTGTCATTTTTATTATGTTTGCTCAGCCTATCCAAGAGCATTTGATATTTTTAGATCTGACTTCATTTGTGTAGAAAATATTTTGTCGTTATATTCATATACTTCCTTGTGATGACCACGTTAGCACCCTGGATACCTTAAAATCAGCTGGAGTCAGGATAAGCAAAAGTCCTTAGTTTTTATTCTTGGTCTTTAGAGGTAGGATTGAATTGGATGGAAGCAGAATCTCCATGACTTTCCTTCTTTGTCTCCCACCCAGAAGTGACTCTGGCTAGTCTTACTCTACCCCCTAGAAATATTGGATGCTTTAGATCACTATTGCTTTATTATATAGCTTGAGATGTGGAAGTGTTACTTCCCCTTTATTCCTCCCTGTTTTCTAAATGTATTTGAGCATTCTGCAGAATTTTTTTTTTTAGTTTCATGTAATCCAAGTCAAGTGTTTTACTTTTGTAATTGACCATATCTTTTGCGTGGTTAAGGCTACTTCTCTGGGCAGCTCAATAGCTTGATAAACTATTTGATCCATGGATCAAAATCTCAACTTGAAGAGTTCTGAAGACTTGATGTGTTTTGAAGACACATCGATTCTGAACAGGACAAACCACAAGGAATATTGAAGGGGGACTGCCTTTGGATAGTAATAAAGGCTGAAGCTCATCAAATTACTTCTTACTTACTTGTCACTCACCAACTCTACCCCCTAATACATGACAGGACATTTATCTGTACCAATAAGGAGAGGATCCTATAGCAGTGGATTTTGGGATAGAGATGATACTAGAAAGGTAATGTTAAAACATATTGTGGATGGTTTGGAATGCTAAAAACAAGAGTAAAAATTTGTGAAAGAACAATCTGGAACTTTATACAAAAGTCTATAAAATTGTGTATCCCCTTTAACTTAGAAATACTACAACTAAGTCTATATCCCAAATATATTTTTCAGAAGGAAAAGTCCTATATGGACCTCTTTTTATGGTGGAAAGAAATTTGTATGATGGCCATCTATGATAGACTTAACTCTTTTTCACAATTCAGTAATCCAAGGCAATTAAAAAAAAAAAACTTTTGGATGTAAAATTTCATCAGCATCCAGAGAAAGAACTTTAGAGACTGGACACAGATAACAGCATTTTTCTTTTCTTTTCTTTTTTTATTCTTTCTTATGGATTTTCCCTTTAGTTCTGATTGTTCTTTCTCAACTTGAGTCTTATGGAAACATGTTAAAATTGAATGTACACATACAACCTAAATATTAAATAATTTTAAAGAGAGAAAGAAAGAAAAAGAGGTGCCCCATTCCCCTATTTATTTCATCAAAAGAACAAAGAAATAGGGACTGATTGTCCAGTACACGGCCAGTTTGGGTTAAGACATATGGATTTCTTGGAGGGACAATTGTGAGGAAATTCCTTCCACCAAACTTTGAATTTGATTGGGTTTCTGGGAAGCATACTTTAAGTCCTTAGTTAAGAGTCCCATGCAATAGATAGAAAAGTTCCTACTTTTGGACCATACAGATTGGGTTTAAACAATGCAATGAAGATTTTCCACATTTCCCATAATTGAATAAAATTTCTCACCAGACAGTTGGATTAACCCATAATTAAATGTAAAGGGAACTGAGCTAACTCTAGAATTTAGTCATGAGATAGATTCAGTGGAATTCACTCAATTCTCTTGATTGATTGCAGAAGTGATTGGCTGATTTCTAGTCCTATGAAAAGATGCTCTAAATCACTATTAATCAGAGAAATGCAAATTAAGACAACTCTGAGGGTACTACTACCCACCTCTCAGATTGGCTAGAATGACAGGGAAAGATAATGATAAATGTTGGAGGGGATGTGGAAAAACTGGGACACTAATATATTGTTGATGGAGTTGTGAACTGATCCTGAAGTGCCCATGCATGAGAAAATACAGGACAGTCAAAATAATGAAAGTTTTTAAGAGTGTTTATTACTGGTCAAGACTGATTCCCCAACATCAGGACAGGAGAGGTCAGTGAATGAGTGGTCTCAGAGCCATATATTTATAGAAAAAAGAGAGATATCAAAATGTTTCTTGATACATTTGTCATAATAAAAGGAATTTCTATTCTAGACAGTAGGCAAAGGTTTTCACACTAAGGGTGTCATTTCCAAACAGCAATAAGACAGTATTTCTTTATGTTTATCAAGTTGTCAAGGTCTTAGGTTTTTTTAGGGCAGCACATCTGGGGGTGTAAAAATACCATCTACATAAGGGCATGGAGAGCCAGTAACAAACTTCTAAGTACAAAGATTCAAGATTATGTTTCTCATGGTCCCATCTGGGGTACTTTTCCACTTCACTCCCCGCTTTTCTTGAGATCGTTTAGAGACTGGATTCATCAGAGGCCAGGGGAGAGTAAGTGACTCTGGCAACAAACAACTTAACAGCTTGGATCCTTTTCCTGATATCAGGCTTAAACTGTGATGACAGCGTTTAGCACCCAGGGTATTTTAAAAATTAGCCGGAGTCAGGATAAGTGAAAGTCCTTCATCTTTATTCTTTATGGAGGTGAATGGGAATGGCAATACGAAGTGAGAGCAATGGCGACATGAATCCGGCAAGAGTGACTCTGGCTTTCTCACTCCACCCACCAACTCCTCCACCGAATCTCCCATATAACACATCAAACTTGCACAGAGAGTGGGCAGGGCCATTCTTATTCCAAGCATATATCAATAGAGTATTGTCCAATTGGTAATTAGTCATAAGTGCTTGGATTGGACCTCAGTGTATCTGCTCAGCTGCAGCCCATTACATCTCCTGCTTTCTTTTGTTTTAGAACACAGGTGGTTCCCTGTGTATCCCTGACCTCTCAGGGAGGTAAGAGCCCTCAAGGGGAGGTGATCACACCCTCCCTGACATCTCAGGAAGAGAGATGAGAGGCACCAAAGGGCAGTGGGGATTGCTAATGGGTTTCTGGGCTGAAGGGTCTTATTAGAAACAGGTATGCACAAGCCCATCAGCATGGGAGGTATTACACAAGCACATAGCAATAATGCACAGGCTATTAGTGATGACTCTCCCCACAGTCAGTGCAGGCTCAATGTGGTGTAACAAACATGAATTGTACATGCAAATAGTGATATAACAAACAATATGAATCAACATGGTATTGTAAAAGATTTCCAGAAGTCCCAGAAGGAAGATATGTAAACAACAGTCACACATACGCCTTCTTCAGCAACCAAGAGATAGTCCAAAACCAATCTATTGTCCATTGCTTCACGTGTCAGGGAATCCAATGATCCCCACAAGTTTTTGAAGTCCTGCAAAAGTCTTTTTATGTGTTAGGGAATCCAGTGATTCCTGCAGATTTTGAAGTCCTGCAACAGTCTTATCATTTCTCAGAGAATCCAATGATTCCTGAGGGTTTTCAAGTCCTACAACAGTCTCATGTATCAGAGAATCCAATGATTCCTGAGGGTTTTGAAGTCCAACAATTTTTGATGTCCATGAGTCCAACACCATAACTGCCATGCTCTTTCAGTTGTGGGCACAGTCAGCAACCGAACCACTGATGTTTTTTGGGTCTTCTCCTTCGTTTCAAGGATCTGCTCCATCTTTCTCTGATGGACAAGGTTCATTGCCACCCATTTGATTTCTTCTCCACCTGTGGAGATGCAAGCAAACCCTCTCTCTCAAGCAGTTACCTATTTGGTCCCTTCCATTCACCACTTTCTGGATCTCTCCACATCACCTGGCAATTATCTAAAGATAGTGGAGCTGCTCACACTGGACACTGCCCTTCTGGTGGGTTATAAAACTTGTCTGTCGGAACCAGTGCATCTTTGTCAAATATCAAGAAGTTAATAGTATAAAGGGCTAGATTTAGAAGTTCTCTAGGGTTACCTGTTGCTTCCCCTGTCTTTTGTTTTTGGAGGAGCATTTTAATGTCTCTGTTTCTCCTCTCTACTATTGCCTGTCCTTAAGGATTAAAAGGTATGCTAGTAGTGTGTAAAATCTTATACTGTGCACAAAAATGTTTAGAAGTATATGTAGGTTCATTGTCTGTTTTTATTGCTTGTGGCACACCCATAATTGCAAATGCTTATATAAAGAATTCAGTGATCACTCGGGCTGTCTATTTTGCTGCTGGTATTGTAAAAGTGAATCCTGAAAAGGTGTCTACTACAACATGGATAAAAGACAGACGACCAAAAGATTTATAATGGGTCACATCCATTTGTCAAATTTCATGGGATCTTAAACCATGAGGGTTCTTCCCTGGAGGCAGTGTAGTGCCTTCCCATGGAAAGGAAGGCAAGCTGTATAGGCTTTTACTATGCTCCTAGCTTCCTCTCTTGTTATTCCAAATTGTAAACCTAAAGCTCAAGCAGCTTGATGATATTTAAAATGAGATTCTTGGGCTTCTTGAAATAAAGGAGTATTAACCAACATAGTTAGAAGACTATCTGCCTTTAAATTACCATCAAAAATAGGACCTGGAATTCCACTATAAGAGTGGACATGCAAGTTGAAGTTCCTTAAAGAGCTGATATATATTAGAAGCTACAAATTTTATTTGGGCTGTGGAAAATTTTTTACCACACCTACTGAATAGGTCAAATCAGATATTATATTTATATCTCCTTGATAATAAGTAAGAGCACACAATTCATTTTGCTGAGTGGACTGAAAAGGAGTTCTGGCTACTCTCTCTATAGTTAAGTCACGAGAATATACAGTGCAAATATTATGTTTGGATGCATCTGTAAAGATAATTGGTCCTTTAAGAGGAACTTTAGAAACCTTTTCTTCAAGAATCCATTGCCAATTATGTAATAGTCTGGTTCTTTTTAATGGAGACCTGTGTGTAAAATTTGGAGTTGTGGCTAATAAAATTGGCCACTCTGGGATGGTTTCACAGCCACATTAATTTGTGCATTAGTATAAAAGGTGTATATCTTGTCAGATCCTATCCCAGATAATTGTACTGCTCACTTAATGGCCTTTAATAAAATTCTAGGCACAAGCATTGGATAAGGCGTAAGGCTTTGTTCTGGTTGTGCTGGGAGGTTCACCCACTCTTATAACACTGTCTCCTTGATGAAGAACTGCTGTGGGTGCCTCTTGTGTAGCAAAAACTGATATTTCCAAAGGTTTTTGAGTGACTCTTTCAACCACATTGGATAAAGCGAGTTCAACTTCTCTCAAAGCCTCTTGGGCTTCCTTTGTAAGCTGATATGGTGAATTTAAAGTACTGTCTCCCCTTAAAATATCATATAAAGGTTGCAATTGATAGGTAGTCAAGCCTAACACTGGACGCATCCATTGGATATCTCCTATCAATTTCTGAAAGTCATCTAAGGTGTTTAGCTTCTCTGTTTTTAAGGAAAGTTTTTGTACTGTAAGCAGTTTAGGGTATATTTCATATCCTAAATAATGAAAAGGAGCATGTCTTTGAATTTTTTCTGGAGCTATGTGCAATTTATAGTTCCTTAGTGTTTCTGTGGTCTTTTGTAGACATGTACCTAACATTGTTCCTCAGGTGCACATCCCAATATATCATCCATGTAATGTAATAACATTACTTTTGGAAATGCTTTTCTTATTGGATTAAGAACAGCAGCAACATACATTTGACACATAGGAGGGCTGTTTTTCATCCCCTATGGCAAAACTGTCCATTCATGTATTTTATAAGGCTCAGCAAAGTTAACGCTGGGCACTGAAAAGGCAAATCTTTTCATATCCTCCTTATCTAGAGGGATAGAATAGAAACAATCCTTAATTCTATGACCCAAAGAGGCCATTCTCTAGACAATTGAATAGGAGATGGAAGTCTAGGCTGAAAAGTTCCCATACTTTCCATCTGTTCATTTACCTTTCTTAAATTAGTCAACATCCTTCATTTTCCAGATTTCTTTCTTACAACAAATACTGGGGAATTCCAAGGACTTAGAGAAGGTTGTAAGTGTCCTTGGTCAAGTTGCTCCTGTATTATATCAAATAAGGCCTGAATTTTATCACTACCCAAGGGCCCCTGTTGTATCCACCCTGGTGTATCAGTTTTCCATTGGATAGGAACAGGTGAAAGTGTTGGCAGGCCTTCAACAGCAGCCCTACCTAAAAAACCGAAGTACTCATTTTTAATCTTAATTGTTGTAAAATAAGGAGTAAAAACTCCTGTTTCGCCTTTAAAAGTCCATCTCAAAGGGGTAGCACTAACTTCAGCTGCTATTGATCCTCCTACACCAGACATATAGCTCTCTGCCTTAATCTTTGGCCAGTGACTGGGCCAGTTGGTACCTCTAATTATTTTACAATCTGCACTAGGTCTACCAATCCTTCTAATGGTATGCCATTTATATAGATAGTGAGCATAGTTCAGTCAGCTGTCATAGCTGCTGTCTAGTATATTTCTGGATTTTGTTGCTTGGAGCCAGAATCTGGGTGACTATCACCAGATTGCTTATTAGGTGTCTGTATTAGTAAACCTGATGCTACTACTTCTCCTGGGTGATAACTCACTCATTGTCTACTTATATTAGTGACTGGGATATTATCTACACATTCCCCAGTTTCCCACATCAGTGTATGGATGGACACTGTTTTGTAAGTACTCTCAGGAGGCGAAATGATCAAGCCTATTGTGCCTTGAGGCAAGGGATCCATAGGCTGGAGAGGAACAGCTTTTACCTCTCCAGGGTTTATCTCAGTTATCCCAGCTGCATCCCAGCTCTATTCACCCCAATTGTAATCCCTTTGTCCCATCAGGTTGCTTCCTGGCTGATTGGTCATGTCTGGGTACTGGATTTCTAGGCACTCTCTGGGTGTAGTATCGGCTGCCATTATATCCCCAAGTATTTTTTGTCTTGCCCCCTGGGGCTGGGCCCCTCATCCCATTTCCCTGAATCAGTCTGCATTCTGATGCCCAATGGAAGCCTCTGTCGCATTTTGGACTTATTCTCCCACCCTGTTTTCTCATTCTGTCTTTATGCCAACATTAAGCTTTCAGATGCCCTACTTTACCACAATGAAAGCATTGACACTGTCTCTCTGGAGGTCCCTTGCCAAAAGGGGCCCTGGCTATAAAAGGTATTTGTGCCCACTGTGGCACAGCATCTTATGATCTCCTCTAAAGGAGCATCCTTGCGTAGTCCTAGTATAATTCTTCTACAAACCTCATTAGCACTTTCTTTAGCAAGTTGTCTTATCATAATTTCTGTTGCTGCATTTTCACCATTAGTTTGTAAGACAGCAGTCTGCAGACGTCCCACAAAATCAGCAAAGGATTCATTTGACCCTTGTGTTATTTTTGTGAAGTCTTCACCCTTGTCATTTTTATTGGGGAGAGATGCCCATACTTTGATACCAGCAGCAGCAATTTGCTCATATGCTGCTATGGGGTAATTAATCTGTACTGAAATGTGAAAGTATGTGTTTTTATCTGTCATAGAATCCTTATGTTTTTATAAAAATACAGCTTAGATGCTGTCTTCAAAATAAATCTTTTTCATGCTTCTCCAAGCTTTTAGTATTATCTCTGTCATGAAATTATTGGTATTACCTGAACACATGCTATATTATATTGATTAACTTATGCACATGATGCGTAAACCCAATAGAAGGCAAGATCTTTGAGGGCAGAGACTCATTTTTGTTTTTGGATCTCTATTCCTTAGTACAATGTCATCCACATAGTCAATGAATCAGTGCTTGTAGAATGAATTGAATCTCTATTGCTATGTCAATGAGAGGCCAACACTACAGCTGCTAATGGTATTAATAGAGGTAATAGGAAGACATTCTCTTTCCTTAGTATTACATCTATATGTCTCAGCTCTTGGAAGTAATAGAGGTTTTATTACATGCTGATTCCAAAGATGACAAATATATTTTGCAATGCAGCATAAGAAAGCAAAATAGATCTATCATCTATGAATGGCAAAGACAGTCAGTTAAGGAGATGATAATCTCTGTCCCTGAAAAGGGATAGAACTCAGACCCTTGAAACTTTCTGAAATATATAACTAAAGAAGTAAGAGTAGGTTCTAGAGCAGTGGCAATTATATGACAACCAGTAACCTCCATTATCCTTAATGATTTTATTTTTGAATGCCTGGAGCCTTGGTAGTGATGGGTGAGGTCTCTGTAAGTGCTAACTTTGAAGATGGAAAAGGTAAACTGTCCATGGTATGACACAAAATAAAGTAAACATGGGTTTACATATGTGAATGTTACATATGTTTCAGGTATAATTAGAATGACACTTTTTTTTTTGATTGGGAGAAGAAAAGTATCAGGGATTGTCCTTATATTTTCTTCTGTCAGATAGAAACAAAAGTCCAAAATATGTCAAAATATTCATAGCGCTTAATAGCAGGCAGCAAAGAACTAGGACAAAGTGGATGATCATCATTTGGAAATAGTTGAAAGAATTACATTATTTGAATGAAATTAATTATTATCCAGTCAGAAATGAGAAATTCAGAGAAACATACAAAATTTTGTAATGAGTAATGCAGAGTGAAAGCAAAAGAACATATACACAATGCCTACCATAATGTAAATGAAAAAAAAAACATTAAAAGGAGATGAGTGCTAAGAGAAAAATCAATAGTTATCATGGAGAACAGATAATATATCATATCCTCCTATCAATAAAGAGGAGAGGGACTGTCAGAGTAAAATGTTATATACGTTTGTCAGATTTGATAATTGCTTAATTTTTGAGTATGTTGCTAATAAAGGAGAGAGTTCTACTTCTAGGTGGGCAGGTGGTTGTATTTTTACAAAGGGCTGTGATTTAAAAACAAAAGCAAAAATAAAACACATTGAAAAGAAAAACATTGCTATATATTATCACAAAATGAGAACAAAACTATGATTAATTTTGATAGTAAATAAATTATGCATTGTGGTCTCCTACTCTGGGAAATAGTATCTAGTTAAATATTAAAATTTTGTTAGTATTTCATCATCTTTCAAATATACTAATTGCTTGTTTATATCTTTATCTTCATTTTCCTTCCTTTTAACGACCACCTCCATCATTGTAGTATTGCTTTCAGATGGCTGATAATGCTTCCTCAAAATAAATACGATGAGTAAAGCTGGGACATAGCTCACCCCTCTTAAGATGGTTGACAATCCAAGATACATAGCTCTGTGAAGAAATGTAAACCCCATAAGATCTTATATTATTAAGTAATACACTAAACATTCACTGCTTTCAAATGCTGAATTACCTATGCATGAGCAATTTTGCTAATGTCTCACTATTACATAGCAGTTAGAGCTGAAAGGGATCTTAGAGATCAACTTATTCAATACTCTCATTTTACAAATATAGAATCTAAAGTCCAGATATGTAGAATGACCTGACCAAAGTTACACTTTTAGTAAGCTGCAAAACCAAGATTTTAACCCATTTAACTTCAATATTTCTGTTAATTTCTTTTGTATATAAGGGACCTTTCTGAGAATGACAAAGATAAATAAGACATGATACCTGCCCTAAGGAAAATTACAATCTAATAATTGTATATGATAACTATTATATATGATATATGTAGACACACATGTTAATATATCTATATATAATATATACAGATATAAATGTGTTTATGACATGTATTGATACATGCATATATATTCTACACACATATGTTTACACACAATTATACACACACACACATTTACATGTAAGTTTTTTGTGGTTAATTAAAAATTCTTCTTTGATTCGTCTAGGAAATACTAAATACATTTGGAGAGAACACAAAAAGGGTGCAATGGAAAGGTCATTGGATTTTGAGTCAGAGAGCTGAAGCTAATTCCTGAGTTCACTATTTAAATCACTTAACCTCTCTGTGATTTGAGGAAGGTGGACTGAGCAACTTCTTAGGTTCCTAGCACTGTTAAAGATCTAGTATTCTATGACTATTTGTTTTTTAAGTAATCAATCTATAGCATCCCAAAATAAGATGGGGAACTGAAAATAGGCCTTTGTTTGTGGCATAGAGATATCCAAACCAGGGAGAAATTAGTATGTCATAAATCTCAAGATCAACAAGCAAATTAGTCAGTATCATGAAACATGATAATTATTGATAACTGGAATTCTATGAAAATGATGTGTTATTGCTGGTCTTCACACAAAGATTGGCCTTCTCTTTGTTGGGATATTGTCAAAAAGAACATTGCTCAAGTGTGGATTGGACTAGGTGCCCTTCTTTAGGTCATTGAGAAGCTGTTAGATGGCACAGTGAATAGACCAGAGTTCAAATATTGTTTAGGACATGTAATAATTATGTGACATTGAACAAGAAACATAACCTTTCTCAGCTTCAGTTTACTCATTTATAAAATGGGGAATAATAATAGCATCTGTACCCCAGGGTTGTTGTAAAGATCACATCTTATTTCTTACCTGACCACACTATTCTGGGACTTCTTTATTATGACTGGGTATCAGATACTTCCCCCTTAACCTCCTAATCGTTCTGCTTTTGGACAATTTTCACATTTTCTTTGTGTTCTATCTTCCTCTATTAGATTATAAATTCCTTAATAGCTGGAATTGACTTTTTTTTTTTTTTAGTATTTATATCCCCTCGCACTTAGCACATAATAGGCACTTAATAAATGTTTATTGGAGGTCTGACAAATGAGATTATATCTCTATCTATCTATCTATCTGTCTGTCTGTCTTTCTTTCTTTGGAAAACTTGAAGTATTATATAAATGCTAATTGTTATTTAAACTCTAGTTATATGATCCTATGAATGTTATGAATATACAATATTTTACATATTCTCATTGGTCATGATTTGTGATCTGAGTTTATCTATTTTATAAGGTAATGTAAGTAAAGCTCTTTTCAAACTTTAAAGAACTATGTAAATGCCAGATTATTATTACCATTTTGAAAACAGAGAAAGTGATATTATGAAAACATCCATGGGAAATAATTCATTTAAAGCAATTGAAAAATTAATGCCATGGAAAATTACCATTACTTAAAGGAAACCCTAGATAAGATGAGTATTATGAGTATTATTATATCTTTATTTAAATAGTGCAAGAAGGTATACTGTTACTATTTTAGGCACTGACTTTACTAATACAGATCACATCAGCATTATTCAGGGGTCCTCAAACTTTTAAAATAGGGGGCCAGTTCACTGTCAGACTGTTGGAGGGCCCGACTATAGTAAAAACAAACAAAAAAAAACTTTGTTTTGTGGGCCTTTAAATAAAGAAACTTCATAGCCCTGGGTGAGGGGGATAATCATCCTCAGCTGCTGCATCTGGCCCGGGCTGTAGTTTGAGGACCTCTGAAGTAGAATGAATGTTTTATTTGGAGTGTGAGGACCTATGCTTAATACTAACTCTGCTACTTACCTACCTGCATGACTGAGTAAGCAATTGCATCTTTCTGTGTCTCAATTTTCTTATCTGTTAAAATGAGGAAGTTGGACTGGATAATTTCTGAAATTCATAATCCTGTGATCCTATGTCCTCTTAGTTAATAGTTGAGCCATTATCAGGATAATTCATCAGCTGATGACCAGCATCATATTGTGCTGAACCTCTCTAAAGATCCAAAGATTTCAGGTATCAGTTTGCCATTTTCCTGCTAGGAAGAATTATTACAGTTTGTGCTCCTCTGGAAGAGTTTTTAGAAAACACACACATACATACACACACACACACACACACACACACACACACACACACATGATAACTTTCAAGACACAATGAGGCATTAATGTAAGACTTTACTGATTATATATCTCAGTAGAGGGCCTTTCACTTAATGATCTAGTAATCAACAGTTATTACCTGAAGTTGGTGGAATCATAGATCCTGCAGGCTCCTGACTTCCCACACTGCAAAGTTCCCCAGTGCAAACATGTGTAATCTATTAAAACTCCAAAGTAAATGGGAGCTGGAATTCCAGCTTAGATTAAAAAAAAAAAGATTAAGATCAAATTCTGTCTTGTCATGTAGGTTGCCATATTTTTTTCTTCCCCCCTCCCTTACTATATTAGATCCTCAATAGGAGGTAGTCAAACATATTGCCATCCATAATGCATACCACAGCACTCCTCACTGTGCAGAACCAGATTAAAATGCAATTGTGAGATAGCTAAAAAAATAAGTACAAACAAAATAAAATATAGATAATTTGTGATTTTGTAAATCAACAGGCAGTTCACATTAATTTTTATGTGTGATTTAGTGGCTTTTTTTTTTAATTTGACACCACTGATATAGTGGATAGAAACTCAAGTTCAGAACCAAGAAGACTTGAGTTTGTTTCTTTGTTTCTGGAAATATAGTGACTATGAAACTTGGGGCAATTTAAAATTGTCTAAAAGACAATTAGAATCAGATTGGTTTTGGTTTATGGTCTAGTCCTTAAGAAAGAATTCTAGCCAATAAATCCCAAAATATCTTGGAAGGGTTCAGAAGTGCAAAAGAGAAAAAAAAATACTTTTTAGAACATCTGAAGAGGGCTAGAAACCCTGAAGATCTTCCCCTCCTAGATTCATTCATTCATTCATTTAGTTTTTTTGTTTGTTTGTTTGTTTTGTTTTGTTTTGTTTTGTTTTTTTGATTAGGTTGAAAGAGGAGATTCTTTGCCTCAAAAAGCTGGAAAGGATTGAAGTCTCCCATTTCATCCAGGGCCATCTCCAGTCATCCTGATCTCTCTATGGCCACTGGACCTAGATGGCTCTAGAGGGGAAAGTGAGGTAGATGACTTTGCTCCCTCACTTAAATCTAAATCACTTGCATGTCATGGCATCACCTCTCTGAAGTCATGGTCCTCTTCAAGAAGGAAGGACAAACAACAACGGCTCAAGCACACTAGATAGTGCCAACTTGAACCTTCTGTTGCTATTATTTAGTCATTTTCCAGTCATGTCTGATTATGATCCATATGAGGTTATTTTGGCAAAGATGCTAGAGTAGTTTGCCATTTTTTTCTTAATGGATTAAGGCAAATAAGGAGTAAAATGACTCACAGAGTCACACAGCTAGTGAGTATCTGAGACTAAATTTGAACTCAGATATTTCTGACTCCAGGCATTGCATTCTAACCACTGAACTACCTAGCTGCCTCATGGGGAATTCTCTATAACAGTGAAATTACAAATGTATTTCTTACCCCTATGTTGTAAAGTTAATATGGTATTAAAGGAAATATTTTTTACAAGAGAATAAGGAATCTCTCATTGCTTTGAAGGTCTTAACCTGCTTAACCCACTTGACAGTTATTTTCAAAGGAGAAAATTTTACTCTAGAGGTGATGAGTGATCCACATAATGAACCATAATTTTAGGATCTTTATGCAGTAATGGTGTAGACACAGGTCTTCTTAAACATTTACCACTCTCAACCCCTTTTTGCAAAGGAAATTTTGATGTGACCTTGCATATATAAATACATAAAATAAGCATAGAAATAAAATATTTACTGATAATAAATAATCATTTCATGATTTCCAAATTTAGTTATGAGATTCCATATGGGGTCACAAACCACAGATTAAGAAGCTGGGATGTAAGAGATAGCATGATAGATTTGGAGTCAGGAAGAGATAAATTCATTTTCAGAAAAGTACTAGCTATCTGACTGTGGACCAATCATTTCTCCTGTTTAACCTCAGTTTCCTCAGTTATAAAATAGAGATAATAATATCAACTACCTCACAGGATTGTTGTGGGGGTCAAATGAAATAATATTTGTAAAGCACTTAGCACAGTGTCTGGCACACAGAAAATAATGTTTGTTTCCTTCTTTCTTTTTTACTATTTTATGATATGTTTGCTCAATTTTATAAATATTTTTATAGAACTTTTTTGCTCCTCTTTTCAAAACTTTAATAGCTGAGAAAAGGACTGGGTTGGAGAAGGAATTTTGTTTTTAAGAGAAATATATAAGCACAAATGATCACAGTACATACTGTTCATCAAACTCAAAGACTCCAGCTACTAGAACAATGATTCACTATTTGACAAAATATGTTAGAACAAATGGAGAGAACTCTGGAATACATTAGGCATCAGCTAAAACCTTACATCATATACCACAATAAATTCCAATGAGAATATTACAGAAATAAAAGATGGTATGATAAAATAATTAGAACAGCAAGGAAGAAAATATCTTTCATATTCACAGGTAGGGGAAGGTTTTTATGAGAAAACATAAGAGAAATTATCACCAAAATTAAAATGGTCCATGTTGATTTAAACAATTAAAATATTTTTGCACAAATAAAACCAATAAAGCTAAAAGGAAGTCAGGCAACTAGGAAAATATCTTTGTAGCATATTTCCCAGATTAAAAATTGATTCAAATTTATGACAACAAAAGCCATTCACTCATATGTAAATGATCAAAAGACATGAAGAGATAGTTTGTGTAGGAAGACATCTAAGATGTCAATGATCACATGAAAAAAAGGATTAGAGAAATGTAAATTAAAGCAATTCTGAAGCCTTATGTCACCTCCATTAGGTTATGATGAATAGTTTTGGGGGAGAGTGTTATAGGGTGAGATAGAAAAGTACAAAGTTATAGTTGCATAAAGGAATTTCAAAATTCTTATTTATAGAAGTGTAACACTTGACTGTCTCTGTGTATTGCTGAGGAAGAATGAAGAAGTAAGTCATAGTGACATTTCTTATAGCAGAAGATTGGAAATAAATTGTATGATCAAAAATTAGGGTAGGTAAAATGTTCAATATGAATGCAATTTTTGGGAAACAATGAATGTAGAAAAATAAAATTATGAAAATATGTAGTTAAAGAAAGGACAAAAGAATGTTATATAAGAAGTGATATCAAACAAAAACAAAACACATGGTAAAGACAAAGGATGCTGATGTTACCTTGTTAAAGTTAATACACACAATTTCTGTTACTCAAGAAACAAACAGAAATATATATATACATACACATATATGTATGTATATATATATACTTACTTAAAACTATTTTCAAAAAATATTGTTTACATGAATCAAGAGGTTAGGAATTTTATTTGGTTTTGCTTATACTATGAGTGTATTATTTGAATTTTTGTTTATTGTCTTCCTTGATCATTTTACCTTTCTCCTCTTTTTATACATTTTATAATATGTGTATATGTTGATAAAAGTTAAAATGCAATTATCAATTAAAAATAAAATAACATCAATATACAGAAGGGACGTAGTTAATAGAATTATGCCCTGATAAAACTACATAATTTATATAACCATCATATTTTATTTCATTTATATTTATATTATATTGAAGAAGGGACAGATAACTCATTTTTACCAAGTATTCTTGTACATAACATGTGTAGACCCACACCAAGAGCTTTCTCTTTGGGCTTGAGGCTCCTAGGGGGAAAAAGAAATAAATAAAGTCATCCTGCCATTAGAAAAAGGGATAGAAAAGACTTAAATCATTTATCTCTATTCATGCAACTTTACACATTTGAGAAACCTGAAAGGATGATTAACATCAACCATCCTCTATTCAGGGAGTGATTATACTGTTTAAGACAAGATTGCCATTTTTATTACTTTCATTCTCCTATTTTCTCCTCTGTATTCTTTATAACTTATTCATTTTGTTATCCTAACATTTCTTTCACCAATCCCTTCTGCTGCCATCCTAGTATGGTTTTCTATTACCATTCCTGGAATATTGCACTGACATCTATACATGTCTTCTTGTATTGAATTGACTCTTTTCTTCCTCTAACTTTGGATTTGTTGCACCATCACAACAATCTTACTTATGCATAGATGTTGTCATGCTACCAGTCCAGTCAAAAAAAATTAAGTTTTTATTATCCCTTAAGAAAGTTAAAACTTCTCTGCCATTTAAGTTTCTCCACAATCTAGGATCTCCTTGCTTTTTCAACCTACTCTCAGATGACCTTCCTCTTTATAATTTGTGCTCCTCAAGTGGGACTATTTTTTTTAATCCACCAAACAAGACTCTTCATGTTCTGTATTGTCTTTTTATTTTTTACTTAAAGTTCTATTGGTTAACTTCCCTTCACACTGCCTTTCTACCACAGCTGTTTCCAGGGAGTTAACCATTTAAAACTTCTCCAGCATCAAAAAGAGAGTTTAACAGAAAGAATTACCAGCCACGGAATTTGATGGTCACATCCTCAAAAGAGAGAATGGAAGGGTCCTGCCCTTCACTTATCTAACTCATTGCCTTTCCTAAAACTAATCTCTGGATCTGGAACATCCTAACTTCCTCCTCACCCTCCCCTCCCCTTTATCTGTTGAATGACTTTCCTTAACCTTTAAAATTTTATTATCTTTTATTTGTATATTGCCAGATATCTTTGCCTTTTCATTCTATTCTCCTGGAGAGTCAATCCTTACAACAAAGGCTTTTTTCTTTTTATAGAAAGAGGAAGAAGAAAAAAATAATTGATTAAAAGTGAGCAATATATTGAAAAAATGTTATAATGATGTTATCATTCTTGATGTATAAGAAGTACTTAATAAATGCTTGATTGATTTTTACAATTCTTTTGTACTTATATGCATAGCACTTGATTTTATACTACTCAAATGCAATTATCATGTATTATTGTGCAATAATTATCTGTGTTAATTTCTTATTCCTTAACTAGACTGAACTCTATGAAGGACTGGACTCTACGAACTCTCATTTGCCTCTTTATTAATCCAGTGTCTAATATTGTGCTTTATGCACCTAAGGCATTAATAAATGTTTGTTCAATTGAAATGGTTTGAAATTTAGCAAATGAAGAAGGATGCCAATTTTGTCACCTAACACCAAGTTTCCTGTGGGTTTATTTCAAAGATCAAAATTGTGGATGTTCAGAATAACATAATTTTAGCAGCTTAAATTCTAGGAGTCTTACAGAACATAGTTTTCCTAAAGTTCAACTTAAGGAAAGGAAGAACATATAAGACCTGTAAAAGGATACCCAAGAAGCTACCTGAATGGATTAACCAATATATTCTGATTTAAATACGTTATAATAAGCAGTTTATCTTATTTAGATAGCACATTGGACAAAGTACTTTTCTCAAAACAACCTTATGAAAGAGTTATTGTAAGAACTTTTTCTCTATATTATTGTAAGGAGAGAAATGGTTTAAATATTGCTTTAGTGATACAAAAGAAAGGTAACCAGCTCTACTCTGTGGTGGTGGTGTTGTTAATTTAAAAAGTTACTATGGTAATCTGTAAGAACATAGGTTAGTTGATAGAGTCATGGAAGGATTTGGATTGAATATAATTACACTAATGTGAGAGACAAACTATGGTTAAGTTTCCCCAGAACAATTAAAATTCACTTTCTCAGAAACCATGAGCAGACAATTGATTTCTCTGATTTCTGTAAAAGGATACCCTTCTACTGATTTCTCTGACAATATTGGGGGTTGAATAAATGTTGACCCAAAGCATCACCTGAGTCTGGGAATAACTTCCAGGGATTCATGTTTGGAAAGGACTCTCAGACTTTGTTATAGATGAGGAAACTGAGGTTTGAAGAAGTTAAATAACTTATCCAGAGTCATGCAGCTAGAATGTAGAGGAATCAGGGTTACAAATCCTCTAAGCCCAATTATCTTTCTACAGCACCTTCTCTTTTATCCTTTTTTCAATAATTTAGGCTCATTGAAGTCTTTAATTCTTAGAACAGGAAACAGTCTTTCATTTCACAATTGATGTTGACTTAAAATGCAAAGATATCCCTAAAAGAGGTAACAATGCACTTACTTTCACACTAAAGTATAAATTATAAAATTTGTTGCTGGTTTTTGTTTATTACAAATTAATTGAATACCTGCTATATACAAATCATGATGATGAGATACACCTTGGAAAAGTTAAAGATGGCTCTTTCATCTCTGAGTTTTATGAAATTTGAATAGTCAATATACTGTAGGAGCTTACAATTTAGTCAGAGAAGTTATATGGTTTTTTATAAAGGCTAAATAGAGAGATAAGTGTAAATTGTAGAGAAATACTGAATGGGAATGGACAACAAAAGAAGAGAAAAGGAGAATCCAGAGACACTCAATGCTAACTTTGATTACATTCCAATTTTGCCTATAGCTAACCCTGCTGCAATTCAACATAGATATTGAGAAATTAGAACTATGGCTATGAGAAGAAAGTAAAAAGCCAATTATTGTTGGAGATGTGTCTGTTTTACAGCTTTGTATTTATTAATTTATTATTAGTAGTATTAGGCTCAATAAGATACCTCAGCCAGTACACGTATACATGCTAGTGACTCCCAAAAGGGTCCATGACACAAAAAAATGAAGAATCTCTGCTTCACAAGAATTATCTCTATGACTTGCTGATGCATTACTTCATTTAAGGCCTTTACATTCTCCAATTAACTAATTATGCTCTAATAATTTATCTCTTTGATTAAACAACTAGCTATATATGGGTAAGCTCCAGAAGAAAAATGACTCTCGATGAACAAAAATGTCTTTTTTTACTTTCTTAGATCCATTTGGCAAGTATTAATTCTTCTCTTCACAAAGAATTGGCTGGTCCCAAAGAGATGAATAGGCCATGAAATTCGCAAAATAATTACTAATTAAGGCAGTCAGTACTGTTATAATGAGAAAGAAAAACAATATATCATTATTTTGCAAAGGGATTCCAGATGTCTTTTTACATGGCCTTATGCAACTTTTGGTGCCCATATATCTGTATCTCATCTATCTTCAAGCCAAGATTCCTTAAAGGCAAGAACTACATGGGCACGGTGGGTGGTTGTAGGAACTTGAGATTAGAGGAAGAAGGATGAATTTAGTTCTTTGTTAACAGTATTGAAGGTGAAAGTACATTACTTTTGGATACTGAAGATCATGGTTCAAAGTTTTGCTCTATTATTTATTAACTATGTAACTTGGACAATTTATTTTGTATCTTAACCTCAGTTTTCTTAACAGTAAAATGAGGGAAATGGACTTTAATAGATGGACTTTAAGATTCCTTTTGACTTTCACATTCTATTATCCGAAGATATATGGTCCTAGGCAGAAATAAAATGCAACTTTTAAAATTACATTTACTTACTGTTCTGATAAATCTCCTTATGATAAATTAAAGAAGTAACAGAAAGCAGACCTGGCAAGCATGACTGCCAAAGACTCAGAGGTATATACTGCTCTTTCCCCTTTCATGGCCTAAAACTTGATTAAGTAACCAAAAGCAGATTAATTATTGTGAAAAATATCAAACTGCCAACATTGTTGAATGAAAAGATATAACACATATTTTGGCCACTATAGACTACATAATAAATGCAATGTTGCAATTTCCTCTGCAACTAAATTCAGTTTCAAGTAAATGAGACAAATAAACAAACAAACAAAGCCCAACTGGGACACTTTTTCAGAAGCTTAGTTCCATAACAGCTTTCATCCACTTCTTTGGGCTAGAGACCAAAGAGAATATATAATTTAGCAGACAAGCAGTAGATGGCAGAAGTCCCAAATTACTTCAGTCTCAGATGTCCTCAGATTTTGTTTGTTGTTGGGTGGGTGGGTCATTTGACTTCATTTTTAACCAATGAAATTTTCAACCTCTTACCTACTTTAATACAGTAGCATGGAGAAGAAAGATTTCCCAGTGCCCTTTTAAGTGGTTTACTATACATTTCCAAGTTGTTGTTTACTTCCACTAACTTTATCATCATCCAGCCACAGGGATATTGGTATTGTGAAGCCTGGGGAGAGCCAGTGTCTATTTAAGACTTTAATTTGGGAAACATGTAAAAAAGCTGTTAAGAGGTACTTTTTATATTGCAGATATGATCAGGTTTGTTTAATTATCACTGGATAATGGCATTATGCTTTGTTTTTTGTTTGTGACTTCTTCCACTAATAATTATTTCTAGCCAAAATCATCTAGCCCACGAACCCCAAACATGAAAAAAAAATTACCTAACTATACTTATTATTCTTCAACTCTCCCTAATTATAGCCTTCACCCCATCAGAACTTATTATGTTGTGAATTTTTTTCACTTTCCCAAACTTTGGCACGTCTATAAAAATAGTCTATTCAACTTATTACTGCTGAGCAAAATGCTTTACCTATTTGCTCTTAAAAGCAAGAGAAAGCAATGGTAAAATGTGAGTCAAATAAAATAACCAATAGTTCTTAAAATTATTTCTAAGACTGAATAACACATGAATATTTTTTTTTGATTTTGGTAGTCAACCAGCCAACCAGAAATACTTAGAACATGGGCTATAATAGAACTCAATAGAATCTTAATCACTATAAGATACACAAAAGAAATAGAAGAATCTTACCTTCAATGAACACTCATATAATTATACAAAAGAATAGGGAACCTAGCCACCCAAAGTGATAATCTTCATTCAATTTTAAAGAGGAAAATCTTTATACCTTAGAAAGACCATGTATCCAGGTATTGCAGCTAAAGAAAAAATGAAACTACTGATTGCTGACAATATTAGAAAGTACTGAAGCATCAGAGAGCAGGCTGGTCTACTACTGCAGAGTCCAAGAAAGGCTGAAGCATTTTTTGAAGATTTGATGCAACTGCAGTTTTGGAAGCCCTGTTTAAAAAAAGACCAAGGAAATAATTTAATTAGGAGTAGTTTATTAACATTTTATTATATAAGAAGAAACCTCATTAGCTCATTACAAGAAAAAAAAAGCATGTAAAGTCTTCAACTGAAAAATCAAAGATTTTTCACTAAATCTGCTAGATCAAGTTGAGTGCTATTGATTTCTAATAGTTAAAGGATCATTTTCCTAAGGCTTGCCTTTCTCAGGCTTTAGGAATAAAGTAAAACAAATTATTATTTTTACAGGACATTCTATAGACATGTTAAGAATATACTTGTCCTGCCTCAACTATTTTCAAATAAAATTTTGAGATATATACACACACAAAATGTATGTACATATATATCACATGATATATATATGAGTGTGTATATATATCTATACCTATATTATATATCTCTATTTATATCTCCATATCAGGATGTGATCCTGAACAGATTCAGAAATGATTTAAAATGATGCAAAGTATTTTAGAATGTTATTAAATTATTTAATAAAGATCATATTTCTTTCCCTTAGAGTGCTTAAATAAATATATGTGTATATATAAATATATACTTTATATCTATATCTACATCTGTCTACTTGTATTTAGAAAAGCAAGTATTTGTGAAGTCTTCACTCAAAATAGTTTTTTTTTTTACCTCATACAATATACTTCCATTTTGAAAGTATAATTAATTTTTAAATATGTTTTCTAGTATGACTACCACTTATACTAGGATAGATTCAAATTTTTTTGTCTGAATATAGATTCAGAGTCTATATTTAGAAATACACAATCACAACATTAATTATGAAAACAAAAAAAATGTCAAGCAATTATTACATTGCCTTCACAATGTCTCAATTCATTTGTCAAAAGGGGAATAGATTAAAAAAAAAACTTATCTGTATAATTATATTTCTATACCCTTTTATTCAATTATTTAAATATTTAAGTTTTCATTATTTAGGGTTGGCATTTTTTTTGTGGGAAGAGAGGAACTTAGTTATCTAGATAATTATCTAAATACTACACTTTGTTTTACTAGGACTTGTTTGGTTTTAGCTGATATAGAATTGTTTTGTTACTGGTCTAAGTCTAATAAATCTAGGAGGCAGAAAAACAAGTCATGTATATAGAAATTGACTATTCCCTCTGGAAATATATATAAAGTATCTATTTAAATTTTAAGGAAAAGTTTAAGGAAATTGCAACTTGTGATACCAAAATGATATCTAGGTTGTTTTCAGCTATAAAGATGAAATCAAGTTCACAACTTCCATAAAGAATTTCTAGGTGTTACCATATTCACTCCTGTTCCGAAGTGTGTCTCACATCCAGCAAGACAAGCTGACATATATGACAAATTATTATCTCCACACACAGGGTCCCATATTTTATCTTGACAATTGCAGTCAATGTTGCAGTCAGCCAGTACATTTCTTTCCATATACTCATTCTGTTGTGTTCTATAAATGATTAAAAATGATACAAAGTATATTAGAATTATAAAAATATAATAAAGGTCATACTTCTTTCCCTTCTTTCCCCTTTCCTTTTAAATTCTTAAAGTGAGTATTGATGTTAGGCCATCTATCACACAGATAATAATAGCATCTCATAGTGTATATATATAGAGATGTGTGTGTGTGTGTCTGTGTGTGTATTTTTATACACACACATATATATTTCTTGATGTTCTGTGGCTACATGAGGGGGAAAGTCCGTAGGAGCTTGGAAGATAGGTTTGGTTTTTACCCAAGGAGAAGTTCTCCACAATCTCTATTGTAGCAAGTTGGTTATAAGGACCTAAAGGAGGTTCTAGCTTCTTTACGTTAGCTTCTTCCCAGTATCTTTTCCTATTAGAGACTTCTTCTTGAAGAAAATGTGACATTGCATCCTTCTGTCTATAAACTAGAAACTAGAAGACTTAGAATCTCTCTTCAAAATCATGAAAACATAACATTGAGCAATTTAATCTCCATCAATGAAGAGAATCTTCTATAAAGGCCTTTGAATTTCTGATTACATTCCTAACTTAATAATTTACAAAATTATTTCCTTTAAACAATCTGATAAGCATATTATTATTACTAGTTTTACACATGAGAAATGTAGATGCAAAATGGCTGACTAACATTGTAACACAGATTATTTAGAGATGATATTTAAAACTGTCTTCTAATTCATCAGCATTGTTTTGACTATATAATACGTGACACCTAAAAAATATTAATGTATTAACAATAAAAGCACCATTGACTATTTCCAGTGTTTCCACTCACTCCAAGGTTAGGAACCAGATCTAAGATGAAAGAGTCAGAAGATGGGAAGTACTATAGTCTTGAAAATGGAATAGAAAAGTCAGAGCTAGGAAAATATATAATGGACATATAAAAGCTACATGACTCTTTAAATATTAATGTATGTATTTATGTCATTGATGTATCAATGAACACAAGAGTGTTTAATCTGGAAAAGAACTTAGTGATCATAGAATCAAAGTATAATAGGATTCAGAGCTATAAAAAAAACTTACCTATATTTTATACCCAAATTTCTCATTTTAGAGAAAGAAAAACAGAGCCATAGGTTATATTAATTTATTTTCCTATTCATACAGCTAATAAGCGGCAGAGTTTAAACTGGAATTCAGATTTTTCTGAATTTGGCTAAGTTCAATTATCTTTCAATTATAATATGTTGCTTCTTTCAAATCAACATTGATTTGTAGTCCACTTGCCACTGTGTTGTGTTGTAGATAGGGGGACTGAATAGAATTATAATTTTATTTAATTTATATCTATCTAAACCCAAATGGATTCGTATGAACATTTCATAATAAAGCATTCTGATGCATCAGGAAATCTGTGCTCTAAACAATGTATATGTTCCCTCCGGTGATGCTGATAATAAATTCACATGGAGTCCAGTCAGTATTCTGGGGCTCTTCCTCAAATTTTCTTGATATAATGCTGATACTAATGGAATATGTAGACTATCTTTCAGTTATTACTAGATCTTACCATGTTGTCAATTCATTTTCTTAATTTTTTGATCTTTTTTTGATGTTTTTTTTATAATATTCCCCTCACATAATTTTCTATATAATTTTCCCTTTCCCTCAGAATATCTATAAAATACATAAATTCTCTGGTAATCATTCCATCAAGGCATATAATACTTGTATAGATATAATTATATAATACTCTTTAATGAAATACTAAAAATAATTAGAGATGCCAGTTGTTTATGACTAAGCCGTGTTCATATAGTAAAAACAAATACTGTTGTTTTTACTATATGAATATGGCTTAGTATTCTATTTGGCATCAAATATTCTAGAGATATTATCTATTTGTTTATATGCTCCTCCCTGGAAGACAATATGGTTCCATGAAGGACAGCTCTGTGATACTTTATGCTGTATATACTTGGAGGAAAATGTGACTTGTGATTAATAAATCTTTGAATTGTATGTCCCTAGTGAAGTAATTTTTTTTCCTTGGTAGAAATATATCCAATATTTTTATCTTGATCCCATCACAGATCCTATTCATTTTTTCATACATATCTTCACTATCTATATTAATCTGTAAACTTCAATTTTTATTTACTTTTTGTTTGGATAAACATGTTTGTTTAATGTATGAGATTGTCTAATGTGTGACCAGTGTTTAGTGGGAGAGAAATAAACTGACTGAGAGTGAATCATTACCTACTTTTTATAGTGACCAGGGCATATGATTTTTATTTTTACCTCCCCCACACAAAGAGGATTGTCTTTCTAGCCTACAAATATCTGATATGCAGTAGAAGATATGGATCTAGTTTAATACCTCTTCTGGAAATCAGAGAGCAAGGAATTGATTGTTCAGCCAACATTGTCCTGAATTCTGGTTGCATGTGTGTGTTTGTGTTCTTTATACCTATCTTGTAAACTTTTAATCACCAATACCAATAGTAGGAGACAAAGAATGATTGATTTAAAAATGATGATTCTGAAATTATATAATTATGGAACTGTAAAATAATTGATATTATTTAATTTAACCCTTTTATTTATACAGATTACTGAAGTTAAATGCTCTAGGTTACATCATTAATTAGTTGTGGAACTATTACCCAAAACTCATATTTTCTGATTCATAGTTACTCCAAATTTTGGGATGCAGTCAGAAACACAAAGAGAAGAAAATATATTTTCTCTGTTCCTGGATTCCAACTTCTTTCCTACTTCATTTACTGAAGATCACCTAGACCTAATTGGTCAAATCATAATTTGGTTTGGAAGTAGTGATTGAAAATGATGTAAAACAAAGGCCTGGGGTAAAAGTAAGTAATCCAATTAAATTTTTACTTATAGAAGGAAATCATGTCCCAAACCTGAATTGGTATTTTAGAAAGAAAAATGTCAAATTGAAGTGAACATACCCTTCATATGACACAGTTAGGCCAGCAACTGGAGAATTATCACATATTATTAAAAAACATGACATGTTCAAAAAATAGTCCAATAAAGACAAGCCAAATGCTATATAAGCAGCTTGTTTCATATTAATCTTGAACTTCTTCATAATGAAACCACCAGCTAAATATCCAAAGCATACTGGAGGCAAGTTGTAAATGCCTATAAAAAACAAGTAATGTTTAAATTTACAAACAGTATTTCAGAAAAAAGACATTTATAACCTTGTAATTAGTAAACTTTAGAACTCATTGCTGTTCTGCTTGTTCCAGGTAATTAATATTTTAAGGTTAGTAAAACAGTTAATCTCTTTTATTTCATCACTTATGTACTTATTGCAGAGAGATATGGCTTTGAAAATATAATTAAAATGATTTTTAAAGATATCTTTTTTGTAAACTTGGGAGAATTATATAATAATGTTAAGTTATAAGAACCTTATGAAGTGGGAGTCCAGTACAAATTATTATGTTCCTTCATTCTCACCCCTGATAGCTTCTAAGAAAATGTTGAGTAGGAATAGGTACTTTATAAATATTTCCTGATTGGTTTTCTTAAAATGGTTCAAAATTTTAAAGTATTGTCATTAATTTCAAGTAACTCTAATGTGGAAAACAGAAGAGGAAACATTGAAACAAGACCAAAATTACTGACTGTATTATACATCCTATTTTTCACCCACTTAAGTGAATTTGGATTTGAAGGATTTGAATATAATTTTCAGAGCTAGGTAACTGATCTTAGTTTACACTAAAGTTTGCCTCTGGGAACCAAAAGGAAGAAGAGCATTCCTTGAGTCTCAACTATCATGCATTTGTAGAAAGAGAAAGACAAGTGTAACAACTGGTCATAAATTACAGGTCTGGAATAGTTAAAGTTCAGGGTATTAGGGAGTTCTAAGGAAGGAAATAGTGAAGTAAATAGACAATCATGGAATTAAGGCTGGGTTTGGGAGCAAATGGAGCCAGAGTAGAGGAGATTGACTGAGAAAATAGGAATGGGTCAAGTTATTGAATGTTATAAGGACAAAAAAGTCTTGTAATTTGTTACAGGACTTCAAGATCTTCTGGAATCATTGGATTCCCTAATACATAAAAAGACTTTTGCAGGACTTCAAAAACTTGGGGGCATCATTGGATTCCCTGACATGTGAAGCAATGGACAATAGATTGGTTTTGGACTATCTCTTGGCTGCTGAAGAAGGCGTATGTGTGACCGCTGTTTGCATACTCTCCTAGGACTTCTGGCAATCTTTTACAACACCATGTTGATTTATATTGTTTGTTATACCATTACTTGTGTGTTCAATTCATGTTTGTTACACCACATCAAGCCTGCACTGATTGTGGGGAAGGTCATCACTAATAGCCTGTGCATTATTGCTATGTGCTTATGTAATACCTCCCATGCTGATGGGTTTGTCCATAATAAGACCTTTCAGCCCAGAAACCCACTAGCAACCCCCACTTCCGTTTGGTGCTTTTCATCTCTCTTCCTGAGATGTCCGGGAGAGCTTGATTATCTCCCTTTTAGTGCTTTCACCTCTCTTCCTGAGAAGTCAGGGGGGTCATGATCCCCTTCTTTTTGGAGCTTTCACTACCTTTCCTGAGAAGTCAGGGAGGGTGTGATCACCTCCCTTTGGGGGCTCTGACCTCCCTGAGGATTCAGGGATGGTATGACTACCTGTGTTCTAAAACAAAAGAAAGTGGGAGATGTAATGGACTGAGGCTCGAGTTGATGCACTGAGGTCCCAAGCACGTGAGGCTAAATCGTAATTATACCATACTCTGTTAATATATATATTTGAAGAAAGAATGGCCCTGCCCACTCTTTGTGCAAGTCCTGATGTGTTGTATAGGAAATGATGATTTTGGTGGGTGGAAGCAGGGGAGTAGACAGGGAAGTGGAAAGAGAGACTGCTGGCTGGCATCTTGACACAGCTGCACGCATTGCTATCACGACCCCCCTTCACCTTTGATCCCCCTTTCACCTGCAATCCCCCTTCACCTCTGCTGGTTGGCTTCCCATATTTCTGCCCATATTGCTATCACAATTCCTCTTCACTTCAAAAAGAATAAAGATTGAAGATTTTTCCCTTAACCTGAATTCCTGACTCCGGCTGATTTTAAATACGCGGTCATGAGGAACAAATGTTAGAAGCATGTCTACAAAAGATCATAGAAACACTAAGGAATTATAAATTGTACATAGCTGAAGAAAAAATTCAAAGACATTCTCCTTTTCAATATTTAGGATACGAAGTATATCCTAAGGTGCTTACAGTACAAAAATTGTCCTTAAGAACAGAGAAACTAAATACCTTAAATCACATCTTTTTGTTTGTATGCTTTTGTTCATGATATTTTCATCCCTGAAAAACTTCTATCCTTCTCTTCATCTATTGAATTCATAACCTTTAAAACTTTAGAGCTCAAACAAATGCCATATTCTCCATTAAACCTTCCTTAATTTTATCAATTAGTAATGATCTTTCCCCTAAGATCTTTAACAAGACTTTGTTTGAACCTTTCTAATATGGTGATGATTATCAATTAAGTTCTACAAGCTAAGTTTTTGATTTATCCCACTTCTAGAGCATAAACTTCATGAAGGCAAAGAAAAAGCCTTGTTTATACTTTGTAGCCTTTTTGCCACATAACCAAGTGCTCTGTAGGTAGTAACACTTAAAATTTTTAAAAATTGTTTTTATGAACAAACAAATGAAGAACATGAATCAATAAAAGAGAAATGAGGTAAAGGGGGCTAATTAAAATCAGGAGAGGTTTTTATGATTTCAGACATAAAGGTTACAACCTTGAAACAAAGGGTGAACCTGCAAATGAACTAGGAAAGATTGAGCAATTTGAAGAGTCTGTATTTGGGAATGAACATTTGAAAGTGCTTTTTAAAAATTTTTAGTTTAAGCAAAGAGGTAGTGTTCCAAAAGGCACTGCGGAATAGTAGAAAGACAATTAGACCTGGAGAAATTTCTCTTCAGACACTTACTAGCTGTATGACCTTGAACAATTAAATTAAGTTCTTTGAACTTTGATCTCCAACTATAAAATGAAGATATGCCAGATGATCCCTAAAGTTCTTACATATTTTAAAACTTGTGTTTTTTGAAATCAGACAGGCAGTATAGAGCATGAATTGGAGGATAGAGGTGGAGGAGGGAAGATCTATGTACATTTGTACCCAAGTACAAGTGTCTCATATATCTAAGTATGATTTTCAGCTAAAGCCAGTGAGCCTCTATCAGCGAATTTTCCTTTAAGTCGAAGCTTAAAACCACTACAAGACTTTTGGGACATCCTGTATTTATTAGAGATCTGATTGGGTCTTACTACATTCATTGCTACAGCTATGTCATGCATTTTCAGGAGAGTCAATTAGATTACAAAGGTAAGAATAAAATATATTTTCATTCCAATAAGTTGGTAACTCTTTCTAAGAAAGATGTCCCTAGGAGAGATGAAATAGAGATCCTATGTTTCCTAGGATGTAGTTTTTGAAGACTTTTCTTCCTCTCAATTGCTCATTCACTTACCTGGTGGAGGTGAAATATAGTGTACCAGAGATGAAAATAGCCCATGAGTCTTCTATCTAGGGGCTTTTCTTGGCCACATTTTTTATATTACACAATAATTTATAGTAAAAATCAGCTTATATTGTAGATAGAACTTGACATACCCATTAGGAAGATTGCCTCTGAGGCAGATATGCCATATTGTTGTTCCATATATTTAGCCAGGAAAGAGAACACAACGACAAAAGCATTGAACTGCAATATACTCGTGACCAAGAATAATACATAAATTCGATTGCAAAAAAGACTTTTCATTAGTGGTAAGAAATCTGAAATGAAAAAAAAAATCACAACAGTTTGTGGACTATCTTCTTCCTTCATTGTATGATTAAATAGCAAATATAAGTGCAAGGAAATTTAAATCTGACTATTAGTTGTGTGTGTGTGTATGTCTGTGTCTGTGTCTCTCTGTGTATAAATGAGTATTCACATGCATTCTGATCAATATTTCTTTCCTCCTCTCTTGAAATCTACTATTTATGGGACAGATATTTTGTCAGGTTTTAGTAAAAAGGCAAAAACTCAGTAGGTTTGCAAGTGGTAGTATTATTACAAAATATTACAAATATTCCTGTGTTTTAGAAATATTACAGTTTTATTGCTGTTTTAGCCAAATCCTCAGAGGAATTTAAGACAGATTATTCCTGTGTTTTAGAAATATTACAATTTTATTGCTGTTTTAGCCAAATCCTCAGAGGAATTTAAGAGAGATTAATACACTAATAGTGATATTTGGCCATACCTTTTAATTCTATTAATTTGTTCTTAACACAATGTTAAGTAAAACAAAATTACAAAGATCAGTTATATTCTTATGAAAATGAGTTTGATTCACTGTCAATTTTGAACTGTCTTCTTCTCTACCATCCTCAACCAAAAAAAGAAGGAAGAAGCATGATTATCATGTAAAGGGAATATTATCTTGGTCAGGATGGTTACAGGAAGGGGAAAATACAATTATTTCAGAGACATCTATTACTTATCCATATATTACTTTCATCTTGCTATATTTAATAGTGACATATTCAGCTTTAGAGCCATTCTGCAAACTTCATTTCACTCATGCCATGATATCTATTGGATTTTGACATGCTAGTGAATTTTTTACTTAACCCAGATTTGGTTTTCCATCTTAGAATGTCACTTCCATCATACTCTTTTCTTTAGGATTCTTTCCTCATGACCTGTCTCATAAATAACTCCTCTTTTAGGAAGGATATTATAAAGCTACTTATTACCCAGATAAAAGCATGCTGGACAATAAGTTTTGAATTAAGGATCGTAGATTGAAAGGTAGAAGGGGCCTTTGAAGATAATACTATTTTACTCTCTCATTTTGCAGTTTGGGAAACTGTAATTGAGAAAGGTGAAATTATTTGTCCCAAGGTTACAGAGGTAGAAAATGAATAGCATTATGAGAACTGAATCTACGTTCTCTTCCACAGCTGGTATTCTTTCCAGTCTTACCCTATGCTCAGTATGTCTTATGAGGGGCCAATTGAAGGCATTGGGTGGGTGTTTATCTTGGAAAAAACTGTCTTTAATATTTGAACTTGGTGGAAACTGGGTGGAAAATGAATGAAACTAGTTCTTTTAGGCTCTAGAGAAAGCAATGGGTGAAAATTGCAGAGACAAATTCAGGTTATATATGCTATATTAAGAAGGCTATTACTAAGCAACCAGGACTAGGGAAGAGATAATTCTGCTATTCTCTGCCCTGATCAGGCCCTTTTTCCTGGGCAACTTATAACTTGTAGGTGGTCAAAATAGCATTTAAATGATAGATTAGCTATCAGTACTCTTAGGACCCTTTCTGTGTCAAAGATCAACTTGGCTATTTTCCCATTACTTTTACCTTGATAGAAGTTTCCTGAAATAAGTAGATTGAATAAAAGTGGATTTCCATCTATGCTCTGTTGATTATTACCCTTTTCAGTGTTGCAGTGAGCTTCAAATTTTATTCACTCCAATTTACTTTTATATGGGCAATAACCAGGAAAATCTAGATTTATTTGATAGGGATTTTACCTCCTGACCTGGTAAACTAATTGAGCTATGAATCTGAAGAAGACATAGGAGTTACATAGAATGTGCAAACTCCAGAAGGGATAATATTCAGTCTCATAGAGATTCTGATTTATCAGAGAGATTGAAGTATGGTTGATATAATTGAATCATAAAAGCATAAAAGTCTTCTATCTTTGACAGGGGAACTATTTGGAAACAAATCACCATCTTGTGACTATTCACTACTCTCTAAGAATTGCTTAAACATTACTATACTCCAGGATATCTCATTGCTATGAATTCCATTTCTTATTTTCCTTCACCTACTGATTTTTTAAAATGAGACCCAAAGTTTCTTTGGCATAGGAAATTTAGTCAGTGTGACATGACATCTGTTCTGAAATAGTTATAATATTATAATATAGTTATGTATAAAAGACAGTTTCCTGGGGGCAGTGAGGGGTTAAAGGGTTTGCCCAGGATTACAGTCATTATATTTCCGGGGAAGGACTTGAACCCAGATTTTCCTGACTTCAAGATGGACTCTCAATATTCCCTGAGTTTTTGTTACTCAAAGCTCAGACTATTTTTTTTTTTTTTACTTTTAGGAAAGTGACTCTCTTTTACTAGAGACTTTTTTCTTCCACGCTCTGTTGATTATTCTAGAGAAGCAGCAATCATTATCTCTCTTCCCACTCTGGGAGCAAAGAATTCAAGGGGAGCAAAGTTGATGTACATACAGTAATTAGATTGATGAACAGAGAAGTTCACATCTTTGGGACCAAAGAATTTGTTCCAAACAAACTAATTTATATTTGGACACCTGGCTAAGGTAACTTAGAGTAGTAACTTAGAGTATTACAGTGAATTTGGTCATAATGTATTAATGGTATAATTTTGTAAGGAGAAGGCAATCTGGAACACACTGGAACAGAAGAACTCACTGACTACAGAGTATACCCTCTACTATTCTATAATTGAGTAATTTTACACAAATCACAGAACCTTTCTGGACTCTGGTTTTGTCATCTGTAAAATAAGTGTCTATATGACTAAGCTGCTTTACCTCATGTCTTCACCTGTAAAATGAGACAATTGGGTTAAATGAATGTTGGACGTTCCTTCCAGCTCTATATCCTGACTCTGGGACAACTTTTTCTTTTCTTTTCTTTTCTTTTCTTTTCTTTTCTTTTTTTTTTTTTCTTTTCTTTTCTTTTCTTTTTTTTTTTTTTTTTTTTTTTTTTGAGGTATAGGCTTATTGCATGCCTATAAACAAGAATTTTGCAGGCCAATAAGCCAGCATAGATCAAAAGGCAATAAATCAGATTTTATTTAATTGCCTTAATTAACAGCTAACATAAGGCAAGCTTAAGCGGAATTATGAAATAGTTGGAGATAATCTTTGGATAGAAGGGAAGTAAGAAGCATTTATCAAGTGCCTATTATGTGCCACACATTATACTAAATGCTTAACATATATTGCCTCATTTGATCTTCACAATAAACCTGTGGAAGTAGGTGCTGTAATTATTCTCATTTTGTTGTTGAGAAAATTGAGGCAGAGTTTAAGTTATTTGCCTAGGTTCTCTGTTGGTGTCTTTCTGTCTCTGATTGTCATAAACACACATTCTCTCTCTCTCTCTCTCTCTCTCTCTCTCTCTCTCTCTCTCTCTCTTTCTCACACACACACACACACACATACACACACAAACACACACACACACGCACACACACACACACACACACACACAAATAGCCTCAAACTCATGATAATTTCTTAGGCCTTTTCAGTCCAGTATAGACATGAGCAGAAATCATCTTATCTTTCCCTAATTAATGGTCACATAGCCTTTGCTTATAGGGGATTAATGTGCTACCTTCCAAAGCAGCTCCTTCCTTTTAATTGTTAGGGAATTCTTATTTTGTCAAGAACAAATGTGCAGTTTTTCAATCTCTGTCAAGTGTTCAAAATTCTGCTTTTGGGGGCAAAGTACAAAACTAGGATTCCTCTTCCATGAGAGAATCCCTCAAATAATTAAAGACAACCAAGTATAATGTAGGCCTATTTCTCCAGAATTATCATCTTCAGTTCTTTCTGTTTGTTTTCATGGAACAAAAATCTCTACTTCTTACCCTACACTATTCTGTACCATTGATATTTTGCCAATGTCCTTTCTTAAATGGAGGATATTTTAACTCTCAGGGACACCAATGAGAGAGCAAGTCTAAGGTCTAAGTGGTTTCTGTAGTACTATCCTTTTACCAATAGGTACTTAATATATTTATTATCAATATTTTCTAATTGAATAAATGGCACCACACAACAAAAATGAAAAGAGCAAGAAAACTATTATACCCTGTTGTGACTCTTCCCTCCTCTCCTCCCTTCTCTCTCAACTGCCATGGATGACACCAGAACTTTATTCTTGTTTGATGTTAAAATCCATCTTTAGCAAAGTTGTAAGTAAATGACATTAGCATAATTAACACGAAGGTTGGATTTCTTTAGTCAAGTCTTTGAATATTTAATGTGCACCTACTGTGTGATCAGAAAGTTTTCCTTTATTGTTGGTACTTTGCACAGAACAATTATGAGTTAGTTAAGTGTTTTTGAAAACTGAATAACTGTTTCCATCCATAAACATTCTTCTTAATGCTCTGGTTTATTATTAGAATGTAATTTATTATTTTTAGCCAATAGTCTGAAAGGCAGCATGATAGGGTAGATAAAGATCAGCCATAAAGTCAAGAAGACTTAATTGAATCTTGCAGCTAACATGATTTAGACAACTCTCTTAATGCTATAAATTAAATGACAGGCATCTTCATCTGTGGTGAGATTTTCCATACCAGTAATTATGATAAAATCACAAATCTGGTTAAAAAGTAATAATTCAATAAAACTTGAAATCTCTATTACTCAATATATTTGTAGAGTAAAAAACTGAGACATTGTAAGAATCTAATTTGCTCCTGTGGCACCAAATAAAAATTAAGTAATGATGAGAATTATAATTCCTTGAAAATTGATAATTTGTATATGGGATATTGACCAAGATATATCTTTAAAATGCACACTTCATTTTCCAATCATGATAATTAACAAGGGATGATATCCAAATAAAGCTTTGGAAAGAATCTAATTTATTTCACTTTAGGGGTTTATACAAGAAACAGCATAGTATAGTCATTAAAGAACTATTCTTGAAGTCACAAATACTGAAGTTCAAATTTTATTTCTAATACATGATAGTTGTCACCCTGATCAAGTTATTTAATGCTTCAGTGCCCTAGTCAGTACTATAAATTGAAGAAGTAGTGTTGTTTTGCATTGGTAAAAGAAGTTTTATTCCCTGGAGTTGTGGCTACACTAAAATCAAAGATCTTTTTTCTTTTAAAAGATTTGTTCACTGAAAAAAGATTGTTAATTAAATAATCAACATTAATCATAATTAGCTGTCTCAAAATGATATTGATAAATAAATTGTATTAGTTTTATACCTAGCATTAGGTATAAAATATGTTTGTAAAGTAAGAAATGAATTTCAAATAATTAAATTATTTTTTGTTTACTTACCTATACTGATGTCCCTCTTTTCTGTTTTGCTTTTATTTCTCTCTTCTTCTTCTATAATATTTTTATTAGTTTCTAATACTACCTTTGGAAGAGATTTAGGCAAGAAAAGAAATGGAACTCCAGAAAGCACATTTGCTCCTGCACATACCAATAAACCGAGCCACCATGCACCAACCCATCGTGTATCAGAAGGAGTTATGCTCAGTTCATCTGGAAATCAATGAATATATTTTAAATTAACGCTGAATTCTAAGGTTTATATTACATGGTACATCTTGAGATTTAATTAAGTACAAAAGGATAGTTTTAGGATGTACTCATGAATCTCAGTTTTACCTTGTAATTTTTAGATATATAAGGTATAAAATTTATCAACAAGATGATTTCTTTATCTCCCATCCCTAATAAAGTGCTACATTTAAAGACACTTCAGAATATGGAGTAGACATGAAGTACACAGGATGAATAGAATGGAGTGTTTGACTTTTACATCACTAGAGCGAACATCTACATTGAGGAGATCAGAGAGCCATTAGAGTATTTGAGCAAAAATTTTAAAGTGTTTTTGTCCAAATAAATATGTTTAATTTACATAAAACGTCTGTTTCATTAGCACCAAATGCCTCTGGTTGAACATAGAGAATGGAATTAAACAGATTTTAAGTATGAAATAATTTAGTTTTAAGCATATACAGCACTAAGAGGATTTTATTTATTTTTCAAAAGGACAACATATATTAAACATTCAATGACAAAAGACATTAATTTTATTCATCAAGTTAAGCAAAAACAAAAAAAATTCCTACATTTGTAGGACTTATTAAAGCCTAACAATTATCCCTCTACGTTGCCCTTTATTTAGCTCCAATTCCTGAATTCAGCTTCAACATAGTAAAATCTTTCATTTTGATACTAAGAACTCTTTCCCTCTCTCAATTTTATCTATGCATTTAAGTATAAATTCAAATAGGAGAGACAGTTTGGGTTTTTGTTGGCCTACAGTTTTAATTACATATAATAGATTAAGAAGTAAAAGTGAGCATTCAGAACAACTACTAAAATTTCCTGAGCTTGTCTAAACAGAAGCAGGTGCTAAAGTGAATAAATAACTCATAACACATTCATCCCTTCCTGTCTCAAGATTGAGTAGCAATACAGATTTTGTTCAATATATCTGATCCAATCATTCCATTACGCCCTAGTTTGGGAATATCCTCACTGTTCCTGCTACAGTTTATGATCCCTCTCTGCAGCCATTCCCAAAGGCTTCTCTTTCAGATTTTCTTGCTTGTGATCATTTTTGTTTCTATTCTCCATAAGTCTCCATAACTCCAATATAAGAGTCATGGATAGCACTTGGGAATTTGGGTAATAGTTCTATTGGCTCAAGTAAATCTCCTTTCCTTTGTCTCTTTCTTTGCAGTCTTGCAGATCAGGGTTTTGTTATGCAATAGACGTCTTCAACATCAATATTACAATTAATTCCGCATTCAAGACATAATATAACAATCAATACTTTAAAATTAAAAGTATGTTTTGAATTCAAATGCAAAATTATCTCTTTTTTTGAGACAAGGTACATCTGAGCATACTTAGAACATTTCATATGCATGTCCTTAGATTTTATATTTATTGTTGACAATCACCTCCTAAGATATCTACTGTGGCCATATGAAAATCTCATTCCCCTCCTGGTATAGAATGAAGGCCTCAGGATTTTTAAATAGGAGTCAATAAATGAAGACAATGAATTATCAGTATATGCTGATGTATAGTCTTCATTGTTTACTGGAAGCATTTTCTGAAGCACATCTTAGGAAACAGAATCCTACAGTATATTACAATGAAGCATTATGCTCTGGCTGGCCAATATGCTGAATTTTCTCAATGGAATTTGACATCAAGAACTTGGTGCAGGAAAATGCTTCTTGCTGGGACTTACCTGAGGGAAGGAGAGAGAGAGGAAAGGAAATGGGGGATGAAGAGCATTATGGGAGATATCTAGCCATATATGAAGTTTTTGTTAGTAAATATAGAGTTGAGTTGGGTTTAGGCAAGGGATGGGGGTAGGTGGGAAGGGTGTTGATCCTTTCTCTCAACTAGGCTGCACATTGAATGATAAAATCAAACTAATGTTTAAATCATGAAGTGTTTAAATGGTTCACTATCTCCCAGGGTCAGGATTACCAGAATAAGGGGAAATAAGAATTAATACAGACTTTTGGGACATCTTGTATTTCTGCACATGCACACACACACACATTACCTGTATTCACAGATCCAATGTCTACATACATTTCCACACAGAATGATGCTAACAAAAAGCCAATCAAAGGACCAATGATAGATCCTGTTTCTAAGCACCCTAAAAACAAAAGAAAAATATGAGCTTTCTGTGATTTTTATACACATTCAAAAACAAGTAGCTACTATAATAAATGTGGATCATATTCCAAAGATTTAAATGAATTAACTAAATTATATGTTGTTGGAATCCTTACTAACTGCTAAGTAATTAGAGTTGATCTAATCTTACAAGAAGATGTTTTGGGCAGAACCTGAAACAAGGTACTAAGTAGAACTACCCATAATCCCTCTCTCTGGAAGGAGCATAAATAGGCCAATGGGCCAGTCGAAGAGGCTCTGGAGAGTGAAGACGCTACAAGTCGAGATTTCAGCGGAATGACATGAAGAGTTGGAGCTGGCTGGAGGCTGAAGAAAGCAGAGGCAGAGGCTGAAGGACCAGACCTTTGGATTTGGTGACATTCGGAGAGAGCTCTTGGAACCAAGCAGAGAGATAGGCCTCTAAGCTAACCAGGCTATATTGGGATAATAAATCTGTTCTGAACTCTCTGCATACTGACCTTCTCCAGTTAGTTGGTCAAAAGCAACTTGTACAATAGCTCCTGTTTGCCTATTGCGTTGGGCTTGAATCCTACATAATTCATGAAACTCCGAAAGCCACAATAAATTTTGTCCCGGTTCTAGACAAGTTTTTGTTATGGATTTCCAGTCATTCGGAGTTAGGATTTCATAAGACAAATTATCTAGTAACATCTTCACATAAGATGATGTAGCCCCATAAAGAGTGCAACCCTTTTTCAAATCTTTAATTTTTCCCAAATTAAAAGGAGTGTATTTTCTCTCTTTTTGACCTGAGGAGTTGAGCTCTTCAATCACAGGATATGCATTTATAAAATCAGATATATCTTCTCCTTCATTTTTTGCTTTAATTAATGCTTTTTCTAATCTTGTCAAATTCTGCTTTACAGGAGAAGCTGACTGTGTTTCTGTCTCTCTCCCTCCCCCTTGTTCCACCCATGAAGGGTTAATTGGGGGGGGAGGGTCATGAGGTGTGGAATCACCTAATTCCTCCTGCTGTGAAGTATCATACTCAGAATTGTAATTAACTCCATTCTCATCTGATTCATCCTCCTTTTCACCTAGTAAAGTTGGCAGTTCTTCCTCCTGTACTTTCCTTTTCATCATTCTATCACTTAAATAACTTCTTATAGCCAATTGTATTACATTATATGTATTAATTATTGAGTTAGGCCCATTTTTATCATAGAATTGACAAAGATCCTCTCCAACCAATTTCCATTCATTTAGATCTAATTCCTTATCAAGAGAGAAACAAGGACATATATCCTTTACAGTTTGTAAAAGTTCAGTGATTTGCTGTAAACTTATAATTAAACCTTGGCTTTCCATAATTTTGACAATGCTCTCTAAACATTTTCCTTGAACAGAAACAGACTGTTTTCTAAATATCTGTCCCATCTTAGCTGAAATTCTACTTTAACTCTTCTAACAAAATTTCTTTGTTGCACTCACCCTAATTTCTGGGTTGAAGTTTTTTCCACTGGATCAGGATCAGAGGCTTTTCCACTTGAATCAGGATCGGAGCTTTTCCACTGAAATCCACGGAGGGGTCTGTTTGTCCCACGTTCAGGGCGCCAAAATGTGGTGAGCTTTTTCTTCTCAAAAAGCAGCCAGGTGATAAAAGTTCAGATCTTTTATTTTCTCCAATATAGCCCGGTTAGCTTAGAGGCCTATCTCTCTGCTTGGTTCCAAGAGCTAACTGGGCTATATTGGGATAATAAAAGATCTGAACTTTTATCACCTGGCTGCTTTTTGAGAAGAAAAAGCTCACCACATTTTGGCGCCCAACGTGGGGCTAACAGACCCCCTCAGTGGATTTCAGTGGAAAAGCTACGATCCTAATTCAAGTGGAAAAGCCTCTGATCCTGATCCAGTGGAAAAAACTTCAACCCAGAAATTAGGGTGAGTGCAACAAAGAAATTTTGTTAAAAGAGTTAAAGTAGAATTTCAGCTAAGATGGGACAGATATTTAGAAAACAGCCTATTTCTGTTCAAGGAAAATGTTTGGAGAGCATTGTCAAAGTTATGGAAAGCCAAGGTTTAATTATAAGTTTACAGCAAATCACTGAACTTTTACAAACTGTAAAGGACATATGTCCTTGTTTCTCTCTTGATAAGGAATTAGATCTAAATGAATGGAAATTGGTTGGAGAGGATCTTTGTCAATTCTATGACAAAAATGGGCCTAACTCAATAATTAATACATATAATGTAATACAATTGGCTATAAGAAGTTATTTAAGTGATAGAATGATGAAAAGGAAAGTACAGGAGGAAGAAATGCCAACTTTACTAGGTGAAAAGGAGGACGAATCAGATGAGAATGGAGTTAATTACAATTCTGAGTATGATACTTCACAGCAGGAGGAATTAGGTGATTCCACATCTCATGACCCTCCCTCCGCAATTAACCCTTCATGGGTAGAACAAGGGGGAGGGAGAGAGATAGAAACACAGTCAGCTTCTCCTGTAAAGCAGAATTTAACAAGATTAGAAAAAGCATTAATTAAAGCAAAAAATGAAGGAGAAGATCTATCTGATTTTATATGGGGCTACATCATCTTATGTGAAGATGTTACTGGATAATTTGTCTAATGAAATCCTAACTCCGAATGACTGGAAATCCATAACGAAAACTTGTCTAGAACCGGGACAAAATTTATTGTGGCTTTCGGAGTTTCATGAATTATGTAGGATTCAAGCCCAACGCAATAGGCAAAAAGGAGCTGTTGTACAAATCACTTTTGACCAACTAGCTGGTGAAGGTCAGTATGCAGAGAGTTCAGAACAGATTTATTATCCCATAACAGTCTATGAGCAAATTTCTAAGGCTGCCATAAAAGCTTGGAATTCTCTCCCTGGACAGAAAGATGGAAATAATGCTTTCACAAAAATAGAGCAAGGTCCCAATGAACCTTTTGCAGATTTTGTGGGACGTTTACAAACAGCTGTAATAAGAACCATTGGAGACAATGCAGCAACAGAAATAATGACTAAACATTTGGCTAAGGAAAATGCCAATGAGGTTTGCAAAAGAATTATATGGGGGCTAGACAAAGATGCTCCTTTAGAGGAAATCATTAGATGCTGTGCCACAGTGGGCACAAATGCTTATTATGCCCAGACTATGATGAACATGGAAAGACAAGGTCCTTCTTGGCAGAGGAATTCTAGAGAAACTCGTCGATGTTTTCACTGCGGAAAAGTTGGACATTTGAGAGCTCATTGTAGATATGGAGATAGAGTGAGAAGACAGGGTGAGAGAAAACCCAAAACCCCATGTCCAAAATGTAACGGAGGCTTTCATTGGGCCTCTAAATGTATATTGACCCAGAGGAATGAGAGGCAAGGCCCAGCTCCAAAGTATCAATCAAAGGACAGGTGGGGCATGATAGCAGCTGAGGTTACACCCAGAGAGACTTTAGAAATTCAGGACTCTGATGTCATCAACCAACAGAAAAGCAATCAGGATTACAGTTGGGAAGAATACAGGCTTTTTAAGACAACAAGACAATATCCAATGCAAACAACTCCAATGTAATTACCAGATGATGAGGAGAAATCCCAAATTTGGTAAATAGAAGAGAATTAAATAGGTTAATTGCTTGGGGAAGAGGATCTGCTTATATTTTCACAGGTGGAAAAGGCTAACAATGAGACTGTCAAAAGAACTTTAAAATCTTCAGCTTTCAGTTCCTGAAAAACCAGCAAGAATCACTGGATTCCCTGAGATGAAAAATTGTTAATGAGACCTTTTGCAGTACTTCAGAGCTTACAGGAATTATTAGATTCCTGGCACATGAACTAATGGACAATGGAATCCTATTGGACTGTTTCTAGGACTTATGGACATGTGTAAATTTTCAGGATGATTCATGTTATTTGTTATGTAAATTATGTATAATGCCTCCCATATTGATGGATTTATGTATACCATGTATATCTGTTACAAAGTTCTGGCCCATATTGATGGATTTATGTGTATCCCCTCAGAAACCCCCTATGTTTTAAAACAAAAGAAAGGGGGAGATGTTGGAATCCTTACTAACTGCTAAGTAATTAGAGTTGATCTAATCTTACAAGAAGATGTTTTGGGCAGAACCTGAAACAAGGTACTAAGTAGAACTACCCATAATCCCTCTCTCTGGAAGGAGCATAAATAGGCCAATGGGCCAGTCGAAGAGGCTCTGGAGAGTGAAGACGCTACAAGTCGAGATTTCAGCGGAATGACATGAAGAGTTGGAGCTGGCTGGAGGCTGAAGAAAGCAGAGGCAGAGGCTGAAGGACCAGACCTTTGGATTTGGTGACATTCGGAGAGAGCTCTTGGAACCAAGCAGAGAGATAGGCCTCTAAGCTAACCAGGCTATAATATGTCTCTTTAATTTTCTTTGGAATTGATTATTTATATTATCTTTGTATGTGACATGTCCCACTACTAAATGGTAATATCTATGAGGCTAGAAACATTTTTGTTCAAGTTTTCACCTTTCACCATTGCTTAACACACTTCTCTGCACAAAGATGTGTAAAAATGTTTAAAAATTTAATTTTTTCGAGTATTTGGAAACTTGTTTCTGTAATATATGCTTATAAAAGAAAGAGATTTTCTCTACAACATTCTCACAAAGACCAGTCTCAAGATCTTATATTATACATTATACACTGAAACTTTGTTACAGTATATTATTTGTTTGTGAAACCAAGTTTTGAATGAGCTGTTGAATTAATCAAATTATTTCTTATAACCAAATTCTTTTAATTGGGTCAACCAAATAAACAAGCCAATTATTATTTATTCATGTTCCATACAGTGTGATAAATACTAGAGATAGTGCCTAATCCCACAATACACTAACTTCCTTGAAAAGTATAATAAAATATAGATCTATTCTATTTCCTTTAATTCTTTTAACATTGTTATATAAAGAGATTTGAAATAAGAAAGAAAAAAGGTAAAATAAGCAGGACCAAAGTAATATTAACTGGGTACAGAAAAAATTAATTAGTATGATAAACCATAAAACAACATTAAATTTCTTAGAAACAAAAAAAAAACTCATTTATCTTGATACACTTATTTACATGAAATAAGAGGATGGAAGGATAAATTAAAGAGCATCTTAGTATTTATTATCATGTTTTCAACTACTCCCTTTTTAGAGATTATATATAAATTTATGAAACACTAACTAATTGGATGATCCTAGGCAAGTCAATTAACTCTGTTTTCCTTAGTTTCTTCAGCTGTAAAATGACCTGGAGAAGGAAATGTTGGAGAGTTCTGACAAAAGACGATCTATTGGATAAGGAGCTAACAAACCATTCCAATATCTTTGTCAAGAAATTCCATGGAATAAAAAATGATAAAAGAGATGACATTGGAAGATGAACCCTCTGAGAGTAGGGTGTCCAATATGCTATTGGGGAATTAATAGTATTAATGAAGTGGTTGTTCCAAAGCTGAAAGGAAGTTCAATTATGAATGTGTCTGATGTTGAGAGAAAAGTCCAATGCTGTAAAGATCAAAATTGCATAGAAACCTATAAAATCTATGAACTAAAGGGAGCTGAATATACTCAACAAGAGATGGAAAGATTAAGCATTGACATATTAGGTGTCAGTGACTTTAAATGCATGGGAATAGATCAAACTAATTCAGGTTATCATTACACTTATTATTGTGGACAAGAAACCCATAGAAGAAATAGTGTGGCTTTTATATTTAATAAAATGATGAGAATAGCAATATTTGGATATAAATAAATAAAATAATAAATAAATAAATAGATAAATAAATAAATAAATAAAATGACAATGACATATTTGAATACAAGGTAAATGGTTCAAATATCACAAATATCAAATACAAGTCTATGCTTCAACCACTGAAGCTAAAATCAATCATTTCTATGAAAACTTACATCTAAAAATAACTTAAAAAAGTTTTCACATTCATGATAGGGGATTGGAATGCTAAATTGAGAAATCAAAAGATAATTGGAATGATAGGTATGTTCGGCATTGGAGTACAAAATGAAGTAAGGCAGAGACAAGTAGAATTTTGTGTAGGTAAATCTCTGGACATAACAAACACCCTTTTCAATAAACCAAAAGGTTGCTCTACATATAGATAATACTTTATGGTCAACATAGAAAACAGATTAATTATATACATTGCAGCCAAAGGTGAGGGAACTCTATTAAGTCAATTAAATGAAAACCTGGAGTTGACTGTGGCTCAGATCATGAGTTTCGTATCACCAAATGCAGTCTTAAACTGAAAAAAATTAGGGTAAATCAGCAGACTATATAGATATGACCTAAATAACATTGCTTATCAACATTAAGTGGAGGTGATGAATAGATTTATGGGATTATATCTGAGAGATAACTATCTGAAGAACTATGATCAGAAGTTCATAATATTGTACAGGAGGCAGCCACAAAAAAAAAAAAAACCCAAAATAAAACAACATTCTAAGAAAAAAAGAACAAGAAAGAAAAAGGATTAACAAGACTTTATACATATCTAAGGAAAGAAAAAAGTGAAAATGAAATGAGAAACAGAAAGATATATCTGACTGAATGCAGAATTATAAAGAATATAAAGGGGAAGTAAGAAAGCTTTATTAATTGAGAAATGCAAAGAAATAGACGAAAACAAAAAAAAGAGAATGGGAAAAATAAGTGATCACGTCAGAACAATTAGTGATATCAAGGTAATGTTTCATTAAAAAAATGGGCCTAAAAAAAAGAAAAAAAATTGGAATTTAATTGAAGTAGAAGAGAATAAGAAGAGGTGACAAGAGTATGCAAAAGGACTGTCCAAGAAAGATCATAACATCCCTGATAACTACAAGCTTACTTTTGATTTAGAGCCAAACGTGCTAAAGAATGAAGTCAAATGGATTTTTAGGAAGCATTATTAACAATAAGTCTAGTAGGAGTGATAGAATTCTAGCTGAACTATTTAAAATCCTAAAAGATGATGATGTTAAAGTGCTATATCAGCAAATTTGGGAAGCTCAGCAGTGGCCATTAGATTGAAAAAGATCAGATTATGTCCCAATCTTAAGGAAGTCAATGCTGAAGAATATTCAAATTGCCAAACAATTGTGCTAGTATCAGAAAGGTTTTGCTTAAGATTTTGCTAGTTAGCTTTCAACAATATATGGAACAAAAATTACCAACAGAACAGATGGTTTTTGGAGAGTCAATCAAACTAAAGAACAAATTGCCAATATTTACTCGATTATGGAGAAAGTAAGGAAAGTTCAGAAAAAAAGTACTTTTGTTTTATTGAGTATACTAAAGTCTATGGCTTTGTGTGTGACAACAAAATGTGACAAGTCCTCAAAGATATGGGAATGCCAGATCATACTACTTTGTCTCCTGAGGAGATTGTATGTGGGCCAAGAAGCAACAGTTAGAATCAAAAATGGAAAACTGGTTTAAGAGTGGGAAAGGAGTAAGGCTATATACTGACACTGTATTTATTTAACTTATATTCAGAGTATATTATATTAAATGTCAGGCTAGGTGAATCAAAATCTGGAATTAAAGTTGCTCAGAGAAATATCAACAATCTCAGATATGCCCACAATACCATTCTGTTGGTAGAAAGTGAAAAGGAATTAAGAATGCTCTTGATGAGGGTGAAAGAGGAGAGTGTAAAAGTTGCCTTGGAGCTTAACTTTAAAAAAACCCTAATATCTTAGCAATTAGTCTAATCACTTTCTGGCAAATAGAGGGAGAAACAAATGGAAACTGTCTCAGATTTTATATTTTGGGGGCTCAAAGATCACTTCACTTTGTGATTGCAGTCATGGCAAAAAACCACTTGCTCCTTGTAAGGAAAACTATGTTAAATCCAGACTGCATAATGAAAAGCAGAGACATAACTTTGCCAGCAAAGGTCCTTATAATCAAAATTGTTTTTCCTAGTAATAGTGTATGGCTATGAGAATTTGTGGTGAGCTTTTTCTTCTCAAAACACAGCCAGGTGATAAAAGTTCAGATCTTTTATTATTCCAATATAGCCCGGTTAGCTTAGAGGCCTATCTCTCTGCTTGGTTCCAAGAGCTCTCTCCAAATGTCTTTAAATCCAAAGGTCTGGTCCTTCAGCCTCTGCCTCTACTTTCTTCAGCCTCCAGCCAGCTCCAGTCTTCATGCCATTCCGGTGAAAATCCCCCAAAGTGCTCTGTGTCTGTTTCTTTTATACAAGAGGGAGGAATTGTGGGATACGAGAGAGAGGGATTATGGGTTTTCTCCCATAGTGCTCTCTGGCCCAAAGAACTTCAAGGGAGGTGTGAACTCATTGAACTCCAATAAGTAAAGGTGTGGACACAAGCCTTGTATTAATTAGTTCTACTTAGTACCCTGTTTCAGGTTCTGCCCAAAACATCTTCTTGTAAGATTAGATCAACTCTAATTCATTAACAGTTAGTAAGGATTCCAACATCTCCCCCTTTCTTTTGTTTTAAAACATAGGGGGTTTCTGAGGGGGTACACATAAAGCCATCAATATGGGCCAGAACTTTGTAACAGATATATATGGTATACATAAATCCATCAATATGGGAGGCATTATACATAATTTACATAAGCACATAGCAATATAACACAGGCTAGTAGTAATGTAACAAATAACATGAATCATCCTGAAAATTTACACATGTCCATAAGTCCTAGAAACAGTCCAATAGGATTCCATTGTCCATTAGTTCATGTGCCAGGAATCTAATAATTCCTGTAAGCTCTGAAGTACTGCAAAAGTCTCATCAACAATTTTTCATCTCAGGGAATCCAGTGATTCTTGCTGGTTTTTCAGGAACTGAAAGCTAAAGATTTTAAAGTTCTTTTGACAGTCTCATTGTTAGCCATCTGATTCCTTTTCCACCTGTGGAAATATAAGCAGATCCTCTTCCCCAAGCAGTTAACCTATCTAATTCTCTTCTATTTACCACTTTTTGGGATTTCTCCTCATCATCTGGTAATTACATTGGAGCTGTTTGCATTGGATATTGTCTTGTTGTCTTAAAAGGCCTGTATTCTTCCCAACTGTAATCCTGATTGCTTTTCTGTTGGTTGATGACATCAGGGTTCTGAATTTCTAAAGTCTCTCTGGGTGTGACCTCAGCTGCTATCATGCCCCACCTGTCCTTTGATTGATACTTTAGAGCTGGGCCCTGCCTCTCATTCCTCTGGGTCAATATACATTTAGAGGCCCAGTGAAAGCCTCGGTTACATTTTGGACATGGGGTTTTGGGTTTTCTCTCACCCTGTCTTCTCATTGTATCTCTGTATCTACATTGGGCTCTTAGATGTCCAATTTTTCCGCACTTAAAACATCGACGAGTTTCTCTAGAATTCCTCTGCCAAGAAAGACCTTGTCTTTCCATGTTCATCATAGTCTGGGCATAATAAGCATTTGGGCCCACTGTGGCACAGAGTCTTATGATCTCTTCTAAAGGAGCTTTTTTGTCTAGCCCCCATATAATTCTCTTGCAAATCTCATTGGCATTTTCCTTAGCCAAATGTCTAGTCATTATTTCTGTTGCTGCATTGTCTCCAATGGTTCTTATTACAGCTGTTTGTAAACGTCCCACAAAATCTGCAAAAGTTTCATTGGGACCTTGCTCTATTTTTGTGAAAGCATTATTTCCATCTTTCTGTCCAGGGAGAGAATTCCAAGCTTTTATTGCAGCCTTAGAAATTTGCTCATAGACTGTTATGGGATAATAAATCTGTTCTGAACTCTCTGCATACTGACCTTCACCAGCTAGTTGGTCAAAAGTGATTTGTACAACAGTTCCTTTTTGCCTATTGCGTTGGGCTTGAATCCTACATAATTCATGAAACTCCGAAAGCCACAATAAATTTTGTCCCGGTTCTAGACAAGTTTTCTTTATGGATTTCCAGTCATTCGGGGTTAGGATTTCATTAGACAAATTATCCAGTAACATCTTCACATAAGATGATGTAGCCCCATAAAGAGTGCAACTCTTTTTCAAATCTTTAATTTTTTCCAAATTAAAAGGAGTGTATTTTCTCTCTTTTTGACCTGAGGAGTTGAGCTCTTCAATCACAGGATATGCATTTATAAAATCAGATATATCTTCTCCTTCATTTTTTGCCTTAATTAATGCTTTTTCTAATCTTGTTAAATTCTGCTTTACAGGAGAAGCTGACTGTGTTTCTGTCTCTCTCCCTCCCCCTTGTTCCACCCATGAAGGGTTAATTGTGGGGGAGGGTCATGAGATGTGGAATCACCTAATTCCTCCTGCTGTGAAGTATCATACTCAGAATTGTAATTAACTCCATTCTCATCTGATTCGTCCTCCTTTTCACCTAGTAAAGTTGGCAATTTTTCCTCCTGTACTTTCCTTTTCATCATTCTATCACTAAAATAACTTCTTATAGCCAATTGTATTACATTATATGTATTAATTATTGAGTTAGGCCCATTTTTATCATAGAATTGACAAAGATCCTCTCCAACCAATTTCCATTCATTTAGATCTAATTCCTTATCAAGAGAGAAACAAGGACATATGTCCTTTACAGTTTGTAAAAGTTCAGTGATTTGCTGTAAACTTATAATTAAACCTTGGCTTTCCATAATTTTGACAATGCTCTCTAAACATTTTCCTTGAACAGAAACAGACTGTTTTCTAAATATCTGTCCCATCTTAGATGAAATTCTACTTTAACTCTTCTAACAAAATTTCTTTGTTGCACTCACCCTAATTTCTGGGTTGAAGTTTTTTCCACTGGATCAGGATCAGAGGCTTTTCCACTTGAATCAGGATCGGAGCTTTTCCACTGAAATCCACTGAGGGGTCTGTTTGTCCCACGTTCAGGGCGCCAAAATGTGGTGAGCTTTTTCTTCTCAAAACACAGCCAGGTGATAAAAGTTCAGATCTTTTATTATTCCAATATAGCCCGGTTAGCTTAGAGGCCTATCTCTCTGCTTGGTTCCAAGAGCTCTCTCCAAATGTCTTTAAATCCAAAGGTCTGGTCCTTCAGCCTCTGCCTCTACTTTCTTCAGCCTCCAGCCAGCTCCAGTCTTCATGCCATTCCGGTGAAAATCCCCCAAAGTGCTCTGTGTCTGTTTCTTTTATACAAGAGGGAGGAATTGTGGGATACGAGAGAGAGGGATTATGGGTTTTCTCCCATAGTGCTCTCTGGCCCAAAGAACTTCAAGGGAGGTGTGAACTCATTGAACTCCAATGAGTAAAGGTGTGGACACAAGCCTTGTATTAATTAGTTCTACTTAGTACCTTGTTTCAGGTTCTGCCCAAAACATCTTCTTGTAAGATTAGATCAACTCTAATTCATTAACAGTTAGTAAGGATTCCAACAAGAATTGAACTATGAAGCTGAACTCCACAAAACTAATGCTTTTGAATTGTGGTGCTGGAGAAGATTTTCGAGTTTCTTGGACAAGAAGGATCTCCAAGAAGGAGATCAAATCAGTTTATACATACAGAAGTTAATGCAGGCTATTCATTGAAAAGTCAAATACTGAAATTGAAGTTTAAATATTTTGGCCCCATAATGAGAAGACAAAACTCGTTCAAAAAGATTCTGGTTTGGGGAAAGTTTGAAGGCAAAAAGAAAAGAGATAGTAGAGGATGAGATAGATAGGTAATACTATGAAAACGGCGATCATAAAGTTAGACAGACTTTGAGAGATATTGGAGGACAAAAAGACCTAATGTACAAAGAATTAGATATGACTAAACAACAAGAAGAAATGACCAGAGTGATCAACAATATAGAGTATGAAACTGAATATGTAAATTCAGAGAGGGAAAAGAGAATAGTTAAGCAAGTATAACTCTGATAGGCTGAGATCTTTGATAATTGTCAAGGTGAGTGACAATAAAAATAGTATCAATGGAAGTGATTATAGGATCTCAAGCAACTTGGAGCTTCAAGAGATCTCAAAGAAAGCTAAACAGACTAAAATCTCTTTTCTGTTCTCTCCTATTCTGCTCACCTCTCACGTAAGATAGGGCATTCATCTCCATCAATAGAGGAAGAATCTAATAACAATGAGCTTTGGGACTAGGATTACATAGAGAATAATTTCCCTAAGAAGTCAATGTCTTTTGTGCATTTCCCATTTTCCAGGGTTTAAGTGCTTATTTTAAATGTATCTAGGTAAAGTTGCTTTAATTACATTTTTAGCCAGTGAAAGCCAAATTGATTGCTATAGCCCCAGCCCTGCCCCAACATATAAATATGCTGAGGCTAATTAAAAGCAGACACTAGGCATTAATCTTTTCCAGCCTCTTGTTGGTACCTTTAGAGATAAATTCCCTTCTCTATTCCTCATTCCTACTTTCTTTTTCAGTCTTCCTTCCTTATTAGATAATTTAGAAAATATTCTAATTTCTCTGGTTCTAGAGTTAATAAGGCAGACTCTCATTGGTATCATAGTAGTCCTTTGTCACAAAGAATATATAAATTTCAGTCATGTGAGGCTCTGGGGCTTCAACTGCAACATTTGATAACTATTTTCTGGTACTCCCTGTGTGCTGCCTACTCTCTATGGGCATGGAATATGCCCATATGCCAAGAGTTTTTTCTAATGGCTGTTTTATTCTTCTCCTTGTGAGTCACAATAAAATTTATTAAAACTACTTACGGGCTCTTCATCTTAACCATAAAAATATAAGGTCTTTCTTAGCTTCAGTTTTCTTAAATTTGTAACAAGAAAGATTGGATATTTAACATCTACTGGTCATCCTGCTATCTAGGGGAGGGGGTGGGGGAAAGGAGGGGGAAATTGGAATAAAAGGTTTGGCAATTGTCAATGCTGTAAAATTGCCCATACATATAACTTGTAAATAAAAAGCTATTAAAAAATGAAGAAGAAAGATTAAACTAGATGATCTCTAAAATTTCTGCTGTCTTATAATATAATTCTTCTAATTTGGAAATTTTGACTTCTATGTTTCAGACACTTACTATATTATTTCTCTCTAAGTTTCATAAACTTTCAAAGTCATTCCTTCTCTGGATTTTTGTAACAACCTACTTATTGGTCTTTGTTCCTACCTAAGGTCACCTCCACAACCACATTGAGTTATTGGAATGTGACTTTTGTGGAGGAATAATGACAAAAAAGTGGTATTTGAGAAATATCCTAGCAGTTTATATAGTATAGATTGTGGAGCAGGGACAACTACAAGCAGAGAAACCATTAAGTAAAAAAATATGGAAATCTATAAAGGAGGTAATTGTGAAGGTGTTGAGAACTGAACAAGAGTAGAGACAGTCAACCTGGTATAGGAGGACACTGTAGAACTGGAACATATGATAATTTTTGGTTATGGAAGGAACAATGAAAGACAGGTAGAAATATGAGGTAACTTCTAGAAAATTTTGGCTAAATTGGTAATTATGAACTGACAAGATGGTACATTGACAGTAATGGAAAGACAGGAAAGAATTGTTTTGAACTCAGTTGTTACCAATTGGCATTGTAAGTACAAATGTTTTGTAAACAATTACAGGCACATTCTAAACAACAGAAAATATAGATTTGAGAATCATCTGTGTGGAGGCATACTTTTCTCATATTCTCCCTCTTAGAAATATTAAGAAAGCATATTTAAAATTATCCTAGTCTAAAGCTTTTATACTTGTCTGAGAGAACAGTCTTGTAAATCTTCTTAAACTTGATCAAGTCTAAAACAATGTCCTGCTCCCCTCTCTCTAGATCAACCCAGGAGGGGCCCTGAATGAATTAAATTGGTGGTTTGGGCAGAGGTAAAAAACTCTTCAGTGATATATGTTCACCAGATGAAGATAATGATCAGAAGTAGGAGGTGTATTTGAGTTCATCTTTAACCATATAAAAAAAAAAGAGTACCTTTAAAAAGAGTGGTCAAAAAGGGTTTGAATGGTTTTAAGAAACTGATTCTGCAGAGTTATGGTGAAAGTCACGATTATTAGATTTGATGAAGACAATTGTTAACTGGATTGCTCTCTAAACTCTGGAATTTTAATCTTGAATGACATACAAATTATGATTTCAAAATGATTTGTTTGGAGAAATGTCTGAGGACATGAGTGAACTTTGTCAATTTGCATAGTCCTCTATTTCTAAGTAGGAAATTGGTTAGCTTTAGGGAAGATTGGAGGGAGAAATCATACATTAAGTAATAAATAATAAAACATTCACTAAACAAGTAAAAGCATTATAATTTTTTTTAACTCAGTGAAACAACACACAATCGAATTTTCAAACTTACCAATATATAAAGGAGAATTTTCGGTTTGGGCAAAATCTTCTATATAGGAAATACCCAAAGGTTTGATAGGAGTTTCACCAATTCCACGTATTATATTTCCTACTAATACATATAGCCACATTGATGATTTGACTTCATTTGTACACTCTGCAAGTCAAAAAGAAAAGGAAGAATCTGTGATAGAATTTTTGATGTTGATTTTAAAAGTGATTACAGGGCTTCTAAATTTTAAATTTTAAAAGATTTATTCTATATGACCACAATACTTCTATTACTAATATCCCAGTAAAAGAAATGGTCATTAGGCAACAGAATCTAGAACTTGGGGAAAAAAACCCTTATAAATCATCTTATCATAAGATGATAGATTTAGAGCTGGAAGGGACCTTAGAGGCTATTTAGTCCAATCATATTATTTTAAAAGTGAGAAAAGAGAGATCTTCTCTATCTTTATTTTTCTTTATCTCTATGACTATGTCAATGTCTTTCTATCTACATCTTTGTCTATGTCTGTGTATATATCAATGTTTATATTTAGACCTAAACAGATATGTCTACACTTAGACCCAAAGATAAATGCATAAGTATCTATTTATAGTATCTATAATATAAAGTATCTTTAATAGATAGATGATATTAAATAAATTTTATTTATATGCATTATGCTAAACATACACATACACAAATATATACATATGCAAATACATATGTATATGTAGTGTAAATAAAAGAGCTAGGTTTCAAGCCCAGATCCTTTTTTTCCTTTTACTCTGTCCACAATAATACTAATTCTGGTATATTTGCTCAGACAGAAAAATGCTTCAGAAGGATGCCAAGGAAAGAAAAAAAAAACTGTCCTGGTCTATTCTCATGAATCACTGAACATTTCTAGGAAACAAGGTATGTGTGTGAGGAAGTAATGAGGGGAAGGAGATAGTCTCCTTCCTTGATGCTATTTATACATCTGCAACAACTAAATGAATGGCTCCATGGCCCATTGGAGAAAAAGCTGATTTTAATTTTCCCATCCCTCCCTCTTTGGTTCTGTGACGCTAACCAAATTGCTTAATCTTTTGTATAAGTTTTAGTTTAGATATGTAAGATATTTTAAGCATTATAGAGGACAATTGAACTACAACTCGATTCACATATTTTCAATTTATACAAAATTGTGGTTTTTGTAGAAAAACTATTAAAATCACAGTAGTAATGTTTTAAATTAATTTTAAAATTATAGTGATAATTTTTAAAAATTATTTCAAAAACTAGATTTATGATTTTCAGTATGGAATGTTTTTCTCTGCCAATGAAAATTATTAATTTCTCTGGAAATTATAATTAAAAAAAAATAGTCACTAGATTTTATTATGGGGATAATGTAATCAGATCCATTTCATGAGAGATCTCCATAACAAATTAATACAATAAAGTAAAACTAATAATACAATGACATCACCTGAAAGTAAATTTAATCATTTTCATTATTCATCATTCCCCCCCAACCTTTTTATTTTTTTAAATCAAAAGAAATCTCTTTGAAAATTACAATCTTAAAGAATGATCCAAAGCAATTCCAGTAAACTTTGGATGGAAAATGCCATCTACATCTAGAAAGAGAATTATGGCACCTGAATGTGGATGGAAGCATACTATTTTCATCTTTTTTTCATTTTTTTTTCTTTCTCATGGTTTTTCTCTTTATTTTTGATTTTTCTTTCCCAATATGACCCATATGGGAATATGTTAAAAATGAATGTACATGTATCACCTATATCAGATTGTTTGTTAAAGTGAAAAATAGGAGAGTAAAGGAGGGAGGAAAAAAATTGGAACTCAAAATCTAGCAAAATAAATATTGAAAGACATTTTTATATGTAATTGGAAAAGATAATATATAATTAAAATAAAATTAAGAAAATAAATGTCTGCCTGATCCTATCAATCTGGGCAGAATGAAATCAGTTTCAGGCTTACTTTGAGAAATCAGATCTGCTTTAAGGTGTATATTCTATTGTAAGGTATGTATATTGATTTCTAGTTCAGGACACAAGTAAAAAACCCTTCACTTTAAAGTGACCCTCAAACTGAGGAATGGCCAAAGAAACGTGTCATGAAGCACTACCAAAATGAAGAAAATCTTGTTGATCTTTGTAGTACAGACCTACCTGTACTTCTAAAGCCAACCTAGAAATTAGTTCAATGAGGAATATGAAGTTGCCTTTGGTAAGGATAGCCTCCTTTAATACCTTTAATGGTATTATCTACCATTGGTGAAGAAGCCATTTGGAAGTTCTTGGCCATTAGAAGCTCTTGCCCCCATGCCATGGAAATGAGGATCAGAATGGCTTCAGTTACTTCAATTTTGACAATTTACCATTATAGCACACTATAGAGGGGCAGAGATCAGCATTCATGATAATTGGAGTTGGTAGTTTACTGGAGGAACTGACTGAACTAGACAATGATTATCAAAAGAACAGCAAGAAGAAAAAAAGGAGAAAAGTCACAAGGTGAAATAGGATTACCCTATAACTTCCTGATTCTTTCCTGTTGAAACAGAAAAGAAATATAATTCAATTCCCTTGAATCTTTCAATCTTTGTCTCTTAAATAACTCATCTGTCTCTATAACAACTTGAATTGAATCAGAAGTGGTCATGACTGTCTAAACTTCTAAAAATTCTTTACTCCTTATCCTAAACATATCTTGATCTTCATATTTAGAATAAGTTTAGAGATTAGACAAGAATTGCTTTTCTTCATTCATCATTAAGATGTTAACTGTTAAGATATCTTCAATGATTTTTTACAGAAATTTCATTACTATATTATTTCTCTCTAAGTTTCATAATTTCATTACAGAGGCAATTAATTTAGGAAGAAACTGCCTCCACCAAAGCATATAAGCAACCACTCTGCAATTATTATAAATCTTAGATTGTAAGCAATCTGTTACCTGAAGGCACTGACTTAAATGTTGTTTTTGTATTAGAGATTGTATAATAATTGTATAATTATTGTATTATATTGTATAATTGTATAATAATTGTATCAGAGATGAGACTTGAAACCAGGACTGCCTCTCTATTATATTGTGTTTCTCCTACAAATTCACCTCATTCACCAAACTACACATTTTAATTCAAGACATATTATCTCATTCAAAGGGCCCAGAGTACTAGCAAATTTCAAAGGCACAGAAAATGGGGCACAAGAGAAATAGGCCACCTGATGGATCTTCTGTTGGTGTGATAATCTGAGTTTCCTTTCTTATGCACAGGAAATTACTTGAAGAGTTAGATGTCTTTGAAACTGTAGTCTCATATTCATATCTATTTGAAAAGAAAATATTTTAAAGATGCTAATAAAGGCAATATGAACATTGGCCAGATTATTAACTTTGTCATGACTAGATACACTTGGTAGATCTTACCCAAATCCAGTAAGGTACAATAAATAAAGTTTTCCACATTGCTTATCATCATAATAATAAGGTATAATTGATGGAAACCTTTTTCTTAATGTAAATTTACAACTACCCTTTCCAGTTAACTCTTGGTACACAAGTTTCTGGATTACAGCTTTGTGTATTATCCATAGCATATTTTCAATGCCTTACTGACTTTATGGTATCATCTAATATACTTTTATATCATTTTACTAATGATTATCTAATATTTTAATAATAATAAAATGATTTAGGTAGAGCTAACAAGAAACTTAAATCTACCAGAAAGAAAAAAAAATGATGTCTTCATGTAGACAACATAACACTATATTCTAAAGGTCCTGGAAAAAGAACTACCTATTTTCATTTAATTCTGGAAAAGCATTGAATTAAAAAATACTTTTAATCCCATAATAGAAAATGAGTTTAAGCATTGTTCTACAAATGAGAAAATTATGTAACCCTGAAAGCTGAAGTGAAAGAGCAAGGCCATTTTGCAAGGTAGTGAAAAAGAAGTAATTCTTTCTAAGTCTCTTTCCAGTAGTTTTTTCTACTATTAAAAAAACTGTTTCTGCACAAATAAATCACAAACTTCATTTATTAAAAGTGAAAAATATATCGAGTCATCAGGATATTGAAATACTTACGGATCCATTAAGAAATGAGGTAATGACTGCAAAAAACATCCGATGCCCATAGTCATGCACCCCATAGCAATCAACATAGGTCTATGCATTTTTGTTCCAAAGTAACTCACAAATACTATCAGCAAAAGATTCCCTAGGAAAAAGAACATGTGTTTCCATTTCTAAAGACAAAATGTGATTTAAAATCAGAGACTCAGAGAATATCTTTTGAAAATGCAGGAATCTACCAAAGAACTAGAGATCACTATTGACCACAAAATAGAAAATTTTGATTATATCAAATTGAAAAGTTTTTGTACAAACAAAATAAATGCAGACAAGATTAGAAGGGAAACAATAAACTGGGAAAACATTTTTACAATCAAAAGTTCTGATAAAGGCCTCATTTCCAAAATATATAGAGAATTGACTCTAATCTATAAGAAATCAAACCATTCTCCAATTGATAAATGGTCAAAGGATAGGAACAGATAATTCTCAGATGAAGAAATTGAAACTATTTATAGACATATGAAAATATGCTCCAAATCATTATTAATCAGAAAAATGCAAATTAAGACAACTCTGAGATACCACTACACACCTGTCAGATTGGCTAGAATGACAGGGAAAGATAATGGGGAATGTTGGAGGGGATGTGGGAAAACAGGGACACTGATACATTGTTGGTGGAATTGTGAACACATCCAGCCATTCTGGAGAGCAATTTGGAACGATGTTCAAAAAGTTATCAAACTGTGCATACCCTTTGATCCAGCAGTGTTTCTACTGGGCTTATACCCCAAAGAGATACTAAAGAAAGGAAAGGGATCTGTATGTGCCAAAATGTTTGTGGCAGCCCTGTTTGTAGTGGCTAGAAGCTGGAAAATGAAAGGATGCCCATCAATTGGAGAATGGTTGAGTAAATTGTGGTATATGAACGTTATGGAATATTATTGTTCTGTAAGGAATGACCAGCAGAATGAATACAGAGAGGACTGGCGAGACTTACATGAACTGAAGCTAAGTGAAAGGAGCAGAACCAGGAGATCATTATATACCTCAATAACGATACTGTGTGAGGATGTATTCTGATGGAAGTGGATCTCTTCGATAAAAAGAGAGCTTTAATTGATCAAAGATGGACAGAAGCAGCTACACCCAAAGAAAGAACACTGGGAAATGAATATAAACTGCTTGCATTTTTGTTTTTCTTCCCGGGTTATATATACCTTCTGAATTCAATTCTCCCTGTGCAACAAGAAAACTGTTCGGTTCTGCACACATATATTGTATCTAGGATATACTGTAACCTATTCAACATGTAAAGGACTGCTTGCCATCTGGGGGAGGAGGTGGAGGGAGGGAGGGGAAAAATCGGAACAGAAGCGAATGCAAGGGATAATGCTGTAAAAAATTACCCTGCTATGAGTTCTATCAATAAAAAGTTATTTTTAAAAAAAGAAAAAAAAAGAAAATGCAGGAATCTGAAGAAAAACAATATCTTTGGAAAGTCTAAATACTCTGAAATAATAGTGATTTATCAGTAAGCAAGAATTGATTAGGCTATTATTGTATGCTAGCCACTGTACTAAGGACTGAGAAATGGAAGGCAAAAACTGTCCCTTCAATTTGAATTGTGAAGATGACAGAGAACAGTGCCTGGTGCATAATATATTTATTGATTGATTGATGTAAATATCCAGGTTCATGGAAGATACAATACACCAAGGAGATGGGAAGTAATCTGATAGTAAGGGCCTTAGTAACTGGGGCAACTTGGAAATGTATCCTGTAGAAAATGGGATTAGTGGACCTGGTTTTTAGTCTAGCTTCTGTAATTTACTAAACGAATGACATCAGACAAATAGTTTTATTTCACCTGAGCAATTCTCTTTCTCTTGTATTTTGTGAAAGTAAAGGCAAAAACAAAAACAAACAAACAAACAAAAAAACCCTTCCCAACTACTTCACTGAATTATTGTAAGGGCTGGATATAATACAATTTGATTATTAAATGCTTTGTAGAAGTTTTTGCAAATTTTAAAACAGGAAATAAAATTGTAAAGATTTTTTAATACTGGGTCACTCTCTAATAAGAGAATTCTTTGTCATTAGAACTCCTAGATCATAAACTATTTTATTCTGGGTCCTCCAGACTGTAGTGTTTATTTGATAACAACTTCCTTCCCCCACAATATATTTATTATATTCATTGTTAAGGGTAGTTGGATAGCAGAGTAGATAGAGCTACAAATCTGGCCTCGGACACTTACTAGTTGTGTTTTCTTGTGCAAATCATTTAATCTCTGTCTGCCTCAGTTTCCTCAATTGAAAAATGGGTAATATCACCTACCTCTCAATGTTTAAGAGGCTCAAATAAGGCAACATTTGTACAATGCCTGGCACATAATAGGTACTTAGTAAAAGCATATTTTCTTCTCCACTTAAGCAGTGGTAGGCTAATCTTTCTCTCAACTGAAGATGTCAGCGCAGCCTGAGAAATTGTAAAATTTGAAAAAGACATTTTAAAAATTTCATGAGCACATAGGGATAAGCTTATTGAGAATAGGAACTATGACTTTTTCATGTTTGTATACTCCACAGTTCCTAGCATGGATCTTCATCCTAACATTAACTAATGTATACTTAGTGAATAAATGAACAAAGATATGAATGAATAACTAAAGGCATCCAAAGTGGAATGGGGCTGCTTCAAAAAAAAAAAAAGAATTCTTCAAAAAAATTAGATATTCTAGTGAAGATAAACTTATGGCTTACTAAGAATCTAGCATCAGACAATCTGAGCTTCAAGGAGCCTCTGAAATCCAAGTGCCAGTCTCATCTACATTTGAATAAGAAGCAACACAAAAATCTACCCAACACATAATTATTGATCATCTGTATAAGAACCCCAAATGATAAAAAGCTATTACATCCTGAAGTAGCGCATTCTACTTTTACATATGGTAATTGTTGGGATTCTTTTTTCCATATTAAATCTAAATATAGTTTTCTTTCCCCAACTTCATACTCCTGATTATACCATGAAGAATGGGAGGGAGACAGCATGGCATATTAGAAGGGAAATGAATTTTAGAGAAAATTAGAAAAACAATTTTCTAATATTTTTAAAGTTATAATCTAATCAAATTATAAAAGATAGGAAGATGAATCATATCAGATCATATCAGATAATGAGGAGCAACATGATATGGTGACTAGAAGAGCAATTTAAGTGCCAGCAAAAATTGGGTTCAAGTTCTATCTCGATTACATATTGGTTGCAAGAACCCTGGGCAATTTACTTAAATTTTTAGTATCCAAGGTAATTGCTGGGTAATCATGACATTCTTTTATATATATTTAATCTCTTTTTTTAAATCACTATTTGCCATCTACATTTAATTAGTCAAGTTGACTAAACCTCCTCAATATGTGCTAGCCCAACCAACTACTATCCCATCTTTATCCTCATTACTGATAAACTTCTCAAAAAAGTTGTCTATGCTCAGTACTACTACTTCACTATCCTTTCTCTCTTTAGCTCTTCCAATATGACTTCTGTCTCCAACGTTCTACTGAAATTGATCTTTTCTAAGGTCACGCATTATCTCTTCATGACCGATTGTAAGTCCAGTCTTTACCTTCTCTGTAGTTTTTTTTTTTTTTAACACTGATGAATGATTAATTAACTTTTTGTGTTAATTCCCTACTCCAATGAAATCATAGATTTGAATGTTCTACTCCCTTAAAATAAAAAAAAGAAATTATTATATTTAAATGTAGTCTACACTATTCAGTGTAGACAGTTGATATATTGTGGGGAAAGGAACCTAAACTTCTGATTTCACTATGATAGGGAACCTCCCATAAGAACATTCCTTCTATTTGAACTTGCATTGCAATTTATAATCTCAGAAAGTTACCTGGTCATTGAGTGATTGTGACTTATCTAGGATCAACTAACTAATATGTACTGAATGCAATATTTGCATGAAGATTTTCTTGCCTCTGTTTTCAACTCTCTAGTCACTTTGCCAAGGTTACCCTTCATACTTAATTATATGCCAACAAAGCTTGGGATTTAAAATAAATGGATAAATATGCCTCAAAATCTAAAATTCTCAGATTAGCAGAATAGAAAATAGCGATCTTAAGCAATTTTTTTTTTTTTTTTGCAAATTTTGATACTACTGGGGCAGCATGACCATGGTAGAACCAAGATAGATCAACTGGCATATGCAGTACTTTTAAGAATACTTTGTTTTGAAATAAATTCCCAATATAATTAGAGAGAGCATTTACCTTAAACTTACCTTCCCAAGCAGATCTTGAAGACAGGCATAAGACAAAGATTTAAAGATATTTTATGTCCACTGTAAATAAATAATAATTAACATTGTAAACACAAACAATTACCTATTTCAAAACTTCCACTAATAAGTCCAACCAGAGTTGTTGAGAGATTAAATTGCCTTTCCAGTTGTGTAAGGATGGAATTTAGAAAAGATCCAGACAATGTTTTGGAGATATAAGCACATATCAATGCCAATAGAAACATCTGAGAAAAAATAAGGGGAAATAAATATTATTTTCATATAAATGATAACAATTTTTTTTTAAAAATGTATTGGATTTTTATAATTTAATTATAAATAAAGTTGATTTCCTTAGAATGAATGAATGCTATTTCCTCATTAAGCCAAATTTGAATTCAGAAAGTTGAGTCTTCCTAACTTCAGGCCTGGCACTCTATCCCCTGTGCCATCCAGCTGCCCACAAGTAATAATAATAATAAATACCATTTGTACAACATTTATTATGTGCCAGTCACCGTACTAAGGGATTTATAAATATTATTTTATATGATCCTCACAACAACTCTGGGTAATAGGTGTTACTTATCTGCATTTTATAGCTGAGAAAACTGAAGAAAACAGAATTTAAGCAACTTGTATAGGGTTACCCAGTTATCAAGTGTCTGACATGGGATTTTAATTCAGGTTTTCCTGACCTTAGGTACACTTTTTTCCTCTCCATGTAACAATCACTGTTTAAGGAGGAGAAAACTCATTGTTTCATATAGTTGCCATAATAGACTATTGATCATATTTAATAAACAATACTTTAATTCTATCTCATATCTAACAACCACTTCCAGAAGCATTTTTGATCTCTGTATCAGGATAGCATTTTTTAAAAAGCATAGGTTGACTAAATGGGGCTCTGTCAATTTTCTAGTCAAATGCAAATTCATCCAAAGAAATTACATGATCCTGCATTGCCTTTGAAACTTGAATCATGCAAGCAAGCAAACTAGGTATGTTGGCCCACAGTTTATATTTACATTTAAATAAATCTGTAAAACTAAGAATGTAGGTACTCTTTCTTCTGACTCAAATCACACCCCATCCATGACTTGTGGCTCTTGTTCATGTGTCAAAAGTTTTCATTGTCTAAATTATTTGGAAAATTTGGTTGCACACTACTTACAGTACCACCAACTCATACAGATTTTTCCAAATGTTATTATTGACATATGCCCAGTGGAAAAAATATATATATACATATATACAAACATATACATATTATACATATACATATGAACTGTTCCTGTATTTCATGTCATGAAAAGTCCCTGGAAACACATTAAGTTTAAAACTGTTCTTAGTATTTTGACTTTATATTCTCAATTAGCTGAGTAGAGATAACCTGATATTTTAAAACAGATAATGATTTATCTTCTTTGCTCCAGATTAAAATCTTTTATTTGCATTAGTGACCAAAACAGATATTTTGGCATGAAATCAATGGTGTAAGATTGAATTTGAGATCACTTTCAATAAATAGATTTTCTTGGAGATTTAGCAAAACAAAAACCAAAGTGTTTTAAAAGACATTTTAGGAGTATATTGGTATATATATGTGTGTGTGTATATATATATATATATATATATATATATATATATATATATATATATATATATTTATATGTATATACATATACATATATATTATCTATATATCTAATCATAGGTCTATAGTATATAGATATATAAATCTTCACATGCAAAACAGTGATAAGAAAAACACTCCAGTTTTGATGTAGTTGTTATCTAAATATTCATCTTAATTCTCCATTTCTCTTTGTTATGTATAGACTTCAGAAAAAGCATATTGATAATAGTGTCTAGGTAGAAATCATTTCTATTTAATGGCTGAGAAGAATTCAGAAAAATACCTGGGTAATACCAATAAAAAGAAAAGACAGTTTAATTTGGATGTGGTTAGGAACAGGAGGAAAAGTGTCTGCAAAGTCAAATACTGAGGGCTGCCATGGAAACAAAAACATAATGAGAATAGACATTTTGATGATAAAATTAGCATACTGGCAAATCTGGATAAAGCACTTGTACTAAAATATTGTGAAGAATTATAATTATATGAACAATATGCTACTATTCCACTTTGCCACCCTTTAAAAACAAAACAAACAGAAAAAACAAAAAACAAACCAAAACCCTACACTGGATCAAAATGTGAACCTGATAGTTTAAAGTGCAACATTTTTAAAATGAGATCATAGAATCCAATATTTTCTATAGAATAATGCTTCTCCCATGAAATTTACTTCTAAACTAAATAAAAATCCCCATACCTTTTGAATGGTTTCCTAGTCCAACTTTTTTTGATAAAAATCTTTGTAATAGTAGTGCCACACAGAGGCACCTAAATTTACAAAGTAATGTCTTGTTCCTTTGAAATAACCAGTGACTATATAATTTGTAATTTCTATTAGATAAACCAACCAAATAAAAATAATTTCACAGGTACTCTTCAAATTGCTACATATATGCTCAGATATAATTTAATAGATTCCATACCTTTATCTTGGAAATACATTTTAATTGGTGTGTTGCAATCTGTTTATCAGTTTCTCTCATGTTCTTCCAGGTACACCTGAATGTTTATTTCTTGACCGTCTTTACATTGACCTTTTTAAAAACAACAAAAAATAAAGTGATGTTCAAAGGCATAATTTACTCTAGGAATTCTTAGAGGTTGTCCTATTTGATCTAAATCATTTGAATACACTGCAAAAAATACAGTGGTGTTAATGAGATTCTAGATAATGACATTACTAGGGAAGACATCAATATAAACTTTTCTATTGAAAAATGGCCAAGTTAAAGGCAATGTTGATTACTTGTTAATGATAATAAGAATGTTAAATAACTTGCCAGAACCCAATAATGAAAAAAAGAAAACTCCCCCACAACAAACCTCCTCCCACCCCCAAAATAAACCCCAAATCCCAAACTTGAAAATTATAGAACCTTATCTAAAGGAAGCTCTTGATATCTTCAGCCAAAACCAAATGGAATTGAATGTGAACTTTATGAACAAAGATTTGAAAACAACTGAGCAACCAAAAACTTAACATCCAGTTCTTAGGAAGTTAAATATTAACTGTTTTTGCTGAAAGCTCTTTCACTAATCTTAGTAAGCCTTAACAATCTCTATTTGGATAATATCCAAATTCAAGTTTTTTGAGTTCCAGGCTTCTTTAGAATCTGAGGAGGGAAAATGAATTCTGGGAAACTTCTGATGCAAGGAAACAATGGAAATGGAATGTTAATAATCAGACTAGGCTGAGTAAAACCGTTAAGTAATGTTTAGATCCAAGAAAAAACTTTCAAATTGCAAGTCAGGAGAAATGGATTATGGGAAGGTCAAATTATACTGGTGAAGAATAATGGGACAAAAAAGAGGAAAAGTGGAAGGAAAAGGGAAGGAACCAGATCTTTCTGAAAAAAAAAATAGTCCAAAGGGACATACCTACCTTCAAGAGACTTACATCATCCATATCATGTTTGCTCTGAGATATCTTTTGGATCTATATCTATATTTGTTTATCCTGCATTGTAGCTTAGCCTTGAAAGAGTCAGCTCATGAAAATATATGTATAAGTTTGTGTATACTTCAGTGAAAATCGTAGCAGTGTTCAGTTCAACTCTTCAAAGTCTTTGCCTATGAATCTAGGGCAGTGGAATGGACCAAAGCCAACGTTTTTCACTTTGACAATATTTCTTTGAGTAGGGTCTTTCAAAGTAGCCAACAGAACACAGTTTTATTTTATTTAAATGCACTGAGTGTAGCCTATTAAAAGTGTGATTCTGAAGGGCTTTAGTATAATCAACCTTCTTTGAATTTGATAACTGCCCAATTCCGGTCCTTACATGAATGAAGTTTAGTTAATTTTCTAAATACTTACTGATTCCTTCCTTGTTTCAGTTGTTCAATTAACACTTATAAGGCATTTTTTGGGTTCTGGGGTGCTATAAAAATAAACAAGACATATTCCTCTTCTGCAAAGAGTTTAAAATCTTGTAAAGAAAGACAATAATTATAACTTAATGTAAAATCATAGAGGAATAAAAGAATCATTTAAATGTTGTAATGTGTATCCAGAGCATGTTCAGACCCCATAAGCTAAGAGGGAGTTTTAATGTAGATGATTATGTTAACATGATTATATGTTAAAGGATTATATAACCTTTATTATATAGGTTTTATATATATATATAAAACCTTTATTATATAAGGTCTTTGTCCCTATGAGGTCAGGTTTATTTCAATTGCCTTCCCTCAGTCCCAAATACAGTACACCCATGTTCAGAGCATCCATAAAATTCAAGATATCTAATTGTTTTTCTTGTCCTCTGCCTTCCTTATTGTCACTCTTTTTCAAGTGCCCCTAGAATTCTGGCTATTTTCCTGGGCAGATTTTGGCTAAAGATAGAAAATTGCTTCAGAATCTTTTTGGTGTTTTTGATTGTAATTTTTTCTTAGTGCCATATTTTGTGTGTGTGTGTGTGTGTGTGTGTGTGTGTGTGGTGTGGTGTGTGTATGTATATGTGTACAGATACACATATATACTCACATATAGATATACATATATTTATTAGGTTGCATACAAGAGTAAGGCTGTTTTATGACCTGAAGATACTGAGACAAATTAGTTTAAATGAGTTGGAAACACATAAGAATTACAAAGGAAATTCTATAGTTTTGCATTGTGGCTAGAGTGCTGTCATTAAAAACTAGGTTTAAAGAATACCTCTCACAAATTACTTATTATATGATCTCGGTTAAGTAATTTGCCTATACCTGCTTTATATATCTCTTTTAAGACTACAAGGTATAGATGTGACAGTATGTAATTGTAAAGGACTGAAACTCTTGAGTTTATGCACTGAGGTTGGACAACTGAGCACTTAAGCACAAACTACCAATTGGACAATACTCTATTAGCATATGTTTGGAAAATGGTCCTTCCCACTATTCTGTGCTGGCTCGATAATTGGTGTATACAGAAAATTGTAGGAGGGACTAGGGGGTGGAGTAAATCTAGCCAGAGTCACTTCTGGGTGGGAGATGAAGAAGGAAGGTCGTGGAGATTCTGAGTAGGATTCACTCCTGTCTCTAAAGACCAAGAAGAAAGACCAAGGATTTTTGCTTATCCTGACTCCGGCTGATTCTAAAGTATCCAGGGTGCTAATGTGGTCATCACATGTAATGACAGGAGTTTCCCCATACCAATGAAATTATAAAAATTCAATATCTACTCCTATCCCTGTAAAGGAAATTGGCCAAATTATCAGAACTAGAAGTGTACATAATTCAGTTTATGGAAAGTAGTTTGATAGATCATATAATTATTTCACCAATATGTATATTGTAGATTTATATTGCAGGGGGACTTTGTGCTGGGCTCTGGAGAATTGTAGAAAGCATTTGATTGGATTGCTTTGAGGAAACGATTCACTGCTTTAATTATTTCCAATCTGCTTTCTGAGTCAAAGGATAATCTCTTGAATAGCAGTATTTTTGCAATGTTATTTTACATGTAGCCCCATGATATTGAAAGTATTAAGATTATTAATAATTCAAAAAAGGGGGAGAATTCATGGGGAATTTATGTATATGTAAGCTGTTAAACTGCTAGGCACTTCAGAGAAGGATATAGGAAAAAACTCTGCTTTATCTATCTCCAGGACTTTATTTACAAAAAAAACCACATGCTAATCCTATTTCGGAGATTACAGAGGAAAGCAAATTTGAGAGACTTTCCTTTCTGCAGCTCTAGGTGGCACCAGAGAGCAATAAATTCCGATGCTTTTGACATCACCATCAAAAATTAGTTCTCAGCCAGGGAGCTTCCATAGCTGCTCCAGCTTTTACTCTAACCAATCAACAAAGCAAACTTGTCTTCCAAACAGCAAGCTCTCTGCAAAAACAACTGAAGACTTACATGTCTTTTGCATTCTTTCAATTTCATTGACACCACTTCTCCTGCTCATGTTATGACTTATCTGTCTCATTCTATGACTTATTTTCATGCTGATTTCTTAATAGTTTTTAATGTTTCAAATCAGAGCCTCTTAGCAATGTGATTCATTTTTATGTAAATATAAGAAATCTATTTTCAGATATGAACTCAACATTGCTTATCTGATCTAAGTCCCACAGTTGACTTATTTATCATTTTGTTAATTGTAAATATCAATTTTTTTCTTTGTTTGACAAATATTTTGTTTATAACCTCATTTGGTATTGAGCCATCCAGTTATCACTGTATTGATAGCTAAATAGTATAGTAACAACATGATTTTAAATATAATTTGGTAAGCAAATTCTTTCCTTAAGTTCCAAGATTATTATATATTATATATGTGAAATTTTTGTTAAATGGAATAGAGATCAAGCAACATTTATTTACATTTCCATACATTTCAAATATGTGTAAAACAGAAAACACCATTCACAAAAAAAAAAAAAAAAAAAAAAAACAGCTGCAGAATAAGAGCGAGTCCAGTTTAGTTCATTACACACCTATTCTGGACCTTAAGAATTACAATTAACACAAGCCGACTTGCATACTTTATTTCTCTCACTTTCTTTAACAAAATTGGGAACTACTTGACATTGAGGTTTTTAAAATAGGGATGGTCATCTAAAACTGTAACATTTTGACATAACAAAAAAGATATTCATAAAGCACTTTGAAAAATAGTTGTATTCTCCCCAAACTGAATATTCTTTTGTAGGGTTCCTTTCAAATCCTAGAATGCACCAGTCATAGACAATCATTTTATGGCATATTGAAATAATAGGAAATGATTCCTAACATAAACTAATTTCAAATAAGGTAGAATGAAAGCTATGTAGAAGAAGAATTGAGGTCAGAGAAAATAAAATTAAGGGGTTTGAGTGATCTATCCCACTAAATAGTATACCTGTTCTAACTATAGACAAGTGACACAATTTGCAAGTAGGCCATTTGGGGCACACTAAGAAATGAGAAACTATGAAAAAGTGAGAGGAGTAAATCAGATTATTCAACAAAATTGGAAAAAAAAAAAACCTCTGTGGCTAGATCTTTTCAGTTAACTTGCAAAAGATTTTTTAAAAAATTGTTATTTGGAGAGGTTATTATCCACCCACCCTCAAAAGGGAATAAATGTTATTATTTACAAAACTATTGTGTATTTATTTGTTGAATGCGACTTTGGCTAATATATGAGAGATATGGTCTTTAGTTCCAAACTAGATATATTTTCTATCATTATTTGTAAACTTCCTCCTCATTCTTTCTGAGCATTATGCTACTCTGACTTATGAAATGAGCTCTTAAATGAATTCTCTATAAGATACCTGCACAAGGAGTCAATTTTGGGGAATATGAATATTTTGATATATTTTTTAGAAAGTCACTTTACTATTTTTTTCTTTAGTATTCAAATTATTGCTAACAGTTTCCAAAAACATTCATAGAAGCATGTCTTCTTCAGTTGTATTATGACCTGTTAATTTCAAGTGCATCTGCCTTAAAAAAAAAAAAAAAATTATAGCTTTTTTATTGACAGAACATATGCACGGGTAATTTTTTACAACATTGTCCCTTGAAGTGCATGAATCTGCTTTTGTTGTTAGCTCTTCATGTAGATGTAATATCTATTTTGGCTGTTGTGGTTTTTCAAAGTAGGCTTCTTTTCTCTTTCATAGTTCTTCTAACGTAAGAAATGGTGATAAATTTGTACTTGATGTCTGTAGAATATCTAGAACCATTTTGCATTCTAAGTTGAATTGCTTTAAGCAGATCTGCTTTTTCATTTTTTGTCAACTCAGTGCTAGAGTTCTTTGTAGATTCTCTTATCTTCATCTAACATTCCTGTTCCATCATATGAATGACTTACTTCTAAAGACTGCTCTAGGTCTATTCTGTACTCTTTGACTCTAAGTTGAGAGAATTCTTCTCCAAAGAGTTTTGGCCTAGGCATTTGTTGTATGCAACTTATGTGCAGGAACTGGTCAGCTTCACGGTCTTAAAGGTCACTATTATCAACAATAGGATAACCTTCGTATTGTAACTGAGCCATTAAAAATACAAGGTAAGCATCTGATAATAATTTTGTATTGTTTTCTTTTTTATGATAATAATTTTGGACCTGTCAAGAGAGAGCTTAGGTTGAGCCACTGCTTTCCTAATTTTCAAATTGTAAACCAATGTTATTTATAGTTGCATATAAATGATCTTTCATTTATAGGATCGATCCAGAACTCTGATAATCTGGGCTGTTGAACAGGATCAGCTCTGAACTTCAAACTTTCAAGGCATTGCTTATAATTTGAATAGAGAAGAAACCACTGCCATTCATAATTCCTGAATGTTGCTGTAAAAATGTTTGATAGTCTCCACTAGTGATTTCTTCTTCTGCCATCCTCATCTGCTCTTTTTCATCTAGCTGATGAGCTCATCTATTGATGAGCAATAGGGAATAATTTCATAGAGCTGAAATATTCTTCTTAGAATAAATTATAAAGGCAATGTTGAATGAGTGAGCCTTCTTGTTTCTCATGGGAGATAGATTTTATGTTGTCTGGCATCAATGGCCCTCCACTTCTCCAGTATTCAGCTCTGTCCCCTTCATCACTGCCACACCAAATGTCAAAATTTAAAGCACACACAATTGAACTAATAGATCACAATGTCCCATTATTGGTAGTCATTGCTCTGCTTTCAAGCAGGTCCTCTCAGTAGGTTCATCTGAAACAATTCTCTAGCAGATGTTCATAACAATCTCCACATGTTTCTTGCCAGGAGAATTTTATTAGTTTTCTGCAAAAACAAATGGGAGAGTTTCCTCTCCCATTCACTTATTGAATATGAAAGTGTATTTATACAAGTTCTCCAGAAAAATAGAAATTTCACTAGAATCTGAATTTTACTCAGATTTTCCTCCTATGTGATATTGTCTATCTTGAATTGCATTTCTTCCATTTCTGCCTATTAATATCATATCTGTGCTTTAAAAACCAAATCAGATACTTCTTTATGAAAATTGGACATATTCTTCCACCAAGACCTCATGATTTTCTGGACTATCAAAAATGTTTTATTATAACACATTTTGTTTGCATTTTAATTCTGTATATGTATTTTATTTTCCTTGCTAGATTAAAAGCTATTTCAGTGATTAGTTCAGTGACTTGAATCTAACGAACACATTAATGTTTGCCAAATTGAACAATGTGTTTGAACATAATTTGACCATGGTCCAAGGACTCCTTATTTCATCAGTGTGAGCACTTTCATGGTTGATGATAATCTCTCCATGACTCGATAGCTTTTATTTTGAACACAAATTTCACCATCTACAAATATCCTTGGTTTCAGCTATGTTTGTTTATTGTTACAAGATCAACATACACTTTGTTTCAGGTCTTTGATGTGTGGTTTTATCTGGCAGAGATTGTGCTTTGGTATGATAACCTTTACTATATGTATTATGATAAGACATCAGAGTAAGACTTTACTTAATACAGGTTGGATTTACCATAAAAAAGAACAAATTGTTAAATTACACAAAAAGCAATGAACTTTAGTAATTCCAAACTGTCCTTTTCTGCAAAAAAAGTTTAAAGTTCATAGATGCTAAAGAGGAAGGTGTAGTAATTAGTGACGTGAAGTCCAAATTATATCAGAAATTTATACAGTTGATCTCAAGGAGCATTGTAGTAAATTTTACTACCCAAGGAAACAATCAAACAATCCTTCTGATTCTTCCATATGTCATTATCACTGAAATAAATTTCTTCTCAAAGAGAATGTAATTCTAAATAATGTGTAATGTGGAACATTTAAAGGCATCTTTCACTAATAATGTCTTTTAATATAACTATATTTATTTTAACATTTTACTTTTTATATATTGAATTCTGAATTCTCTTTCTCTCTTACATCCTCTCCCATGCACTGAAAAAGCAAACAATATAACAATTATGCATGTGAAATTATGGTTCTAAAATATCAGGGCAGTTTTCCTTGATAATTTTTTTAAAATATGATGTCTGAACTATTTCTTTGATCAGAGTTTTCTGTAAAGGGTTGGAACTATGAAAAAGTGTGCTTGAATCACCTATTTAATATAAGACAATGACTCTATTAACATATGTTTGGATAAATGGACCTTCTCACCATTGATGCTGGCTCAATGTTTGGTGTAAAGATAATAGTAGGCAAGGATTAGAGGGTGGAGTGAGAGAGGCCAGAACTCACTTGGCAGCTGGAAGAGGAGGAGAGAGGTGGAGATTCTGGACTCCAGAATTAAGAAGAGATCTTTGGCTAAATTCTGGCAGTTTGCCTGCTTCTCCCCCTAAAGTCCTAGGACTTTTATTTATACTGACTCTGTCTGATTCTGAGGGCTTCAAGAAGGTAGCCCAGACATTACAGTTTTCAGGTAGATTCATATTTCTTAAATTATGGATCCTCAATCTGTTTTTCAGGTCAGTTGTTTTTCTGATGAGATATCTCCCATTTTCTGCTATTTTTTTCTTGATTTTGCTTTATTATTGTATTATTATTGCTATCACAAAAAGAACTGCTATAAACATTTTTGCACATGTGGGTCTTTGATCCTCCTTTATGGGATATAGACTCAGTAATGTCACTGCTGGGTCAAAGGGTATGCACAGTTTGATAGCCCTTTGGGCATAGCTCTAAATTGACCTCCAGAATGGTTAAATCATTTCACAACTCCACCAACAATGCATTAGTTAGTATCCCAGTTTTCCCACATGCCCTCCAAGATTTATTATTGTCTTTTTCTGTCATCTTAGCCAATCTGAGAGGTGTGAGGTGGTACCTCAGAGTTGTTTTAATTTGTATTTCTCTAGTCAATAGTGATTTAGAGTATTTTTATATGATTATAGATGGGTTTCATTTTGTCATCTGAAAATTATCTTTTGATATCCTTTGACTATTTATTAATTGGGAAATGATTTGTACTCATATAAATTTGGCCCAATTCTTTATATATTTTAGAAATAATACTTTATCAGATAACATAAAAAAGGGAAATAAAAATGGAAAGGGGATAGTCAGAAAAAGGGAAAAGGGGAGATAAAAAGAGGGAAACTACATCCCATGATGAGGCAAAGGAAACCTATCATATCTCAGGGAACTTAGAGAGGGGGAGGAACATTATGTGAATCTTACTTTCATCAAAGTTGACTCAAAGAGAAAATAATTGACATATCTATTTTACAGACAATCTTCTCTCACCTCATTGAAAAGTGGGAGAGGAAAAGGGAAAAGGAGAAAGAGAAATAAGGGAAGGATACAAGAAAGGGGAAGGAATTCAAAGGGAGGAGGGAAGGATCCTAAAGAGGAGAGCTGTGTGACACAAGTGGAGCCCATAAGTTTAATACTAGGGAAGGGGAATAAGGAGAGCCAAGAAAAAGAAAAGGCTAATCTGGGGATATTATGATGGCAAGAAATACAGAATTAGTAATTTTAACTGTAAATGTGAATGGGATGAACTCCTCCATAAAGCTTCAGGTGAAGTAAAAAAAGCAGGGGTAACCATCCTTATCTCAGATCAAGCAAAAGCAAAAACTGATCTAATTAAAAGAGATAAGGAAGGAAACTATATCTTGGTATAGAGTATTATAGACAATGATGCAATAACAATACTAAACATAACTTAAAAAGCTAGAAAAAGACCAAATTAAAAACCCCCAATCAAATACTAAACATATACCAAGTGGTATAGTATCTAACTTCCTAAAGGAGAAGTTAAGAGAGTTGCAAGGAGAAATAGACAGCAAAACTATAATAGAGAGAGATCTCAATCTTGCACTCTCAGAATTAAATAAATCAAACTACAAAATAAGAAAAATTAAAGAGGTAAATAGAATATTAGAAAAATTAGATATGATAGATCTTTGGAGAAAACTGAATGGTGACCGAAAGGAATATACTTTCTTCTCAGTAGTTCATGGAACCTATACAAAAATTGACCATCTGTTAGGACATAAAGACCCCAAAATTAAATGCAGGAAGGCACAAATAGTAAATGCTTTCTTTTCAGATCACGATGCAATAAAAACCACATTTAACAAAATTTAGGGGTAAATAGACCAAAAAGTAATTGGAAATTAAATAATCTCATCTTAAAGAATGATTGGGTGAAACTGCAAATTATAGATACAATTAATAATTTCACTCAAGATAATGACAACAATAAGACATCAGGACTTCCAGTTAAGATGGCGGAGAGGAGGCTCACAGCTGCATAAGCTCCACGCTTTCTCTCACTATCCACTTCATTACAAGCCTCTGAATCAATGCTTGACTGAAAAAAACCCACATATAGTTACCAAGAGAAGCCATCCTTGAGATCTGCCAAGAAAGGTCTGTCTTTACTGGAGGGCTGGGGCGGTTTTAGATCGGGCGCAGGTGGCGGGCAGCGGCAGTGAGAGCACGGGAGCAGACTGGAGAGGGGGTGGGGAGTGATCGCAGCTGTCTCTGCAGGGAGAGCTTCGCTACAGGTTTGGAACCTGCAGCAAGTCAGCAGCCCAGCAGAGAAGCTAAAAACACCGGGGCTGAAGAATACAACCCCAAACAGCTGGAGTCTCTCAGGACCTGGCCGCCCTCCCCCTCCCCCCCCACAGTGACTCAGCACGCTTTGGGATCTCAGAGCGCAGGCGCAGCACAGTCCTGCTAGTGCCTCACTGCTGTCCCCTGCAGTCTGGAGAGGAAGCTCGATAACACACCCAGCCCCCCCCCCCAAAGAAAGACTCCAGTTTTTTCTGTTTTTCTTTGGTAGTTTGTCTCTGATTAATAGACAGAATGAGCAAGAAGCTGAAGAGGACTTTAACCCTTGACAGCTTCTATACAGATAGAGAGCAGACTCTAAATCCTGAGGAGACTAAAAACAGACAGTCCCCAGGTGAATCCCCAAAGGAGGAGAACATCTGTTCCTCAGCACAGATGAACCTCATAGAAGTAATTAAAAAGGCTCTCACAAGGGAGCTAGAAGAAAAATGGGGAAAGCAGAGTGAGGCTTGGCAAAAGGAGAGGGAAGCTTGGGAAAAGGAGAGGGAGGCTTGGCAAAAGAGCCTGGAGAAGTCAGTTAAAGAGAGAGTGGATAAAGAAGTAAAATCCTTGAAAAATAGGATTAGTGAACTGGAAACAGAAAACAGCTCTCTAAAAAACAAAATTGGCGAAATGGAAAAAAATTCCACAGAGCAAAAGAACTCAATTGGACAATTAGAAAAAGATTTTTAAAAAGTGAGTGAAGAGAATACTTCACTGAAAATCAGAATTGAACAAGTGGAATTGAATGACTCGAGGAGACAAGAAGAATCAGTCAAGCAAATCCAAAAAAATCAAACAATGGAGAAAAATGTGAAATACCTTCTGGGGAAGACAACAGACCTGGAAAACAGATCCAGGAGAGACAATCTGAGAATCATTGGACTCCCAGAAAAACATGATGAAAAAAAGAGCCTGGACACTATTTTCCAGGAAATTATCAAAGAGAACTGCCCAGAAGTCACAGGAACAGAGGAAAAAATAAACATTGAAAGGATTCATCGATCACCCACTGAAAGGGATCCTAAAATCAAAACACCAAGGAATATAGTGGCCAAATGCCAGAACCCTCAGATGAAGGAAAAAATATTGCAAGCGGCTAGAAAAACCCAATTCAAGTATCAAGGAGCCACAATAAGGATCACCCAGGATCTGGCAGCATCCACATTAAAAGATCGAAGGGCCTGGAATATGATATTCCGAAAGGCTAAGGAACTTGGTATGCAACCAAAAATAACTTACCCAGCGAGAATGAGCATCTTTTTCCAGGGAAGAAGATGGACATTCAACGAAGTAAGCGAATTTCATCTATTTCTGATGAAAAAACCAGAACTTAACAAAAAGTTTGATCTACAAATATAGAACTCATGAGAAATCTAAAAAGGTAAAGATTAATCTTGGGAACTATATTTTGACTATATAGATGTATAAAGAATACATGTATACCTTGTTCTAGAAATTGATGTGGAAAGGACATTGTACCAGAAAAAGGGTAAAGTGGAGGTAGTACATCTCATGAAGAGACATAGGAAACCTATTATATCCGAGAGAAAGAATGGAGGGGGATGAATATAGTGGGTATCTTACTGCCTTCAGAATTGGCTTTAAGTGAAAAATCTTAAGACATATTCAATCTATGGTGAAACTTCTCCCATCTCATTGAAAAGTGAGAAGGGAAAAGTGAAAAGGGAAGGAATAAGCTAAGGGGAAGGGAATACGGGAACTGGGAGGGAAAGGGGTAAGATAGGGGGAGGAACTCTAAGGCGGGGGGAGGGATACTAAAAAGGGAGGGCTGTGAGAAGCAAGTGGTGCTCACAAGCTTAATACTGGGAAGGGGGGGAAAGGGGAAAGAAGGGAGGAAAGCATAAACCGGGGTTAACAAGATGGCAAGTAATACAGAATTGGTCATTCTAACCATAAACGTGAACGGGGTAAACTCCCCCATAAAGAGGAAGCGGTTAGCAGAATGGATTAAAAGCCAGAATCCTACAATATGTTGTTTACAGGAAACACACCTGAAGCGGGGAGATACATGCAGGTTAAAGGTAAAAGGTTGGAGCAAAATCTACTATGCTTCAGGTGAAGTCAAAAAAGCAGGGGTAGCCATCCTGATCTCAGATCAAGCTAAAGCAAAAATTGATCTAATTAAAAGAGATAAGGAAGGGCACTATATCTTGCTAAAGGGTAGCATGGATAATGAAGCACTATCTATATTAAACATATATGCACCAAGTGGGGTAGCATCTAAATTCTTAAAAGAGAAACTAAGAGAGCTGCAAGAAGAAATAGACAGTAAAACTATAATAGTGGGAGATCTTAACCTTGCACTCTCAGAATTAGATAAATCAAACCACAAAATAAATAAGAAAGAAGTCAAAGAGGTAAATAGAATACTAGAAAAGTTAGATATGATAGATCTCTGGAGAAAATGTAATGGAGACAGAAAGGAATACACTTTCTTTTCAGCAGTTCATGGAACCTATACAAAAATTGACCATATATTAGGACATAAAAACCTCAAACTCAAATGTAGTAAGGCAGAAATAGTAAATGCATCCTTTTCAGACCACGATGCAATGAAAATTACATTCAACAAAAAAGCAGGGGGAAGTAGACCAAAAAATAATTGGAAACTAAATAATCTCATACTAAAGAATGATTGGGTGAAACAGCAAATCATAGACATAATTAATAACTTCACCCAAGAAAACGATAATAATGAGACATCATACCAAAATGTATGGGATGCAGCCAAAGCGGTAATAAGGGGAAATTTCATATCTCTAGAGGCCTATTTGTATAAAATAGAGAAAGAGAAGGTCAATGAATTGGGTTTGCAATTAAAAATGCTAGAAAAGGAACAAATTAAAAACCCCCAGTCAAACACTAAACTTGAAATTCTAAAAATAAAAGGTGAGATCAATAAAATTGAAAGTAAAAAAACTATTGAATTGATTAATAAAACTAAGAGTTGGTTCTATGAAAAAACCAACAAAATAGACAAACCCTTAGTAAATCTGATTAAAAAAAGGAAAGAGGAAAATCAAATTGTTAGTCTTAAAAATGAAAAGGGAGAACTCACCACTAACGAAGAGGAAATTAGAGCAATAATTAGGAGTTACTTTGCCCAACTTTATGCCAATAAATTTGACAACTTAAATGAAATAGAAAAATACCTCCAAAAATACAGCTTGCCCAAACTAACAGAGTAAGAAGTAAATATCCTAAACAGTCCCATCTCAGAAAAAGAAATAGAACAAAGTATCAATCAACTCCCTAAGAAAAAATCCCCAGGACCAGATGGATTTACATGTGAATTCTACCAAACATTTAAAGAACAATTAACTCCAATGTTATATAAACTATTTGAAAAAATAGGGATTGAAGGAGTCCTACCAAACTCCTTTTATGACACAGACATGGTACTGATACCTAAACCAGGTAGGCTGAAAACAGAGAAAGAAAATTATAGACCAATCTCCCTAATGAATATTGATGCTAAAATCTTAAATAAAATATTAGCAAAAAGATTACAGAAAATTGTCACCAGAATAATACACTATGACCAAGTAGGATTTATACCAGGAATGCAGGGCTGGTTCAATATTAGGAAAACTATTAGCATAATTGACTATATCAATAACCAAACAAACAAAAACCACATGATCATCTCAATAGATGCAGAAAAAGCATTTGATAAAATCCAACATCCATTCCTAATAAAAACACTTGAGAGCATAGGAATAAATGGACTTTTCCTTAAAATAGTCAGAAGCATATATTTAAAACCATCAGTAAGCATCATATGCAATGGGGAAAAACTGGAACCTTTCCCAGTAAGTTCTGGAGTGAAGCAAGGTTGCCCACTATCACCATTATTATTTAATATCGTATTAGAAACACTAGCCTCGGCAATAAGAGTCGAGAAAGATATTAAAGGAATTAGAGTAGGCAATGAGGAAACCAAACTATCACTCTTTGCAGATGATATGATGGTATACCTAGAGAACCCCAGAGATTCTACTAAAAAGCTATTGGAAATAATTCATAATTTTAGCAAAGTAGCTGGCTACAAAATAAATCCCCATAAATCCTCAGCATTTTTATACATCACCAACAAAACCCAACAGCAAGAGATACAAAGAGAAATCCCATTCAGAATAACTGTTGATACCATAAAATATTTGGGAATCTATCTACTAAAGGAAAGTCAGGAACTATATGAGCAAAATTATAAAAAAGTCTCCACACAAATAAAGTCAGACTTAAATAATTGGAAAAATATTAAGTGCTCTTGGATCGGCCGAGCGAACATAATAAAGATGACAATACTCCCTAAACTAATCTATTTATTTAATGCTATACCAATCAGACTTCCAAGAAAATATTTTATTGATCTAGAAAAAATAACAACAAAATTCAAATGGAACAATAAAAAGTCGAGAATCTCAAGGGAATTAATGAAAAAAAAATCAAATGAAGGTGGCCTAGCTGTACCTGATCTAAAATTATATTATAAAGCAGCAGTCACCAAAACCATTTGGTATTGGCTAAGAAATAGATTAGTGGATCAGTGGAAAAGGCTAGGCTCACAAGACAGAATAGTCAATTATAGCAATCTAGTGTTTGACAAACCCAAAGCCCCTAACTTCTGGGAAAAGAATTCATTATTTGATAAAAACTGCTGGGATAATTGGAAATTAGTATGGCAGAAATTAGGCATGGACCCACACTTAACACCATATACCAAGATAAGATCAAAATGGGTCTATGACCTAGGCATAAAGAACGAGATTATAAATAAATTAGAGGAACATAGAATAGTTTATCTCTCAGACTTGTGGAGGAGAAAGAAATTTGTGACCAAAGATGAACTAGAGACCATTACTGATCACAGAATAGAAAATTTCGATTACATCAAATTAAAAAGCCTTTGTACAAATAAAACTAATGCAAACAAGATTAGAAGGGAAGCAACAAACTGGGAAAACATTTTCACAGTTAAAGGTTCTGATAAAGGCCTCATTTCCAAAAATATATAGAGAACTGACTCAAATTTATAAGAAATCAAGCCATTCTCCAATTGATAAATGGTCAAAGGATATGAACAGACAATTTTCAGAGGATGAGATTGAAACTATTACCACTCATATGAAAGAGTGTTCCAAATCATTATTGATCAGAGAAATGCAAATTAAGACAACTCTGAGATACCACTACACACCTGTCAGATTGGCTAAGATGACAGGAAAAAATAATGATGAATGTTGGAGGGGATGCGGGAAAACTGGGACACTAATGCATTGTTGGTGGAGTTGTGAACGAATCCAACCATTCTGGAGAGCAATCTGGAATTATGCCCAAAAAATTATCAAATTGTGCATACCCTTTGATCCAGCAGTGTTTCTATTGGGCTTATATCCCAAAGAAATACTAAAGAAGGGAAAGGGACCTGTATGTGCCAAAATGTTTGTAGCAGCCCTGTTTGTAGTGGCTAGAAACTGGAAAATGAATGGATGCCCATCAATTGGAGAATGGCTGGGTAAATTGTGGTATATGAATGTTATGGAATATTATTGTTCTGTAAGAAATGACCAGCAGGATGAAATCAGAGAGGACTGGCGAGACTTACATGAACTGATGCTAAGTGAAATGAGCAGAACCAGGAGATCATTATACACTTCGACAACGATGTTGTATGAGGACATATTTTGATGGAAGTGGATTTCTTTGACAAAGAGACCTGAGTTTCAATTGATAAATGACGGACAAAAGCAGCTACACCCAAAGAAAGAACACTGGGAAACGAATGTAAACTATCTGCATTTTTGTTTTTCTTCCCGGGTTATTTATACCTTCTGAATCCAATTCTCCCTAAGCAACAAGAGAACTGTTCGGTTCTGCAAACATGTATTGTATCTAGGATATACTGCAACATATCCGACATATAAAGGACTGCTTGCCATCTAGGGGAGGGGGTGGAGGGAGGGAGGGGAAAAAAAATCAGAACAGAAACGAGTGTCAATATAAAGTAATTATTAAATAAAAAATTTAAAAAATAAATAAATAAATTATGTTAAACAAAATAAATAAATAAATTGTAAAAAAAAAAAAAATAACAATAAGACATCATACTAAAATTTGTGGGATGCAGCCAAAGCAGTAATAAGGGGAAATTTTATATCTTTAGAGGCTTACTTGAATAAAACAGAGAAAGACAAGATCAATGAATTGGGCTCACAACTTAAAAAGCTAGAAAAAGACCAAATTAAAAACCCCCAATCAAATACTAAATTTGAAATTCTAAAATTAAAAGGAGAAATTAATAATATAGAAAGTAAAAAAAAAAAAAACAACTGTGGAATTAATAAATAAAACTAAGAGTTGATTTTATGAAAAAACCAATAAAATAGATAAACCTTTGATAAATCTAATTAGAAAAAGAAAAAAGGAAAATCTAATTCTTAGTCTTAAAAAAGAAAAGAGGGAACTTTCCACCAATGAAGAGATAATTATCTCTTCCCAACTTTATGCCAATAAATTTGTAACCTAAGTGAAATGGATGATTATTTCCAAAAATATAGGCTTCCCAGATTAACAGAAGAGGAAGTAAATTGCTTAAATAGTCCCATTTCAGAAAAAGAAATAGAACAAGCTATTAATCAACTCCCTAAGAAAAAAGCCCCAGGACCAGATGGATTTACATGTGAATTCCACCAAACATTTAAAGAACAATTAGCCCCAATGCTATATAAATTATTTGAAAAATAGGTAATGAAGGAGTCCTACCAAATTCCTTTTATGACACAGACATGGTACTGATACCTAAACCAGGTAGGTTGAAAACAGAGAAAGAAAAGTATAGACCAATCTCCCTAATGAATATTGATGCTAAAATCTTGAACAAGATATTAGTAAAAAGACTACAGAAAACCATCCCCAGGATAATACACCATGATCAAGTAGGATTTATACCAGGAATGCAAGGCTGGTTCAATCTTAGGAAAACTATCAGTATAAATGGCCATATTAATAACCAAATTAACAAAAACCATATGATCATCTCAATAGATGCAGAAAAAGCATTTGATCAAATCCAACATCCATTCCTATTAAAAACACTCGAGAGTATAGGAATAAATGGTCTTTTCCTTAAAATAACCAGTAGCATCTATTTAAAACCATCAGTAAGCATCATATGTAATGGGGATAAACTGGAACCATTTCCAATAGATCAGGAGTGAAACAAGGTTGCCCACTATCACCATTACTACTCAATATTGTTTTAGAAATGCTAGCTTTGACAATAAGAGCTGAGAAAGAAATTAAAGAAATTAGAGTAGGTAATGAGGAAACCAAATTATCACTCTTTGCTGATGATATGATGGTATACTTAGATAACCCCAGAGATTCTACTAAAAAGCTATTAGAAATAATCCACACTTTTAAGCAAAGTTGCAGGATACAAAATAAATCCACATAAATCATCAGCATATATATCACTAACAAAATCCAACAGTTAGAGTTACAAAGAGAAATTCCAATTAAAATAACTACTGACAGTATAAAATAATTAGGAATCTATCTGCCAAGGGAAAATCAGAAACTATATAAGCAAAACTACAAAACTCTTTCCACAAATAAAGTCAGATCTAACCAAGTGGAAAAATATTAAATGCTCTTGGATTGGGTGAGCAAATATAATAAAGATGACAATACTACCTAACCTAATCTATTTATTTAGCACTATACCAATCAGACTCCCAAAAAACTATTTTAATGACCTATAAAAAATAACAACAAAATTTATATGGAAAAACAAAAGGTCAAGAATTTCAAGGGAATTAGTGAAAAAAATCAAATTAAGGTGGCCTAGCTGTACCAGATCTAAAATAATATTATAAAATAGCGGTTACCAAAAACCATTTCATATTGGCTAAGAAATAGACTAGTTGATCAGTGGAATAGGCCAGGTTCAAAGGACAAAACAGCCAATAACTTTAATAATCTAGTGTTTGACAAACCCAAAAACCCAGCTGAGAAAATTGGAAATTAGTATGGCAGAAACTAAGCATTGACCCACACTTAACACTGTACACCAAGATAAGGTCAAAATGAGTTCATGACCCTAGGCATAAAGAATGAGATTATAAATAAATTGGAAAAGCATAGGATAGTTTACCTCTCAGTCCCGTGGAAGAGGAAGGAATTTATGACCAAAGAAGAACTAGAAATCATTACTGATCACAAAATAGAAGTTTGATTATATCAAATTGAAAAGTTTTTGTACAAACAAAACTAATGCAGACAAGATTTGAAGGGAAGCAATAAACTGGGAAAACATTTTTATACTCAAAGGTTCTGATAAAGGCCTCATTTCCAAAATATATAGAGAATTGATTCTAATTTATAAGAAATCAAGCTATTTTCCAATTGATAAATGGTCAAAGGATATGAACAGATAATTCTCAAATGATGAAATTGAAACTATTTCTAGCCACATGAAAAGATGCTCCAAGTCATTATTAATCAGAGAAATGCAAATTAAGACAGCTCTGAGATACCACTACACACCTGTCAGATTGCCTAGAATGACAAGGAAAGATAATGCGGAATGTTGAAGGGGATGTGGGAAAACAGGGACACTGATACATTGTTGGTGGAATTGTGAATACATCCAGCCATTCTGGAGAGCAATTTGGAACTATGCTCAAAAAGCCATCAAACTGTGTATACCCTTTGACCCAGCAGTGATACTACTGGGCTTAAAGAAGGGAAAGGAACCTGTATGTGCAAGAATGTTTGTGGCAGCCCTGTTTGTAGTGGCCAGAAACTGGAAATTGAGTGGATGCCTATTAATTGGAGAATGGCTGAATAAATTGTGGTATATGAATATTATGGAATATTATTGGGTATTCTGTAAGAAATGACCAGCAGGATGATTTCAGAAAGGCCTGGAGAGACTTACATGAACTGATGCTGAGTGAAATGAATAGGACCAGAAGATCATTATCTACTTTAACAACAATGCTATATGATGATTAATTCTGATGGATGTGGCTCTCTTCAACAATGAGGTGAACCAAATCAGTTCCAACAGAGCAGTAATGAATTATACCCAGGGAAAGAACTCTGGGAGAACCACTACATAGAATTCCCAATCCCTCTATTTTTGTCTGCTTGCATTTTTTATTTCCTTCACAGGCTAATTGTACACTATTTTAAAGTCCAACTTTTTTTTTTATACAGCAAAATAACTGTTCGGACATGTATACATATATTATATTTAACTTATATTTTAACATATTTAACATGTATTGGTCAACCTGCCATCTCAGGGAAGGGGTGAGGGGAAGGAGGGAAAAAGATGGAACAAAAGGATTTGCAACTGTCAATGCTGAAAAATTACCTATGTATATATCTTGTAAATAAAAAGCTATTTAAAAAAAGCTTTTTCTGCCAAAAAAAAAATAAAACTTTATTAGAAACACTGGCTACAATATTTTCTCCCAACTTTGTACTTTCCTTTTAATCTTGTTTCTGTTGATTTTGTTTGTGCAAAACCATTTTTAATTTAATGTAATCAAAGTTGTCCATTTTGCCTTTCATAATGTTCCCTACCTAGTTCTTCTTTGGTCACAAATTCCTCTGTTCTCCAAAGATCTGATAAGCAAAATAAGAGAGCAAGGGGATAATTTACCTATGATATCACCCTTTATGCTCAAATTATGTATCCACTTTGACCTTATATTGATAGGGGTGTGAGATGTAAGTTTAGGCCGAGTTTCTGACACTATTTTCCAGTTTTCCCAGCAATTTTTGTTGAAAGGTGAGTTCTTCTGGGAAAACATCTTCACAGTTAAAGGTTTTGATAAAGGCCTCATTTCCAAAATATATAGAGAACTGACTCAAATTTATAAGAAATCCAGCCATTCTTCAATTGATAAATGGTCAAAGGATATGAACAGATAATTTTGAAACTTTGAAAATTGAAACTATTACCACTCATATGAAAGAGTGTTCCAAATCATTATTGAATATTGTAACCTAATCCCAGAACTCTCAGGTGAAGGAAAAAAAAAATATTGCAAACAACCAGAAAACAACAATTCAAGCATAGTGGAACCATAGTCAAGATATTACAAAATTTAGCAGGTTCTACATTAAAGGATTGGAGGACTTGGTGTATGATTTTCTGGAGGGCAAAAGAGCTATGATTACAACCAAGAATTGCCTAGGCAGGAAAACTGAGTATAATCCTTCTGGAGAAAGTACATATTTAAAAAAATTGAGGACTTTCAAGCATTCTTGCTGAAAAGATCAGAGGTGAAGTCAAATTTTCTTTCAAATAAAAGATTCACTAGAAGCAGAAGAAGGTAAATAGGGAAGGGAAATTATCAGTACTTAGTATAACTTAGTACAGTTCAACTGTGCACAATCTACATGGGAAGATGATATTTGTAATTCATAATAGCTTTCTCATTATTAGGTGATTTAGTATAAATGTACATAGCTAGAGAACATAGGTATGATTTGAATGTGAAGAGATAATATGTAAAAAATAAAATAAAAGAATGAGAGAAGAATGTACTGGAAGAAAAGGAAAGGGAGATGTATAATGGGGTAAATCATCTCACATAAAAGAGGTAAGAAAGGTTTTACAGTGGAAAAGAATGGATAAAGAAGGTGACTGGAAGTGAGTGAACCTTATTCTCATCAGAATTGGTTCAAAGAGGGAATAACATAAAAATTCAATAGGGTATAGAAATTTATCTTTACCTACAGGAAAGTAGCAGGGAAATGGAATAAGAGAAGGGGATAGTAGAAGGGAGGGCAGATTGAGGTAGGCAGAAGTCAGAAACAAAATCCTTTTGAGAAGGGACAGGGTGTAAGGAGAGACAGAGTAGAGTAAATTGGAGAGGATAAAGTTAGTAATAATAACTGGAAGAAATGGAAGTATCACTGATAAAGGCCTCATTTCTCAGCTGTGTAGAAAAATGAGTCAAATTTATAAAAATAAGAGCCATTCTCCAGTTGGTAAATAAATGAAAAGATATGAACAGTTTTCAGATGAAGTAATCAAAGCTATTTAAAACCATATAAAAAAATGCTCTAACTCAGTCTTGATTTGAAAAAAAAAATGCATTTTAAAACTGTTCATACCTATTGGATTGACTAACATGACAGAGGAGGAAAATGAAAAATTTTGGAGGGAGTGTGGGACAAAGGAAATATTGACTCACTGTTGGTGGAATTATGAACTGATTCAACAATTCTGTAGAACAATTTGGAAATGTGATCAAGGGGCTATAAAATTCATACACTTTTACCTAGCAATACCATTACTAGGTACATATCTCCAAAGAGATAAAAAACAAAAAGGAAAAGGACACATGCATACAAAAATATTTTTGACATGTCTTTTCTGGGGGTAAAGAATTGGAAAGTGAAGAGATGTCCTTCAATGGGTGAATGACTGAATAAATTATGGTAAGTGATTATGATGGAATTATTTTGCTATAAGAAATGTTGAGCAAGCTGCTCTCAGAAAAACTGGGAAAGATTTCATTGGACTGATACAAAGTGAAATGTTTTCTCACTGTCTATTCTAATACCTTCAATTTCTTTTTCTCTTACTGTCATAGTTAAAGTTTTTAGTATAATATTGAATAGTAGAGGTGTTAATGGGCATTCTTCCTTCACCTTTAATCTTACTGGGAATGCTTCTAGCCTTTCTCCATTACAGATGATGCTTGCTGATGCTGATGTATTTTAGGTAGATACTACTTAATTATTTTAAGGAAAGCTCCATTTATTCCTTTTCTCTCTAATGTTTTTTAATAGGAATGATTGCTGTGCTTTGGAAGATTTTTCTGTATCTATTGAGATAATTACATAATTTTTCTTGTTTTGCTACTTATATAGTCAATTATACAGTTAGTTTTTCTACCATTAAACCATCTTTACATTCCAGGTATAATCCTGCCTAGTTATAGTATATAATCCTTGTGAAATATTATTATAATCTCCTTGATAATATTTTATTTAAGTTTTGCATTAATATTCATTAGGGAAATTGGTCTTTCTCTGTTTCAGTTTTTCCTGGTTTAGGTATTAGCATTATATTTGTGCTTTAAAATGATTTTGATAGAAATCCTTTTTCACCTATTTTGCCAAATAATATAGATAAATTAAAATTATAACTATAATGCTATAAGAATTATTCTTTAAATATTTAATAGAACCAACTTGTGAACCTGTTTGGCCCTGGTTTTTTCCGTAGGGAGTTCATTGATGGTTTGTACAATTTCTTTTTCTAAAATAGGGTTATTTAAATATTTTATTTTCTCTTGTTAATCTGGACAATTTATATTTTGGGGAATATTTATCAATTTCACTCAGATTACCAGTTTTATTAACATATAATTGGACAAAAATAGTTCCTAATAATTGCTTTAATTTCCTCTTCATTGGTGGTCAATCTATTCTTTTCATTTTTTGATACTGCTAATTTGATTTTCTTCCCTCTTTTGTTAAAATTAACTGATGGTTTATTTATTGCATTTTTTAAAATAAAACCAATCCCTAATTTTATTTATTAGTTTAACCACTTTTTTGCTTTCAATTTTATTAATCTGAACTTTAATTTTTAGTCTTTTTCTTTGTTTGGTCATTCCAGAATATAGAATACTTAAGAAGAAAGATGCTATATGCTTCCAAAGAATAAACTGATATATATGGAAGTATTTATTGTATGGTTCCATACTTGTGTGTATATGTGTGTATATGCATATATGTATAAATACATACATATCTGTGTCAAATATTGGCTTTCTCTGGTGTGAGATTGGAAAGGAAGGAGGGAGACAATTTGGAATTCAAAATGTAACAAAAAGCTATTTTTTTAAGATACCCTGGAGTATTAGAAAGATCCTGTAAGTCCCAAGAAATAGGTTGAAATTCCAACTTTATTACTTTTTAAATGCTGTGTGACCTGAAGGAAATAATTTAATCTTTTCAGATTTCAATTTTTTTATGTGTGAAGTGAGAGGGTTGGCTTAAAGGATACCTAAAATTTCTTTCACCTCTTATGTTCCACTGGTGTTATGATTCTTTTCTATTAGCTCTGATCTTCATCCTTTTCTTGACCTCTGTAAGGTGGGTGATTTTCAAAGTACTATCTTGAATTCTTTCCTCCTTATATAATTTTATTGAAAATTTCATTTATGATCATAATTTGATTTCTGTTGAGGATTCTTAAATACTTATATACAGCATTGACCATTCCTACTGAGTTTCAAATATGTCTCTCCAACTACCTATGGAAATTATCCAGCATTGTTTCAAACTTAACATATCTAAAATCAGTATATTCCCTTTCCCCTTAGTATTGATCCTTTTCCCAACTTCATTATTTCTATCAATGTACTCACCATATCCTGTTTGCCATTTTGAAATTTTGGTATTATATTGGTATTATCCCTTTTCTTTTACATTTAATCAGTCATCAAGTTTTTTCTTGCATTTGTTCCCTTGTCTCTATTTCCACATATACTATCTCCTTATAGGCCCTCCTATAGATTAACCTAGATTATTTCTACATCTGTATTTCTAATGTATTCTTCACAGGGCTACCAGAATATTGTCCCATAATTCATAGATCTAGCCAATTATCTACTCAAATATCTTCAGTGGCTCATTATTACAGTCTCTGCTCTACCCCCCCCCAAATCTACAATCATTTCTGATTTCTAGTCTTAACTTATTCAATTTCCTTCCATGTACTTAATGATACCACCACTTTAGATCATTCTTTTTTCTCTGTGTAACCCTTGTCTTTCCGACTTTTATACCTTTTTATATCTATGTCCATATTTCTATAATTTGCCTGTGCTCCCTGATATGAGATATTTGTAAAAGTGCACATAGCATAGTATCTGACAATTAAGTAGGTATTTATTAAATCCTCTTCCCTACTCTTTACATTTATTAGGCATTTGCTATAAACAAAATAGTGCTAAGTCCTAGGGATACAAATAGAAAAGTTTTTAAATTACTCTGTTAGAATCATAGTGGTTTCTGGTGTTGTACCATGCTATTGTGCCAGAGTTTAATGACTAGAAATTTCTTTTCTGGGTCTTCAATAGATATGGCTGCAGTACTTGCTAAATTAATTGCTAGACTGCATAGTGACAACGATAATTCCCAGTTATTAATAGGAAAATGGTTTTCAGCTTTGGTCTATAAGCATTATTATTTTCTTTTTTTTTTAATAACTTTTTATTGACAGAACCCATGCTAGGGTAATTTTTTTACAACATTATCCCTTGCACTCACTTTTGTTCTGATTTTTCCCTTCCCTCCCTCCACCCCCTCCCCCAGATGGCAAGCAGTCCTATATATATTAAAGTATATCCTAGATACAATATATGTGTGCAGAACCAAACAGTTCTCTTGTTGCACAGGGAGAATTGGATTCAGAAGGTATAAATAACCCGGGAAGAAAAACAAACATGCAAGCAGTTTATGTTCATTTCCCAGTGTTCTTTCTTTGGGTGTAGCTGCTTCTGTCCATCCTTGATCAATTGAAACTGAATTAGAACTCTTTATCAAAGAGATCCACTTCCATCAGAATACATCCTCATACAGTATCATTGTTGAGGTATATAATGATCTCCTGATTCTGCTCATTTCACTTAGCATCAGTTCATGTAAGTTTCACCAGTCCTCTCTGTGTTCATCCTGCTGGTCATTTCTTACAGAACAATAATATTTCATAACGTTCATATACCACAATTTACTCTACCATTCTCCAATTGATGGGCATCCATTCATTTTCCAGCTTCTAGCCGCTACAAACGGGGCAAGCATTATTATTTTCTAGGCTTTCAGGTTCAGAGTTTTAGACTTTCTCCATCAGGACTACAGGGGAGATGTTGTTCAAAGTGATAATGGTGGTTATGGTGGTGGTGGTTCAATTCGCCTGGGATATTCTGCCTCCTGCTTCTGTGTTAGGGTACCCTATTGCTTCAGTGATGTTGCCTTAGCTGTCCTGTGATTGGCAGTTGATTGACAGTTTATGAGCACGATTGACCCTTTTTTTTCTATAGGTGTTGTCTCTTCCTGGATGAAGGATGTGAAGGATAGAATGGAAGCATAACCTGTGGTCTGAGGATTGCTTCTATCTACCTATGTGATATATGTGTGGCACTATCACTTTGTCTCATTTCTAGAATCAACTTTTTTTTTTTTTTTTTTTTTTTTTACTGTTACTTGTATAATGTGTCTAGGAATTCTAATCAAATTATTCTTGTAGGTGATAATTACACAGAGGTAGCTACGTGGTGCAGTGGATGAAGCACTGGGCCCAGAATTAGGAATACAAGAATTCTGAATCTGACCTAAGACACTTCTTTCTTTGTGACACTGAGCAGGTCATTTAACTCTTTGTTTTCTAAACTGTATAATGAGAATAATAATAGGATAATAGGTAAATTCTATTATTATATCTTTTGGTGTTATTATGAGAATCAAATGAGATAATATTTGTAAGAAACTTAGTAAAATGACTTTCACATAGCAGATGCTTAATAACATGTAACATGTAAGAAATTTTTATTAGATCAGAATTAATTTTACTACCATATATTTTCTGTGGTTACTAAATAAGGTTTTTCTTTCCATGTGAGAACTGGTGGAAAAGTAAGGTCTTAGGATTCTTTTGCTTTGCTCAATATTCATAGCTATGTTCCCTGGCAAGTAAGTGAGTGATTGTCTAAGGAAAAAGGTATTAACTTTTATAATATTTATAGCAAGAATTTTCTTCAAAGCAATGATAGTGAAAATCAACGTTTAGTAGGGACATCAAAATATGGCTAAGAGAAACAGGCAAGCAAAAAGAAAAAAAAAAAGAGAAGCAGTCAGCCAGAAGTACAGGAATATCTTGTACCATGATCATATTATAAAAGCCTTAAGTCGCAACAATAATTCACAGCAGTCAAATAGAACATCGGAGCACTTAGGATTTGAATAACAAAGACAGGACAAGGCAAGTGGAAAACACTGGAGTTGCTTCTTTAGAATCCTTTTATTTTGACTCTAATTCGTATTCGGCCAAACCAGAAATGATCTTGCTATTTTTTCAATTTCTCTATAACAGACTTTGATCTCTATGCAGACAGAAGGTTAGAAGGTTAGCTATAAATATTAGCTAGGTATATTAATTACTACTAAAGACCTCTCAGACTGTCTTAGTAAGGTTCTATCTAACATACATGAGAGGATTAGTCAGAAATGGTTCCAAGTTTGATCATTAATTGACTCCTTTATAGAACAGTAAAGAACTTCCCATTAAGAAAATTCCAAAGTACTTAATAATTGACTAAACTTCACTTAGGTAAGGAATGAAAGCACTCGAATATAGTCAGTTTATCAAACTCCATTAATCTAGGTATATAAGGTTGATAAACTTTCCTACTGATGCTCATGTAATCAATCAAGAGAGGAAGATCCCAGTCTGGGCCACCATACATTGACTGCTCCTAAGAGCTCTCTCCAATTCATTTCCTGTGAATCTGCCCAGGAATAGCAATCTGATATAAAGGCAGAGATCCAAAGCTCTGGGATTTTTATCGCATTGTATTCCTCCAACTGTCAGTGCTCGCCCATGAGCCCAGGTCTGGGAAGTTGCAAACTTTCATTCCTGTGTACAATAAATTACCTGACTTATGATCCTTTTTACACATGTCGTTTCTCAGTGTCTCACCCATGACCTACGGACTGGAAATTTAAGCTTAGATGGCTTTAAAGAGATGAGCTCCGAAGACTAGCAAGAACAATGTCAAAATAGAAATCACAAGACAAACAACAGGAGGAGTAAAGTACCTGTGGAAATTATGTGGGGGAACTTTAGACATTAATAAATGAAGAATGGGAGGCCTGGAATGCAGACAGAGGTAAACAAATCTTATTAATGTTTTATTCACATTTATTTTAAACAAATTCAAATAATTATATATCAGGAAGTGAGTAATGTTGAATCAGGGAATTGGGAAGACAATTTAATTAGGGAATGGGGAGACAATTAAAAAAGTGTTGCAAACATTTTTGCCCTCATATTTGCAATGAAGATAAATCACATTTTTTTTCAATGCTCATGCCTTTATATGATTTTTTTTTCCAGTGCAAGAAAACGAAAGACTTATAGTTTTACATTGAGTGGCAATTCTATATATTGGCATATGGGTTAAGATGGTCAAACAAATGAGCATCTTTTTCTTTTCTACCATAGGTGGTTCTTTCATCTTTTCATTGAACTGTGTCCAGAGTATCTACCTATTTGAATAACTTAAGGGAATAATTAACTCAACAAATATTTCGCCTCTAATTATCTATTAAATCTCACAGGTCATTTGTTGTTGTTGTTGTTGTTTCTTACAATGTTATGTGAACAATGCAAACAATAATATGTGTACAATGATATGACTTTCATCATGATCAGAACTACACCGCAACAAGATGTTCCATTACCTTTTTTTTTCATTTAGGTTTTGTATTATTATCATTTCCATATTCCAAATTAATTAAGTATATATATAAATTAATTAAGTATACATATTCTCAGTGAAAAAGAACAGTTTTAGCTCAAAAATAACTGAATAAACTAACTGCTCCTAGATGACATTTTGGTTCCTGATGCTTTTGAATTTCATTAAAGAAGGAAGCAAAGGTATCTTGGTTGAAAACAAATAATAGTACAACCTTGCTTTGTTTTTTTTTTTTTTTTTAAATGCGTGTTTCACTGTCCTCATGGACAGAGGTAATAAATTGTTTGTTATTTTTTAAAGGCTCTCTAAGATTTGATTCATCCACATCTATTTCCCCATTACTAGATTGGCCAATATTATTTTTTCCATATTTTTTCTTCATAACCATGTATAATATGATTAATAAGATGATTGATGGTACATTTAACCCTACAACCAAGGAAAAGAAGATGTTTCTGTAAAAGAAAATAAAAAAAACACAACTTTAAAATTTTAATTAAATGGAACAATTTATGTACTATGTAGAAGTATTCAAGAGGATTTAAAATAGATTGTTAAATATAGAAATTATAAAATTAAAATATGATAAAAATTAGAATTCTATTTTATTCTTCTTTTCATGTTTCAGACTATAAAAGCTGCTTTAAAAAGGATAGTTTAAAGATCAATTCAAGAATTTTTGTTTTATAAACCAAATATATTAATTCCATTAATTGATGATGATTGATTCAGTAAAGTTAATTCCTGGGAGGAACTAGTTGGTTCATTTACATCTGAAAAAAGTTTAAAGAAATTGATAATAAATATGATGGTCTAGAGCACTTAGTCAAGGAAATATATTTGGTCATGGTGTCTTATTTCCCTTCCTTTTACTCTTTTTATATGAGTGACTGGGGAGAGGGGAATAATTATTAGATGGAACGAATGGTGGAAAATGAGGCTGATTATTAGTGGAATAAAAAGAAGATCAAAAGACAAAAAAAAGAAGAATCAAAGAGAGGTAACCTATTTTAGAAGAGAATGAGAAGCCTTTGGAAGTTCTTCCCTAATTTTTCACAGAAGTGGTGGGAACAGAAGAAAATTAGATAACTTGTATTCAACTTGTTTGTACTATAGAGTTAGAAGAATAGTGAAAAATGGGTATGAAGATAAAAGCCTCTTTCCCCCCCCTCCCCCCTCATCTTTGACTGGTTGTAGCAGGACTTATAAAAATTTCTTCTTTGGGGCAGCGAGGTGGCACAGTGGATAGAGCACCAGCCTTGAAGTCAGGAGACCTGAGTTCAAATCTGACCTCAGACACTTAACATGGCTTAGCTGTATGATCCTGGGCAAGTCACTTAACCCCAATTGCCTCAGTAAAAAAAAAAAAAAAAAAAAGTTTCTTTCAGGTGAAAAGTTTCTTCATGAAGAAAATAAAGCTCAGAGAATTTAAATTACTAGTCTGGGTCCTATAACTTCCAAATGAGTAAACTAGATTTCAGATTCAGGTTTTTGTGATTCCATATCATACTTCATCCATGCTATTCTGTTCCATATAATTGTCTTCCCCCTCAAATTCTAATTTATTTTTTCTTTTTTCCTGATTATACATGTGCATTAGTTTTTAAAAATATACATTTCTTTATGAATCAGGTAATACATTTTCAGATAAATTCAGTTATTTGATATGTACCAGTAAGGAGAGAGAAATAGCAAATGTGGGAGAGTTGGTGTAGGATCAGGTAATCTGAGTCTTGAAGAAAGACAAAAATTAAGAAAGATGGAGATATGGGGAAGTAGTACACATGAAGGACATCCTGTCCAAATTCAAAGGAACTGAAGAAATAAAGTTGAGTATGAAGAATATTCAGAAGTGTATTTTGATTGGATATGGAATTCTTGAAGTAGAATACAATACAGGAAATAAGAAGAGAGAGATAGTCAGAAGCCAACTTGTGTAGGACTTTAATGAAATCCTGAGGAGTCTGTATTTTATTTTATTCTTTGGTGCAGGGTTCTTAAGCTTTTTTATCTCACAAACTATGACAATCTAATCAAGCCTATAAATCTTTTCTCAGAATATTTTTAAAAATTAATAACATATTGAAGATTACAGGAGAAAGAAATTGTGTTGGAGTTCAATTATCTATCTTTCTGCTCGGTGCGTGCCTGCCTGCCTGCTTATCTGTCTGTTTGTCTGTTTCTCTCTATACCCTAGGTTAAGAAATGACATTGTTAGAGTAATCAGTCATTGATATTGTTACTATTAAGAAAATTATAGTGGTTGTTTGAGGATCACAGATTGGTGAAGGGAGAGACTGACAGAAGGCAAATCAATCATGTGATTATTATAGTTCTCTAGTAGAAAGATGATTAGGAGCTTAAATAAGGGTAAGAGAAAATGTCATAGAGAAAATGAAATAAGCATGAAGGCTAAATAGCGAGAGGGAGGAAAGGAAATGATATAAGAAATACTCTGAAGGGAGAATCTATAATTTTTGGCCATTGATTAGATAGACAGGTGGAGAGATGAGCAATGAGGTGGTACAAGAGACTGGAAAAAAGATGATGTCCCTAACAGGAATAGAGAAGTATGTTGGGGTAGACATGGGGTGGGGAAGTGAAGAATAGGTTCAAAGGAGAGGAGTTACATTTTGAGATATCAGCGGTACATCCAGGAACATATGATATGAGAATGCACATCTATTTGTTGAAAAAAAGATATGTTGAGAAAGAGGAATTGATCTATCTCATCCCCAAGACAAAATTAGGGAAGATTAGTGGAAATTTCAGAGGCAAATTAAATTTGATAATACCTTATATAAGTAAGGTATTTTGCCTTCTAAAATATGCAATTGTGTAGTTATTGTTCTAGTTAAACTGGATCTTATTTCCTGAAACTGATCTTAATTTCCCCTTTCCATTTCATGATGAGTCTTCCTTCTACCTACCAGCTCCAGGAAGACTTGTAAAAATACACTTTTTCTCCTTGACCTTCCTTTACCCCTCCTCTGACCCTTGGCTACCTTGAATTATGGGGAAAAAACAAATTTAATGGGACTTTGAGGACCATTGAACCTCACCCTCTGTCATTATGCCTTCTAATTATTTGAATAGTTGATGAATCCTGAGGACTCATGTGCTTTTCTTATCCTTAGAATTTCCAGAGTTGTCTATGAATGTTGAAGACATTTTTAAGCTTCATCTTCCACAATTAGAGTGTGAGTTCCTTGAAAGCTGGCATTGTTTCCATTTTTTCTGTTTGTACTCCCAGTACTTTTCTTACTGCTTGTACATTAAAAGCACTCAAGAAATTTTTCTTCATTCATTCATTCATTCTTCAAGCTAACATAGATGCTCAGTCTCTGTTAAGTGAAATCCTTCATCTTTGCTAACTCTCAGTTCCAGTTTTACTTCCTTCTTGATGTTTATTTTCATCTCTTCAGTTCCCCTCAGATATAATTGATCTATCCTTCCATATCCTGAAATATCCAACCATATACTGGTTGACTTCTGTATATAATATGTAATTCCATATATAGTTTTTAAACTTCTATATATGGTTTTTAAATATGTATTAAAAGTGGTGTGTTATCTCAAAACTCCTTCTAGTCTGTAACCATTGGAATGGCAAAAACTTGTCATTTTTTCATCTTTGTGTCCCCAGAACTTAATACAATATCTTGCATATTTAAAATACTTGATAAAAACTTATTGAATTAAATTGAGTTGATTAACAATGTTCTAAGGTATGTAGAGCAGGACCTAAATTCCATTTTCAGTAGTAAGAAAACCATGAAATTGATAGCTTAAGTAATTTGTCCAACATCAAACATGTTTTGGAGTACTTGGAAAAATTCAGATCTTTTAATTCCTAGCCTTTTCCCAGTAATTTTAAAAGTGAGACAATGATCTAATATAAAAGTGTTTTGTATGCTATAAAGTACCATATAAATCTCAATTATAATTTTTTTCCATTAGAACATTATCTCTTTGTGGAGTAAAAAAAATAAGGACATCCATTATCATGACTTCTATGTATCAATTGTTCTGAGGACAAAAGTGTTAAAATGGAATTCTTTATTGTCACCAGTTCTTTATATGCCTTTCATCCAAGATTCTTGAAAAAGGTGTAAACTGTACTCAGCCTCATCTTTCTTAGCCCTTTCAGACACTGACAACAAATTAAATAAATCCTTCAATATTAGAAGACGACATGATTTCATTTCTTTGAAGTAAACAATCACTGGTAAAAAATTAAGTGATTTATGGAACTTCTTAATATCCACTTACCTATAAGATATGGAGTCATATATTCTACAAGCCCCTTTACCTCCACAGTTATTGGTGGCCCATTTCAGACATGATGAGTCTATTGCTGCTCCAAAATATATGGGGGCTAAAATTCCTCCTGTTATATATAACAAACAACCAAATGTCAAACTAAAGCAGTTTTCTTAACTGTTTGTGTATATGTGACATGTACCCCTTTACCAACCTTTTGAAGTGTTTGGATCAATTTTCATACAATTTTTTAAAAAGTATAAAATAAGATAAATAAAATTACTTTTTTATATTGGGAAGCAATTTTATTAAAACATTTAAAATATTTTTTAAAAAATAAATTCACAATATTATTGTTTGGTAAGAAACGACCAACAGGATGATTTCAGAAAGGCCTGAAGATATTTACGAACTGATGCTGAGTGAAATGAGCAGGACCAGGAGATCATTATATATTTCAACAACAATACTATATGATGATCAATTCTGATGGACCTGACCATCTTCAGCAATAAAACGAACCAAATACGTTCTAATGGAGCAGTAATGAACTGAACCAGCCATACCCAGCGAAAGAACTCTGGGAGATGACTAAGAACCATTACATAGAATTCCCAATCCCTATATTTTTGCCCACCTGCATTTTTGATTTCCTTCACAGGCTAACTGTATAATATTTCAGAGTCTGATTCTTTTTGTACAGCAAAATAATGATTTGGACATGTATATTTATTTTGTATTTAATTTATACTCTAATATATTTAACATGTGTTGGTCATCCTGACATTTAGGGGAGGGGATGGGGGGAAAGAGGGGAAAAATTGAACAAAAGGTTAGGCAATTGTCAATGCTGTAAAATTGTCAATGCAGTAAAATTACCTATGCATATAACTTGTAAATAAAAAGCTATTAAAAATAAATAAAAAATAAATTTTTAAAAAATTCACAGATCCTTGGTTAGTAACTTCTAAATTAAAGGACATATTTAAAGGTTAAATTTGAATATCAAAACAAACAGGTTTTTTGATTCTACCCCTTTCACTCCCAAATAGATGAAAAAATTAGGACAACTTAGTTTGCATTGAAAGTATCAGGGATTATTTCTGGACTATTATGTCAGAAACTAGGTTTTCATTTATAAGGTGTGATTTGAATAGTATTAAAAGATTTTCCTTCTAAAAAAAGTCAATATCTTGTTATTGTGCCATTAGGAAATTTCATCCATGAAAATAGAAAGGAAGGAAAGAGAAAAAGTATGAATGAATAAAGCAAGAGAGCAAGAAATAGTGAAAGAGAAAAAAGAGTGAGAAAAAAGAGAAAGAGCAAGAGAGAAAGAAAAAGAGACAGAGAACACAGGTGGTAAATACTTAGAGTTTTACTGATTCTTCTACATGAGACCTTTTATGTTGCTTCCATTTCCTCGTGCTTTCTCATACTTGAAATTTTTTTGTATATCCCATATTATTTAAACACAATGTTGGAAATTTAAAATGAAAAAGGACAAATAATGAGCATCCACAATTACTAATAATTTCAAGTACATGTTTAACAATTGTAATTAACTTCTATAATAATGAAGCCAGAAAGGAGCTCAAAAAGTTCCCAAAAAATTTTTACTTTTTGCCAAATGAAGAAATGATTCTCAGAGGCCATGCATTTTAAAATATAAATTGATTTATAAAATTTTATGAAGAATGATGGACAATTATGAGCAATATTATCTTATAAAACAGAATAATACAGGGATGAGAAAAATTTTGTAAAATATTTAACTAAGAAAAAATATCTAAAGGACATTTAAGTATAAAATTTGAAGGACTAAATGCAGAAGAAAAATGAACAAGATTTGAAAAAAAAAACTTTGGACAAAATTTTCTACATTAAAAATCATGGGACCAGCACACTGTGTTTTAACATTATATTCTCACATGTGTTAATAGAAAAAGAAGAAATGTGAATAGAAATAAGAAAAGTGGGAAAAACAGACACATTTGAACCAACTATGTCTAAAGGAAATTCATACTATAGACATAATAATATGAGCACTGAAAAACCAATGCAAATATGCGATAAAGTGAAAAATATAAAAAACATGGGAAAATCCTTGGATTAGAGAATAGAAGGATTAATGACTAACCAAAATAAAATATGTTGAGACCTAGATACTGCAGATAAAAATCAAAAAGGAAATAACTCAAATGCCTACAAGTAAAATCTCAGAGAAAATCACAGCTTGCTCACAAGATCAACTGGAATTCTTAGAAATTATTCAAGAATTTAAAAATGATATTATTACCAGAATCCAACAGTATTATTTACAAGGGACACCTTTGAAACAGAGATACACACAAAGAATGAAAATAAGGGCTGGAGTAGAATCTGTTATATTTAAGCTGAAGTAAAAAAAGACAGATATTGCAGTCATGATTTCAGGCAAAGAAAACAAAAGCAGAAGTAGATATAATTAAAAGAAATAATTGGGGAAATTTCATTTTGCTAAAAAGTACCATATTATTATGTAGTAATATCAAAATTTTTTACAGCAAGTTTCTCCAATAAAGGCTTTGTTTCTCAAATACATAGAAAATGAGTCAGATTTATAAAAAATAAAAAACATTGTCAAATTGATAAATGGTCAAATCATATGAATAGTAACTTTCAAAAGATGAAATCAAAGCTATCTATAGTCAAAATGATGAGATTTATATCCCCTCGATTGCCAGTGGTCATGAGGTTAGTGGCCCTAAGAGATTGTTAAAATCCTCTTTTGGTTGGCCCATGGGTTCAAAGTGAAAGAATTCACTTATTCTAAAATATTATTGGCAAAAATGAAAGAATTCCACTTATTCTGAAATATCATTGGCAAAAATGAAAATTTCTATTCGGTATTGGATAGAAACTAGTTTGCTAAGAGACTGACTTCTATAGTGGCAAAATCCTATTAGGGAAATGGAGTCTAGCACTGAGAAGAGAATGCCTTCTCAGTGGGCAGGGTCTTTGTAAGCAGCTATGCCAAGGAAAGAGAGAGAGGTTCCTTGGCCTGGCAGGTTCCTGCTTTTGCCCTCTACAAGGTAAATGGAGGCTGGAACTGAGAAGAGAATGTCTTCTCAGTGGGAAGAGGGTCCTAGCAAACCGCTTGGGCCTCTGCAAGGAATGAGTCCAGAAACTGCCCTTTAAAAGCAATCTTCAGGTTTCAGTGTTCAGGTTCCCAGGCTTAGATGCTTATCAGTATCTAGCCCAGATCTCCTGTTGGAATTAACAACACTTTAAAGGGGTGCTTTTTGATTAGGATTTCTAATTGAATCAAAGAGTCTGGTATCCCTGAAAGATAACTCATCCAGGGGGATATGCCTTCCCCAGGAGGGGCTGAGACTCCAAAAGAGATCACAGATCAAAGGGAAACACAGTTTCAGAATGATAATCTTAAAGGGAACACAGTTTCAATAAAGGGAACACAATTTCAGAATGATAATCTTAAAGGAAACACGTCAGTAAAGGAAACAGTTTACCTCCCACTTCAATACAAAAATGACTAGAGAAATGTAAATTAAAACAGTTTTGAGTTCATATCTCACACCTATCAGAAATCACAAATTATGGAGGGGATATAAGAAAATAGATACACTCATGAATTTTTGGTGGAGTTGTAAACCAATCTAGCTATTCTGTAAATTGATTTGGAACAATGTTCAGAGGGCTATAAATTTGTGTACATCCTTTGATTCAGCAATAACAATACTAAGTCTATATCACAAAGAGATTAAAGGAAAAGAAAAATGACTTTTATGTAAAAGAATACTTATAATAGCTCTTTTTGTGGTTGCAAAGAATTGGAAGTTGAGGACATACCCATCAAATGGGAATTTTTGAACAAGGTATAGTATATGATTACGATGGAATAATGTTGTGTTAAAAGAATTGATGAGAGGGATGCCTTTAGAAAAATTTGGGAAGACGAATGAATGTATACAAAGTGAGTAAGCAGAAATAGAAGATCTTTGTAAATTGTACAATGTACATTGTAATGATCATCAGCTACAAAAGACTTAGCTACCCTGATCAAAGCTTTTGACAAGATAGAACACCCATTACTATCAGAACATTAGTAAGCACAGAAATAAAATGAATTTTTCTTAAAATTATAAATGATATATATATATATATGTATATGTGTATATATATATCTACAATGGAGAGCAAGCAGTATATGTAATGGAAATAAACTAAAAACTCCAAATTCAGGGGCAAATTAAAGATGTCCATTATCATTGCTTCTTTTTTTATAGCTAACATTTCTAGTACAATATTGAATAACAGCAATGAGTAAGTAAATAATGAATGAATGAATCTGGGAGAGCTTCCTCAGGGTTTCTGGCCAAAGAGAAATGACTTCTATTTACATTTTTTCTGAGTCAATCAGAACCCAAACAATGACCAAATGAGGCTCTGCCTAGAAACTGTTGGTGGCCAATTAGAATCAGATTGGTTTTGGTTTAAAACCTGGTCTTTAAAGAAAGAAATCTAGCTAGTAAACCCTGAGATATCTTTGGAAGATTCAGAGGTGCAAAATTTAAAAAAAATAAGGATAAGATATCCTATGTGGACAAAGGAAGGAAAGGAGGGAAGGAAGGAAAAAATAAAAGAAGGAAGAAAGAAAGGAAGGCAGAAAGATAGAAAGGAAGGAAGCAAGCAAGAAGGGAAGGAAGTAAAGAAGAGAAGGAGGGAAGAGTTGAGGTTCAAAAGAGAGACTCCAAAAGGTTGGGATCGCAGACTGGTGTTGCAAGGTATCTCAAAAGAATTTGCAGGCTTGAAACCATCTCCAAGTCAAGGGGAAATGTTTATTATAATTGTAATGCCAATTGAAGTGGGCAAATGATTTAGCAAAGAATCAGAAGAAAGAAGATTTATAGGACAAAGTTAGAGAGACCAGGGCTTCATGTTACTTATTTGCTAATTTTATGGTTTACAGATAGGTTTGAGGGGTGGTCTATTCATGACAGTCAGCAATGTTTGTAAACGAACTATCCTAAGGATAGAAGACTTTAGAATCATTAACAGACAAATTGTTAGATTGATAGCACTCAAAGGTCAGAGGACCTCAGGATTACTGCTATATTTTTCCTAAGGTTTAGAGGAAGACTTTAGGATCATTAACAGATAGATTAGCACTTTAAGGTCAGGGGACCTCAGGAGTACTGCTGTATTTACCCTAGAAGCTGCACAATATCAGAAGAAAGACAGGGAAGAAGAGAGGGAGGAGAGAAGGAAGAGAGGGAGGAAGGAAGAAAAGAAGAAAGGATGGGAGAGAGATAGAGAGGAAAAGAAGTAAGAAAAGAAAGAAGGAAGTCTAGGAGGGCGGAAGGAGGCAGTCTTCCAACTGACCAAGTCCAGTTAGTGGGCCAATTTTACTCACAGAGATTGTTGTGTGTCCTTCCTTCTCGAGGAGGACCATATATCATCAGGGAGGTGATGGCACTACACACAAGTGAATTGGATTTAAGTAATGGAGGCCTATGCAAAGTCATCTATCTCACTTTTCCCTCCAGAGCCATCTGCTTCTCTTTGCATACTTTTTTTTTTTTGTTTCAGCTAAGTTAGATCAATAGATGTCTTTCAATCTTGCTATCTATTACCTCTGTGTATACAATAAGCTATTTTTCTTGGTGGGAATTCAATTTCTCCTCTTCATAAGACCTTTGAAATAATTCTCCAAGGCTAACCTCAGAAGCCACCTCTTTCATAAAACCCTCATCAATTTCACCACTTTAAAACAATAACTTTTCTTCTTCTCCTTCAAAATTTTCCTAAAACTTTTCCAGGAACAGTTTTAACAGAAATTTAAAATGGTTCAACACCTGACATATAACTATAGATTGTCCTACAATACAGCTTTCAATAAAACTCAGTTGTCATGAACCCCAGGTAACCAATACCAATACCAAAAAAATTTTTAAAGTACCAAAATCAACCTGTGGGATGTGCCCAGGAAGACTTCAAGATATTCATGAAGTGAGGCCTAAAATTCTTATGAGACTATCAAAGACCAAAAACATGTCAGCAGAGCTTAGGGTGACTCCATGTGTGCTAAATGTGTATGTGTGAAAAGATCAAGCATGCTTTCTTAATTGAAGAGCAGAAAATTGTTGTGAAAGTGTTGAAAGCACAAGCACAGAGTCAAAAGAGTAAATCAAAAGGACATAGGCTTTTTTGAATGATAAAGAAAATGAAAATGTGAGAAAAACAAAAGCAAAACAAATTTTCCTAAAACACTTTGGAGCTATACTTTGTTTTTCTCACATCCTATTTTGCATTATATTTATGTATGAAAGTATGAACTATATCTTATTAAGTCCTAATAACTCTACAAATTCAATATTATTTGCTGCATTCAATTTCATAAACATTTTAAGAGATTATGAGTTTATAATCATGTGTAAACTACACACATATATGTTTGTATCTCATACCTAATGTTCTCAAAATCAGTAAATGAATAGCCACTGCAAGTGATTTCAGTTCAGGCTCAACATTCCTGAAATAAAAACAAAGAGGAGTAAGACAACTCCAGATTATCAAATTAGGTAACAAAAACACATTTTCAAAGCATTTCACATACGTGCTATATAGACATAATCTTCTTACTATATAATGGGTCCAATTGCTGTAAAAAATTTCCGTTGGAATATTTAAGACAGGACTTGCAAAATACTTAAGTATTCCACAGGGACTAAGAATGTCTATTTTTAAAAGTTATTATCTTTTTGCCTCATTGCTATGCTTTTTTTTTAAGATCCAGATATTTTATCATCTTTTTTAAGTTTCAAATTCTTTTCTTCTTCATACCTCACCAAAGTAAAAGACAAGAAAAATGAAATATAAATAGGTAATGGCACAAAATAAATTTCCACATTAGCTAAATTCCAAAAATTAAAAGAGCAAGAAAAAGAGAGAGAAAAGTATTTTTGAGTCAATTAGCTTTTTATCTAGAGATGTATATATGAGTCTGCTGGAATTATGATGGATCATTGTGTTAAAGTTACTAAGTCTTTCAAAGTTTATTATCTTTATAGTATTGCTTATATATATATGTTATATTTTTCTTCTGGTTCTGCTAATGCATTAATCCATCAGATCTTCCCAAGTTTTTCTGAAATCATCCTTTTTTTATCTTTTCTTATAGAACAACAGTATTCCATCAGCTTTATCTATCTATCTCTATCTCTATTTTTATTTCAAGTTGTCTAACCATTCCCCAAATGTCCCTCAGTTTTCAATTCTTTGTTACCATAGAGCTGTTCTAAATATTTTTCATTTATATCGGTCATTTTCCTCTTTCTTTGATGTTCTTAACATATAGCTCTAATAGCAGTCTTATTAGGTCAAAAAGTATGTACAATTTAATATTCTTTTAATAGTTGCAAATACTTTCCAAATTACTTCCTGAAATGGTTGGACTAATTCACAGCTCTCCCAAAAGTGTATTAGTATTCTAGTATTCCCACACCTCTGTCAGTATTTATCATTTTCCTTTTTTTTGGTCATCTTAGCTGATGTGTGTGTCAGTACCTTGAGCATTTTCCCATGTGGCTATTGAGAACTGATTTCTTCCTCTGAAATTGAACAGTTTTCCTTTAAAATTTCTTGAAATATGAAACCTAGTTGCTTTTTTTGTCCATGGCTTTTGGGTAGTTTAATGCTTCTTAAATTATATGTCTATATTCCATTTTCCAGATTAGTTGTTTTTCCCATATTTCATATTTTATTCTGTTTTTTTCAGCATTTGGCTTTTAAAAATTTCTTAATATTTCTTGCAGTCATTAGCTTCTGTTTGTCCAATTCTAATTTTTAAAGAGTTATTTTCCTTAGTAAAGTTTTGAACCTCTTTTATCATCTTGCTAATTATAATTCTTAATGAATCATTTTTCTTTTATAATGTTTTGTACTTCTACTAAGCTGATGATTCTTTTTATATTTTTCTTGCACAACTCTCAGATTTTTACCTATTTTTCTTTACTGTTTGTATTTTGTTTTAAAAATCATATTTTGCTGTATACACATACACACATAAATATATATGTAACTCTTCTAAGAATTCCTATTGAACTTGTGTTCAATCTGTATTTATCTTTGTGTCTTTGCTAGTGGATGTTTTTAAGTCATTGTATTTTTCTGTGTTTGTGTCTTGAGCTATCATGTCACTATAGGAGCCTTTTATGATTGGCTTCTTTTAGTTGTTGTTATTTTTTTACTCCTCTGTCCTACTATTGATTTTGATCTTTATGTTAGTGTTGGACTGTGTTCACTTATGGAGAGATGTCTGGCCTAAGATTCAATCCTTTTAATGTCCTTGTGTTGTTTTTGTAGCTCAGTCTAGGGGCCTGTATGTTTTCAGTGCTTGCAAGCTTCAGTAAAAGCTCTGCAAGTTTCTGACTCTGGTTTGGTCTATTGGATTATGTATATTTAGGAGCCATAGACTAACTGCTACTAGCTTCACTGTAAGATTCTGCATATTCAGAGTGAATGAAATTCTTGATTCTCCTTTAGTGTTGGTTTTCTCACTAGATTATCCTAGTATAGGCTCATGTGTGGGACTAAAGGCTAGAGTCCCCTCTTTGCTTTTAAATATATAAATAAAGTTTTGGAACTTGTTCCTTGCTCTCTACAGGGGTAGGGCTTCTCTTGCTTGGTATCATAATCATTCCCTCCCTCCCTCACAACTATGACCCAGAATAGGATAACAAGTTGCAGAGTTACTAGGTAGTACTCATTCCTATTTTTTGAACTATGAATTTCAAGAGTTTAAGGTTTCACTGGGATCTCTATCTGCCCTGGTGATTTAAGACCTGGTGTTCAGTCTTAGTCCCCGTATTGCTCTCAAGCACTAAAATGTACTATACCATTGCTTTTGTTGTTGCTATGCTAGCTATGTTCCTGGCCAGTTTTCACCCCCCAGTGTCCATAGAAATCTCTGTCTATCTTCCTAAGCTTCTCTGGGCTGGGAAAAAAAAAAACCCTCACTTTGGATTTTTTTTTTTTTTTTTTTTTTTTTACTTTTCTGATCATAATTTAGCAAAGCACATTTTCTAGTTTTTTTGTGGATGTATGTTGGGTAGGCTGGGCAAAAATGCTAACTCTCACCCCATCATCTTGATTTCATCCCTCTACATTATGTCTTATTAGCCTCCAAATGTCTTATGTGAAAAAGCATCACAGCAGGTAAGGAAATAAAATCATGGGAAATATCTAAACCAGACCAGATACATACACATGTAAAGGATTCTGAAAGTAAAACACTAAAAACCACTCAATAAATAATTTTCAGCTTACTTGCAAGTTTAAACACGCATATTACTACAGGAAATGAGTCAATATTGTTCTAGTGAATTTCCTCATTCACTCAATACATCAGCTATTGCAAGCCTTTTCTTAAGCTTCTCATATCATTCATACTTCACCAAAATAATGACAGCAGTCACCAGAAGCTTATTTTATGTTCTCCTCCTCATGAAAAACTCTCTGACATCATCTCACAATGACTATTCACTTACTATAATATCTGACAATGGGATGTTCCTTCTGATTGCCAAGGTCAACCCCTTCACATCCTATTTGCTTTTGTATTTTTTAGCAGGTTGCTTCTACTGTTTCCTCATTCACTCTTTAATATTACATCTCATCCTATATGTATTAGTGCCTTTCTTCTGCCTTCAATCAAACCAACTCTTCTTAATCCTTAGATACAAAACAAAACAAAACAAAAAACAAACAAAAAAAACTTTCCTAGATCCTGCTCTTCCCTTCCAATAATTGTTCCTTATAACTTACCTTCTTCTCAGCTAAAGAGCTTGAAAAAGCCATCTATAATCAGTGCCTATTATTTCACCCTCTTCTAAATCCTTTGCAATCTGGCATTCAATAAAAAGTAATTTTTTGAAAATTACTAATGATAATCTTTTTGTATATCTAACAGATTCCACTTGATAGTCATCTTTCTTAACTTCCCTGTAGATTTGACTGTTAATCTTCATTTCCTTCTGGATATGCTCTTTTCCCAAGGTTTATGTGACTTTCTCTTTATTTTCCTCCTTCTTTGGCTTTTTCTGTATTTTTGTCTATCTTTTCCTGCCTTTGTCTCTGTTTCTCTACTTTTTCTCTTTCTAGATTTTTCACTCCTTTGCATCAATTAAATGTGGATGTATCTCAATGTTTTAAATCTTCTTTTCTTCCCCCCCCCCCCCCCCTTTATACTCTTTTGGTAATCTCTTCAATTTCTTCTATGCAGATTATTTCAAAATCAATTTCTTTATTTTCTCTCTCCTGAACTTCAATTCTGAAATACCAGTTGCCTCTGGGACATTTCAGACTGGTTCACAGTCGGCATCTTAAACTCAACATGTCTGAATCAGAATTCATTATCTTTACTCCAAAGCCTTCCTCTTCCTGGAACTTCCCAATTTAGATTGTCAGCATCATGTTCTTCCAGTTACCTAGATTCAGAACCTCACTGTTATCCCCAAACTCTTACCCTATATGCCCCAGCCAAATGTTGTAATTTCTTTATCTACTCATACAAAAATCTCTCTAATTCAAGCTGTCAGTAGCTTTCCCCTGGAATATCATGTTAGACTTCAAAGGGGTCTCTTTACCTGGAGTATTTTCTCACTCCAATTCATCACACACTTATCTGCTAAAAATGGTTCTCCAAAAATGCAGGTTTGATTTTATCATACATAGACAGACAAGCTGACACATAGACACAGACACACATACACATGGACACACACACACACACACACACACACACACACACCCCTCAGGCTTCTACTCAGTAAATTCTGGAAAGTCATTATTTTTAGGACCAATTTTTTTTTGTTTAGTTTTAAAAATTCTTCATCAGTTGATCCTTTTTTACTTTTTAGTTTTCTTAAATTCTATCTAGTCTCTGCCCTTTATCATGCAGCCACCCTGGTTTCTTTGTTGCTCCTCTCTTATGTTATATACTCTCTTCCATCTCAGGGACTTTTCAGTCTTTTTTCTTCATGCCCTGGAGTCTTCAGGAGATCTTTCTCTTTTTTTTTCTCTATAGTCTCCAGTGCCATGTTCTATGTGATTAGCTTCTATCAATTTTATATTTATCCAATTTATTGCCTGATTTATTGCCTTTTCCATTAAAATGTGAATATATTCCGGGCAGGAACTTTTGCAATATCTATGCCCCCAGAAATTTTACAATGTCTGGAATATAATAAGTGCTTAGCAAATGTTCATTAATTGATGCTTTCAATGAATTTAGTAATTGTTTTTACTTTCACATTAAATAATGATATGTTTTTATACAGCCTCACAGAATAAGAATTGGAAAGAATCACAGGTGCCTCTTTTTGTCCAACCAAAAGAATTCCTTTGCCAACATGTGCTTTTCTAAAAAGAAAGGAAATCGTAGAATCCTAAAGCAGCCTATTCCACTTTTAGTGTTGCTATAATTGTTCTAGGTCTAATTGTTAGGAAGGTGTTTTTTACATCAAGCTTAAATCTTTTTATCAGCAGCTATCAAATTGTTTCTAGCTCTACATCCTGAGGGCTAGGAAGTCTTGTCAGTCTTTCATACCATGGACCTTGAAATACTTGAAGAACAACTACTGTTTCTTCCTAATCTCTTTTCTCTAAAATGCATATCTCAGTTCTTATATGATCTGATTTCAAATAGACTCACAAACAATTCCTTCTTTTCTGGTAGGGCATATTTAGTTTTAATCTTAGTGATGATGTTTGGTGCTTCACATGTTCAGTGCTTTCACATCTTTTTTCTTGATATATTTATGATGTGAAAACCAGAAACTTCTGGAAAACCTATAAGTCTTGGGTTATTTGTATTTCTTAAGAGGTATAATGATGATGTATATAATGGTCAAAATAATTCCACAAAAATTTTTGAATGATTATATCAACTAATATTGGCATCAGAGTCTGAATTTTTACCATAATGCAAAAATTTTCCCACTATTACAAAAAAAGGCAAAACAAGTCAACCAGGCAAATAAACAAACAACTGTCCCTCCCTATTATTGCCCCCCCTTCCCCTGCCTCTCTACTTATTAAATATGTATATAAGAAAAAAATAGGATATAACTTTTTGGAAACACTGAATCCTATTAATCCAGCATTTCTTTATTTTAATGAAAATAAACAAGGTCAATATATATTTTTCATCTGTTTGATTTTTAATGAAATATAGAATTTAATAAAATTTGATAAAAGATAGAATTATTTGTGGAATGATATACGCTACTTACTTAAAAGTCAGCACCGTTTTGGGGGAACCTCCTAATCCCACAAAGAAAGAGCTCAAAGTTTGCACTGCCATAAAATAAATAAACTTTCTCGAACAATCATCTGACATTGAGCATTGGCCCAAATGAGCTGAGGTGGTGCTGGACTGGAAATTGTGAGCTTCAATACAGCTACAGTTATGAAAGACCTGAAATAATTTAAAGAATTATTATAAAATTAATTTATAAAACACAATACAGGGCATAAAATACTTCTTTGTATATAAAAATGCATCTATCAATTAAACTAAATAATGGAGAATTCTAAAATCTCTTTTCATAGATAAGAGTCTCTCATCTAATCATAGGTTTAAAATTGAGAGATTATCATAAAAGTTTTCTAAACCCTTATTCCAGAAATAAGGATACTGAAACACTCAGAGGGAATTAACTTGAACAGGATCATAATAAGTGGCACTACTGGAATTTGAACTTAGATTCCTCAACTCCCAATTCACTGCTCTTTCCATTACTGCTATAATGATCTGAAAGGTAAATAGGTTTCTTAGAACCCTTCTTTCTCTATAGTCTGAACTGTTATTGAAAAACATATGAAAGCAGCTATTACTTTTTTACTGATTATAATAAAAAACAATTTACGGTATAGTGTCTAAAATGCAAATGAAGCACTCTTAGTTCATCATTTTAATCTAAATTTCTATACTTTTTAAAATCACAGTTAATGCCATCTTTTGCTAACTTTACTGTAACCCACTCATTCATAACCTATCCATTCTTACCTATTTCTATGTGTATATACATTGTTCAAGTAAAATTTGTTGAGCATTTATGTATGTTTATACATATACATATATATATACACATATGTATATCTGAATATGAATATATGTAATTATGACTGTGCAAATGAGAGGCTTATTAAATTTATGTTACACACACAGAACGGCTTTTTGTAAACTCAACTTACCAGTTGATAGAGCCTCTTTTTCTTAAAATGATCTTGTTTTTATGTTAAATATATTTTAAATATTTAAATATATATAATATTAAATATATTTTAAATATATTTTTCAAATAAATAATATATATTATATATTATGGTGTATATTAGACATTAATAGATAATTATTAATATAATAATATTAAATATATTTTAACATATATTTTTCAAATAGTTATATGGAACAAAAAATATAAACAAAATAAAACATTTGTTGATCATTTATCATGTGCCAAGAAAGCACGTGGTAGGACTGGGGATTAAATAAAAATTTAAAAAGGGGATACCATTTCTGCTCTTAAGGATCTTATATTATACACATAATACAACTCACATAAGAGTTAGGGTGAAGGAAAGGTATTTTTTTTGGAAGTTATAGAGAGTTTGAATGGAACTATATGGATACAGGAAAAAACATTGATATGCCCATTCTTAGAGCTATGGAAAAGTTGCTTTGATTTTTATTCAGAAGTAGAAAGTATAGCGAAGGGTGCATGCTTGACAACTGGGCACCTGAAGTCCAGGGAGTGAAGTAAAATAAAATTGGGGCCAGAGTTAGATGTAATGGGAAGTAGAAACAAAAATTAAAGACCAATGACCCTTGGATAAGAGCTTGATGAGAGAGGATTAAAGGATCATTTAAAACCCTTTAGGACTTAGTTTCTGATTGGAACAAGGCATGCATATTGTTTCCTAGACAGTATTTAGGGACAGGAATTGTTTTGTTTTTTATTTGTATTTCTAGGACCAAGTAAAGAAGCTGATAGTAAATGTTTAATAAAAATTTGTGGATTTAATATTGATTGTTCCACACAGGGGATGACAAGGCAATAGAACTAGACTACCCAACAGGGGCTAGAACAAGGAGGTAATCGAGTCAATGATGATATAGTAACTACTAAAATTTATAGAAATTTGGAAGTTTTGAAATTGGAAAGAATTTTAGATATCATGTAGTGCAAACCTCTTAATTTTATATGAGAAATCTAACAATGTGTAGAATAAAGATACTTTATTTTGTTCAAAGAATTTTCAATTAGTCAATAGAAGAAGAGGAATTAGAAAGCAAATGTCTAGTTTACCAGGTTAACATTTTTTATACCACCACCTTACCCCTGCTTTAAGTAATCAGGGAAGTGTAAGGAAATAATCTAAGGAAGCCTACCAGGAAGACAAGACCCAGGATCTGAAAGATTTGAGGGTCAATAAGAAAAACACCAGGGTTTAGGTCCCACTAAGTCTTACTGCGATGCTAAGGCATAGATTGCTTATTTTCTGCTCTATTTTATACTTTTGGATTGATGTGGACACTGTTACACCTATGTATGTTACCTGAAACCAGAAAGAATAATGACTAGGATATACAGAGAGATAGTCATCACTTGAATATTCAAATTGTGCTCTCTCAGTGGTTCAGACTTACCTGAGGAGTAATTGTTGCTCAATCATGTCTGACTCTTCAAGCCCATTTAGTTTAGGGCTTTCTTGACAAAGATACTAGAGTAGTTTGCTATTTCCTTCTTCAGTAGAAGTAAGCAGTCATTCAAATAGTAGGTCATTATTATTACAAGCATATGATTTATGCTCTTTAACTCAATGATAAATTAAAGTTTGAAGATTGCTTTTCATTAATACCATGCTTATAAAATAATTATATGAAAAATCCATAGAAAATTGAATAGAATAGTAAAAAATAATCAGTGATTTTGACAGCCATGATTTAACTAAATACATTTCTCTCATTATCTGTAATTCTTTTGTGTAGAAACTTTCTTAGGTGAAATAGTTCTCATTCTAAGATTGTTACCAAAACATTAATTCTGTTTTTGTTGGCTTATTTTCTGGAAGGTCATTTATTTACATATTATATTCAAATGTCATAATATCACACACCTACTTGTATCTACTAGTATCTACATATGTTTCCATATTCAGAAATAAACCAAATGGCACCACATCTTCTAACTAAAATTTTTAATGAACAGATCAATTGCTGATTGAATTGATTGTAACTGCTTGAATAAATCTGTGCTGATTATGATGCAGAAGTCATAAAAATGGCCATACATACCAAATCGTTTCCATGACCTACTGAAGATTTGCATCCAGCCAAACATGGGGACATGTAAGTGATTCCATTATCCCCACAAACAGGATCCCATAGATTGGCATCACAATTACACTCTGAGTTGCAGAAAGGAAATGAGGTGTTTTGAGGATGTGTCCTTAGGTTATTCCTGCAGTCAAAATGTTGACATTTATCAGAGATAAGAAAAAAAAGTCTTCTAAGATGACAAAGAAACAAAACTAGTAAAGATATCACAAAGGCAATATTTTATTTTTCTTAATTTAATATTTTATTTCCCCCAGTTACATGTAAAAACAATTTTTAACATTAATTCTTAAAACAATGAGTTGCAGATTATTTCCCTTCCTCCCTTCCACCACACCTCCCTTAGATATAGGTTATACAAATGTAGTCATGCTAAACATTTCTATAAAAGTCATGTTGTGAAAGAAAACATAGTCCTCTCCAAAAAAAATTCTAAGAAAAATAAAGTTTAAAAAAAAAGTATGTTGGGGCAGCTAAGTGGGGCAGTGGATAGACCACCAACCTTGAAATCAAGAGGATCTGCATTCGAATTTGGTCTCAGACACTTAACACTTCCTTGCTGTGTGACCCTGGGCAAGTCACTTAACCCCAGTTGCCCCCTTCCCTGCCAAAAAAAAGTATGTCACAATCTGTATTCATACACCATTAGTTTTTTCTCTTGGTTTGAATAGCATTTTTCATTATAAGTCTTTCAGAGTTCTCTTGGCTCATTGTATTACTGACACTAGCTAGCTAAGTTATTCATAACTGATCTTACACTATTGCTGTTACTTAGTATACAGTATATTTCACTTTGCATCTGCTCATGGAAGTTTTTCCAGGTTTTTCTGAAAGCCTTCTACTCATCATTTCTTTTAGCAAAATAGTATTCTATCACAATCACATACCACAATTTGTTTAGTCATTTCTCAAATGATGGACATCCCCTCAATTTCCAATTTTTTGCTCCCAGAAAAGACCCATTATAAATATTTTTGTACATGTAAGCTATCCCCTCTCCTTTTTAAGTCTCTTTTAGAATATAGACCTAGAGGTTATGTGCTAGGTAAAATGATTTTATAGACCATTGGGCATAGTTCCAAGACTGCTCTGCAGAATGGTTGAATCAGTTCACAATTCTACCTACAATGAATTAATGTCTCATTTTCTCCACATGCTTTCTACCATTTGTGATTTTTTTTTTCTGTCGTACTAACAAGTCTTATAGGTATGAGGTAGTACCTCAGAATTGATTTAATTTGCATGTCTACAGTTAATAGTGAGTTGGAGCATTTTTTTCCCATATGGCTATAGATAGCTTCAGTTATTTCAACTAAAAATTGTTCATTTATAAATTGGGGAATGACTATTTTTATAAATTTGACTCTCTTCTATTTTTGAGCAGGCCTTTATCAGAGAAACTTGCTTCAAATACTTCTCACATTAGTATTGCTAATTGTATTTTCCCATTTATTATATTTTCTCTCTCCTTTCACTCTGTCCCAGAGTGTTTTGTTTCTGACTGGCCCCTTCCATATGCCATTCTTATGATCACATTCCCATTTCTTTTTTCCTCCCTGAGGCAATTGGGGTTAAATGACTTGCCCAGGGTCACACAGCTAGGAAGTGTTAAGTGTCTGAGGTCAATTTTGAACTCAGGTCCTCCTGACTTCAGGGATGGTGCTCTATCTACTGCACCATCTAGCTACCCCCACACCCTCATTTCTTATCCTCTTCTGTTTTTCTCCTACTTTCCTGAAGAGTAAGATTTCTATACCATATGCATATGTTATTCCCTCTTTGACCCAATTTTAATGAAACTAAGGTTTACTAAATATCTCTTATCTCCCCCCTTCCCCTTCATGGTAAAAGCTTCTTCTTGCTTTTACCATGTAAAAAGCATGTGAGATAATTGACTCCACTCTACTTTTATCTTTCTCTCTCTCTCTCAGTCCATTCCTATCTCATTCCTTATTTATTTATTTTTTTTTAGATATCATCCCTTTGTATTCAAGTCACACCCATGTCCTCTGTTTATGAATATTCTTTCTAACTATCCTAATAATAAGAAAGTTCTTATAAGTATCATCTTCCCATGTAGGAATGTCAATAAGTTTAATCTCATTAAGTCCCTTATGATTTCTCTTTCCTATTTACTTTTTCATGTTTTTCTTGAGTTTTGTATTAGAAAGTCAAATTTTCAATTCAACTCTGGCTTTTTATCTAGAATGCTTGAGAATTCTTTATTTCACTGAATGTTTATTCTCCACTTTTCCCCAAAGGATTATACTCAGTTTTTCCTGATAGGTGATTATTGGTTGTAATCTTAGCTCCTTTACCCTCTGGAATATCATATTCCAAGCCCTTTGATCCTTCAATGTAGAAGTTGCTGAATCTTATATTATCCTGACTTTGACTTTCCTGTACTTGAATTGTTACTTTCTGCCTGCTTACAATATTTTCTCCTTGACCTGGGAGCTCTGGAATTTGACTAATGATCCTGGGATTCATTTTGGGATCTCTTTTAGAAAGCTATTAGTGGATCCTTCAATTTCTATTTTATCATCTGGTTCTATAATATCAAGAAAGTTTTCTTTGACATTTTCTTGAAAAATGATGTCTAAGCTCCTTTTTTGATGATTTCTTTCAGGTAGTCTAATAATTTTTAAATGATCTCTCCTGGATTTGTTTTCCTAGTAAGTTGTTTTTCCAATGAGAGAGTTCACATTGTCTTCTGTTTTTCATTCTTTTGGTTTTATTTTATTATTTCTTTTTTTTTCTCATAAAGTAATCATTGTCTTCCATTTGTTAAATTATAATTTTTAAGGAATTATTTTCTTCACTGAGCTTTTAATAGCCCCCTTTCTATTTGCCCAATTCTATTTTTTAAAGAGTTTTTTCTTCAGTGAAATTTTGTACCTTTCTTTTCATTTAGACAATTCTGCTTTTTAAGGTATTCTTCTCCTCAGACTTCTTCTTTCTTTGCCATTTGGCCTAGTATGTTTTTTAAGATGTTATTTTCTTTAGTATTTTGTAGTGTGTCTCCTTTATTAAGTTGTTGGTTCATTTTTCATGATTTTTTGTTAACACTTCTCTTTCCAATTTTTCTTTACCTTTCTTATTTGATTTTAAAGGTTCTTTTTGAACCCTTCCATAGCCTAAGAGCAATTCATATTTCTTTTAGAGGCTTTGGATGTAGGAGCTTTGATTTTCTTATTTTCTCCTGAGTGAGTGTTTTGATTTTCCTTATCACCATAATAACTTTTTATGGTCAGAATTTTGTTCTGTTATTTACTCATTTTCCCAGTCTATTACTTGGCTTTTAATTCTGCTAAAGTAGATCTCTGCTTTCATAATGAAGAATGCACTGTCCCACACTTTAGGGATTTTATGCAGCTGTTTTCAGAATTACTTCCAGGGATCTGTAAGTTTTCAGTTCTTCCAAGGTGGTGTGCTCTAAGAAGAGATGAGTACTATTTTTCTGATCTGTGCTGTGGATTCCATTCCATTCTGGATATATCATCCTGAAGTAACTAATTTCTTTGTTTTTTAGAACTCAATTTTTTTATTTATCCAGCTCAAAAACTTTATGAAAATTATTTATATAGATGATATATATATATATAATCATATAGATGATTATATATATATAAATAATACATTTTCATCACATAATAGTTTACATAGATTGCCTCAAGAGAGATTGAGTGAGTTCAAATTTTTCTGATGCAAATGATCTGGATCAGCATGAGGTGATTCTCTTAGCATAATATCTGTTACACTACAATGCCCAATAATACATCCAAAAAGGATGGTGTTCCTTTTTCTTAGCAGCCTTGTTAAGATGCCATGTGGTTATTTCTGGGGTCAAACTATAGGCCCACCATCAGGGAACATTCATTGAATCTTTTAAAAACATTAGTTTTCAGTGCAGGCATGAAACCATAAAGAACATTTATACTAATGATATCTAACTAGTGACCTATGCTGGGGAGTGAGAGGAATGCTTAAAATAATAGCAAAACAAGTAAATACTGAGCTAGTAAGATTAGGAGTTGAAATAGTGAATATTGTAATGAAATTATTGCTTCATTTTTGTGTTGGTTATTATTCAGGTTTTAGGAAAAACAAACCCACAAAATCTGTGCCTTCCATGCAAGTGCTGCTCTGCTTTCATGATGCTATCCAGATTTCAGTTCTAATTATGCAATTTCCTCCACTGTCTCAATAGATAAAAGGAACAATTCATGGTAGAGAGTTATTCTAGGGAGTGAAAAAACTAACAAAACAATAATACTAAACAGGTCAATTCTGGTCCTACACATGTTTATTGGGGGAAATCCTGGGCATCAAAAGAAGGCATTGATAATTTAAAAATTTGAAACATATGTACCATGATATAGGATTTGTACTAAAAAAGACCTGGGCTTAAACCTGTTTCAAACATTTACTAATTATATGAACTTCTGTAAATTATTTGAATTCTCTACTTTAGCTTTCTTTTCAGTGGTTTACCTAATTTACAAGGTTATTATGAGAATCAAATGAAATCACATAGATATGTAATATTATATACATATATGTATATATAATACATATACATCTATGCACAGATATTCATTCACACACATTTATATGTATATGTGTGTGAATATACATACATATATACACACACAGATACTATACATTTATATGTTTTTATATACACACACAATATATGCATATACATTTGTGGTTGCTATTGTTGAGTGGTTTCAGTTGTTTTCAATTCTTCATGACTCCAGTTGGGGAAATACTAGAATAATTTGCTTTTTCCTTCTTCAGCTCATGATGAGAAACTTAGACTAATAGGGTTAAGTAATTTGTCTATCAGGGGTCCTCAAACTTTTTAAATAGGGGGCCAGTCACTGTCCCTCAGACTGTTGGAAAGCCGGACTATAGTAAAAACAAAAACTTTGTTTTGTGGGCCTTTAAATAAAGAAACTTCATAGCCCTGGGTGAGAGGGATAAACATCCTCAGCTGCGGCACCTGGCCCACGGGCCATAGTTTGAGGACTCCTGCATCATCTAGCTACTAAGTGGCTACTTGGATTTGAATTTACTAAAATGATTCTTCTTGGTTCCAGTTTTAGTGTCCTATCTATTGTGCCAGCTGTAAAGTGATCTGCAAACCATAAAATATTATATAAACTTTATATATGCACTTATTATTATCTCTTCTATTGAAAATAATTTAGAAAATGCTATTAGTTGGGAAAATTAGAAAATTTGATCTAATATTACAAAGCTCTTTATAACAGAAATTGTTAAGTTTCAAAATGGACTAATACTGTGGTCCTAGCATCTTTTAAAGATTAAAAACAATCTCAATGATTCATATGAACACTTTTGATTCTTGATAGTGAATTTATGCCATAAACACTTTTTCAAAGCCCCATTCATTTTTATAATTGAATGTTTAACAGATGCGTCCTTTTAAAATTCCATATAATTTTGAATGTTTTAATCAAGCATAAAATCTGCCCCAGAATTCCTGTCTATTTTGTGGTAGAAAACAATTGATTAATTACATTTGGGACTTTAATATTTTTATGGTGTATGTTTTATTTTTTAAAAATGATATTATTTACATAGTGTTTTTATATTTCAGGCTTTTTGATAAACACTTTACAAATATTATCTCATTTGATCCTACTAACAACCTTAGAAGGTTGATGCTATTAATATCATGAACTTTTAAATTTTTTTTAATATTTTATATTATATATACAAAATATATAAAAATATATGTTACCTTTTTTATAATTGAGGAAAACAGATTTAGCAATTTGACTAAGCTGACTCTAGGTCTAGTGCTGTGTCTACTGTGCCATTTAATTGTCCATTTATTATATCATAGCATAATTGATAAACTATATCATAAAATTATAAAATATAATTTAATTATGTGTTTTTGTAATATATAATAATAGGCTATATTGTTATGTATCTTATGTTAAATGAAATTATACATGTTATATAAAATTTACTCTATATGACATAATATATATTATATATGACATAATATATGAAATGAAAGAATTATATTGATACAATAATATATGCTACAGAATTTTGTAATTGAATAATTGTTATTATATAATTAAAATTTATCAATAATATTATTACATCACAATATGATTATATTATTATACAAAATGATCAATAAAAGCTACATACCCATCGTAAGTTACTGTTAAACCAGCTACTGATCTTCTTTCACAATTGAATGACAAAAGTAATACTTGAAAAGCAGTAGCACAAATATAAGAAATAAATAATAGTTTGGTATTTCCAAGGGTTTTCAGTTTAAGTTTTCTAGAAATAAATCCTCCCAAAAAAATTGAAATGCTAACAACAGGCATGATTATTATTCCTGAAAAGAAGAGAAGAGGAAAAAAAAATTAATTGCAAAGATGTAATCAGTTTTCTGACACATATTGGGCAATATAGGCAGTTTTTTCTTTTTGTTTGAAGTATTTAACTCACTAATGCATTTTCATATTCTCAGAAAGACTAGGTTTTGAGCTCTTTAATCATTCTACATGAGAAAGGAAGTCATCTATTCAAATCTGATGACTACAGACATAGGTCATACCTCCTCAACTGATAGAAAAGAATGCTTTCTTTCTTCAAATAAAGGCAATAGGCCCTTTTCATTTCTTATTAACCTAATGCTCTCTAGATAAAGATTTTGGTCTATTGCACTAGCATTCTTTAATCAAGACCTAAACTACTTCAGTTCACACTTATTGAGCTCAGTCAATAAACATTTATTAAGCATTTTCTAGGTGCCAGGCACTGAGGTAGATCCTGGGAATGTAAACTTAAGTAGAAACAAAAGCAGACCTTGCCTTAAGGAGCTTACCTCTTAATGTGGGATGACAATAGGTAAAACAAATCTGAAATAAATATATTTGAAGGTGATGGAGACACTAACACAAATGACTTAAACACATTCTATGAGGTGAAGTTCCCTAATTCTTCTGTGCTATGTGTCTAAAATATAATTAATAAATTAATCAATCTACAAATGTTTATTAAACAGTCACTATGTCATCCTTATATTACCCATTACTATGCAAAGAAAAAAAATGAAAACAGATTCTGTCCTCAAGGAGCTTGCATTCCAGTGAAGAAAGCAATAGATGAAAACTAGAAATAAAACCTTATAGAAGAGGATATCAACAGCTTAGAGATGGAGGAAGGCAATATGAAACATTTGAGCTCAATATTCTATTTTGCTAGCCTATGTAATCTTCAGACAAGTACAACAGAGAGATTGTGCATGGGTAGAGTGGGTTTTTTTGGTATTTATTTTTATCACTGATTTAGCACATATAAATATCAAATTAATATTCTAAAATGAGGTTGGGAAATTTCTTTTCAGTATATACTCAATGTAAAATGGGTAAATGTAGTAAAATGATTGTATGAGATCTTTAGATCACATGATTTACAAAAAGGTGGATTAGTCATTTTCTCTAATACCCACAATCCCTCAAAACTATACAATGGTGGAAGTAGACACAGACAACAAATCAATATAAGTAATAAACATATATGTTTCAAATGCCTTAACATTCAAATTAAAAAAGGAAACATTTTGAGCTTCAGAAATACAGTTACAAAAAGTGACAGAAAACTCCAATATTCTTCTATTACTTTTGGATAAGTCTAACAAAAAAATAAATCAGAGGGAAAATATGAAACCAAAAATTTCCAGAAAAACTAGAGTTAAAAGACTTTTTGGTGTCCTTTAAATAAGATATCAAAAGAATATGTAATATTTCTCTGCACCAGATGAAATTTTTATAAAAATGATCATGTACTAGGGTCCAAGGATATTATAAAAAATTGTAAAAAAAAGATTGAAATAGTAAACACATCTTTTGTATACCACAATGCAATAAAAATGAAAATTAGCTCCAAATTACATAAATAATTATCATGATAAAATAAGGAACTAAAATTTATGGTAGAGAGCTAAATCAGTTTTTAATAGGAAAGCCATCCTCTTAGATCATACATTAGCAAAATCAAAAAAAGAGATTAATGAACTATGTATTGAAATTAGAAAAAAAAAAATAGACCTAAAATCAGCATAAGAGATGATATTAAAAATTAGAGGGGAAATAGATCAACTGAAAACAAAAACAAAACCAAAATCTATGAATGTCAAAAATAAAACTAAAAGCTGTTTCTTCGAAAAGATCAATAAAATTGGCAAACACATGGTTAATGTGATTACAAATAGCAGAAAAGGAAACAAATACAATAACAAATGATCAGCATGAACTTACAGCAAAATCAGATAAAGGAAAAAGAATAAAACATATTCTGCAGAGTTATACTTTGACAAAACTGAACACACCAAGGAAATTCAAAAATATAAAATGTCCAAACTACCTGAAGACCAAATAGAGATCTTAGAGAATCCAAACTCAAAAAGAGAAAATCAAAAGAACTACCAAAATAAAACAAAAATCTCCTGGACCTGAAATATTCACAGAAGAATGCTATTATTTATTTATTTATAACTATTTATATTTCATAAGTTTAGTTAATATTTATATTTCATAAATTCTCAAAAGTTGAGAAAAAACCCACCAGAATTCTTTTTTGAAATAAATATGATCCTAAAACCTAAACTGGGGAATAAGAAAACACAGAAAGGAAATATCATTTTAATCAATGACTGAAATTTTTTTTGAAACAATTAACATCTTTGTTTTACTTAAATTTAATGTAAAAACAATTTTTTGCTTTTTAAACTTTGAGTTTCAGATTCTCTCCCTTCCTCTCTACTCCCATTAAAAAGATACATGAAAATTTATGTAAAACATTGACATAAAAGTCATTTTGTGAAAAAAAGCATACATCTCTCTCCCTCAACCGCCCAAAAAAACTTTAAAAAAATATGCTTACATATATATTCAGACATAATCAGTCATTTCTCTGGATATGGACAGAATTTTTCATCATAAATTCTTCAGAGCAGTTGTGGATCAATGTATTGCTGAGAATAGCTTTGTCATTTACAGCTGATCATCCCACAACATTAGTATTACTTTGTACACAGTACATTTCACTTTGCTTGAGTTCCTAGAAGATTTTAAGGTTTTTCTGAGAGCATCTTGCTCATTATTTCATAATATTCCATCTAATTACATACCACAAATTATTTAGCTTTTCCCCAATTGATGGGTATCCTCTCAATTTCAAATTCTTTGCCTTGAGAAGAGAGCTGCTATAAATATTTTTGTACATATAGGTCCTTTTCATTTTTTAAAAATGTCTTTTGAGAGCATGTCTAGAAGTGGTATTGTTAAGTGAAAGGATATACATGATTTTATAGCCCTATGGGTACAGTTAATTTCTTTTGATCATTTATCAGTTGGGGAATGGCTCTTATTTTTTATTTTATTTTTAAAAAAATTTAACTCAATTTCCTATACATTTGAGAAATAAGGGCTTCAATAGAGAAATTTACTTCACAATTCTTTTCCTAATTGCTATTGCTAACCATATTTCCCCCTATTTATTCTCTTCTCTCTCCTTTCATCCTGACTGTCTTCAGAAGTATTTTGCTGAACACTTCCTCCCTAAATATGGTTTCACTTCTATCACCTTCCCCTCTTCCCATGTCCCTTTCTCCTCCAATTTTCCTACAGAGTAAGGTAGATTTCTTTTTTATTCCCGAGGCACTTGGGGTTAAGTGATTTGTCTAGGGTCATACAGCTAGTAAGTATTAAGCATTTGAAGCCAGTATTGAACTCACATTCTCCTGACTTCTATACACTGTGCCATCTAGCTGCCACATAATAGATTTCTATACCCATATTGAGTATGTATGTTATGTCCTCTTGGAGCCAATTCTGATGAGAGGAAGGTTCACTCACCCTCCATCTCTTCCCCTTTTCTCTTCCAGTGTAAAAGACAGATAACTCTTTCTCTCCCATTCTTCAAGTACATTCTTTCTCACCCCTTAGTTTTTTTTTTTTTTTTTTAACAATAATATTCCTTCCTATTCAAGTCACACATTTGCTTTCTGTGTATGTGTGTGTAAATATGTGTGTATATATGTATATATTCCTTCTAACTGCCATAATAATGGAAAAAAACTCTTATAAGTTAAAAGTATAATCTTCCATGTTGGAAAATAAATAGATAAACCTTATTAAGTTCTTTGTGAAATCCATTTCCTGATTACTTCCTTATGCTTCTCCTGAGTCTTGTATTTAAAATCAAATTTTCTTTTTTTAGCTCTGAATTTTCATCACAAAAGTTTTAAAGTCCTCTATTTTAATGAATATCCACACCTTTTTCCCTAAAGGCTTATACTTAGTTTTGCTGGGTAGATGATTTTTGGTTGTAATCCCAGCTCTGTTGCTCTCCAGAATATCATATTCCAAGTCCTCCAGTTTTGGAACATAAAAGCTTCCCAATCTTGTGTTATCCTCACTGTGGCTCCGCAATACTTGAATTGTTTTTTTTTTTTTTTTTTTCTGGATGCTTGCAGTATTTTCTACTTAATCTGGGAGTTCTGGACTTTTGTTATAGTATTCCTGGGAGTTTTCATCTTGGGATCTCTTGCAGGAGGTGATTGGTTTCTTTTAATTTCTATTTTACTTTCTGGTTCTAGAATATCAAGACAAGTTTCCTTGACAATTTTTTGAAAGATGATGTCTTAGTTCTTTTTTTTTTAATCATGGTTTTCAGTTAGACCAAAAAATTTTAAATCATATCTCTTGGATTTATTTTCCAGATTAGTTGTTTTTCCAATGAAATATTCACATTGTTTTCAATTGGGGAATGACTTGTATTCTTTATAAATGGTCAAAGGATATATATAGATAATTTTCAGATGAAGAAATTAAAGCTGTCTACAACCATATAAAAAAAAATGATCCAAATCACTATTTATTAGAGAAATGCAAATTAAAATAACTCTGTGATACCACCTTACACTTATCAGATTGGCTAAGATGATAAGAAAAGATAACCATAAATGTTGGAGGAATGTGGGAAAAGTGGGACACTAATGTATGCTTAGTGGAGTTGTGAACTGATCCAGCCATTCTGGAGAGCAATATGGAATTATGACTAAAGTGTTGTAAACTTGCATTACATTAAATTAAAAAAAAAAACACAAACAAAGCTTATACAAACAAAATTAAGAGGGAAGCACAAAACTGGGAAAATTTTTGTCAGTATTTCTGATGAAAGTCTCATTTCTTATACCAATCACATTGGCTGATATGACTGAAAAGGAAAATGACAAATGTTGGAGCAGATGTGGAAAAATGTACTCTTAGTGGAGTTGTGAACTGATCCAACCATTCTGAAGAGAATTTGAAACTATGCCCAAAGGGCTATATAACTGTGTGTATCCTTTAACCCAGCAATATCACAAGACATTCAAAAATAAAAAGGAAAAGGACTTATAAATACAAAAAACATTTGCAGCACCTCTTTCTATGGTGGCAAAAAATTGGAAATTGAAGAGATATCCATTAATTGGGGAATGACTAAATATGTTATGGTATATGATTTTGATGGAATACTATTGTGCTATGAGAAATGACAAGTAAAATGCTGTCATAAAAACCTGGAAAAATTTAACATAAACTGAAGCAAAATACAATGAGGAGAACCAGGAGAATGTTGTATACAGTAACATTGTACTATTATCAGTTGTAAAGTACTTGGTATTCCTAGCAATATAGTGATCCTAGATAATTCTGAGAGAGTTGTGATGAAAAATTCTATCAACCCCAGATAAAGAACTTGAATCTTAATGCAAATTGAAGCATACTTTTAAAAGTTTCTTTATTAATTTTTGTCTGCATTTTTGGCAACATGGTTAATATGGAAAGTTTTGCATAGTTTCTCATTTGTAATATATTAAATTGTTTTACTTTTTTGAAAGTGGGATGGGGAGACACACACACACACACACACACACACACACACAGAGTGACAGAGAGACAAAGACACACACAAAGACAGAGAATTTAGAGCTCAAAATTTTAAAAAAGCAAATGTAAAAAGTTTTATTCACATAAAATTTAGAAAAAATATCAAGAAAGAACACTAAAATAAAAGGTCAGCAATAATTGAATAAATTTAGAGGGGGATAGGAGTATATTATAGGCATAGGGAAAATACTAGAATAAAGATATAGATGTAGAACAGTGCAATAATTTTCAATTAGGGAGTAATAATAAGGAGTAATATAAATAAATTTAAGAGAAAGGATGGTACCAAATTAGGAGGACCTCCTATACAGAGCAAAGAATTTAAATTTTACTCAATTTGTAATGGTTCACTGTACATGATATAACAAAGTCAAAAATAAGACTTACCAATGAAAAAATTCAATTTAGAAATTGACTGGCCAAAGTACTGTTCTAAAAATTTTGTCATAAAAGTAATGTAGCCAATAAAACTACTAAAGGAAAACAACGAATGAATCAAGTAGATAATGTACATCCAGTTACTAAGAATGCATTTCAAGGAGTGGAAGAAGCCTAGAAGAAAAAAAAAAAAAGACTTTGTTAGAAAAAGATTATTCACCACATTCAGGAAATAGCCATTTTTTTTCCCTTTATGGGAGATTTCAGGGTAAACAGGGATTAAACAATCAATCCAAGAATCATAGAATGCTAGATTTAGAAAATACACCAAAGCTATCACATTTTATCAATTAAAAAGAGATGATAGTTTGCTTAGGATCATAATATTAGCTAATGGTATGATGGTTTAAAAATATAGTTCTTTTGATTGGCTCCAGAGAAAACACTTTCCTTCTTTTTTCTGCTACAAGATCTCATTAGATATTTCTGTCATTCCTTGGGAGTATTTTTCAGGATAGTGACAATGTATTGATAATTATACCTTATATAACTTTTATCTTAAATATTTCAAAGCATCTATAATCATGTCAATCTTGATAATCCGGCTATAGATAAAGGGCATATTGTAGGGATTGGAAGAGCTTTTTAATTCTGTGAGCTTCTGGGCCTATACTTTTATAGTTCCTCCAGGAATAATCAAGCCAAATACAAGTGGTTTTCTTTGGGCCATTTTCTATTTTATGGATCTTAGGGCAGCATGTTGCTTTTCATATATTATTTCTTGTGCCCACCATACAATCAATTTCCCTTATTTTTGAACTATACATTTTCTTGGTAATATATCTTCATTCACTTTTTGATGACTGAAAATACACTGTGGCACAATTATACCCATTGTAGTTCATTCATTGCCATATGATTACGTACACTCATGCTAATAAACTGTCAGATATTTTTAGTTATTTTTTGCAGACAATTTTGCCCAGTGGTGTGTGTGTGTGTGTGTGTGTGTGTGTGTGTGTGTAGGAGCAGGCAGGAGCAGTGAGACCCACTTGGACCACTATAATTGGAACAAGTCCAAAGAGTACGAGAACTATTTTTTTTTTTTTTTAATAAAAAACCGTTGGTGTTCGGGGAACTTAAAGGGAAAAAGAATGATGATGTAACTAAGTAAACTCTGTCTGAATGTGTCTAATTCTATGCTGGAAAATGGACAGAAAATTAGAGGTTAAATAAAAAAGTGTAATTAGAAACATATCCTGACAGATCAAAATACCTGAATTTGAATCCAAATGCAAATGTCACCTTGGGCAATTTCTCTATTCCTTAAATCCCCAATTTTTAACATATAAAATCATGGGACAAGACTAGATGACTTTTCCACAATATATCCTATGATCTAGTAAATAGCTAATATTCTTTGCATATATTAAATAAAATATATCTCTTGGCTTTCAGAAATTTGCATAAGTATGTAAGCTATACTTACTAAGCAGGGGTCCTCAAACTACGGCCTGCAGGCCAGATGCGGCAGCTGAGGATGATTATCCCCCTTACCCAGGGCTATGAAGTTTCTTTATTTAAAGACCCACAAAACAAAGTTTTTGTTTTTACTATAGTCCCGCCCTCCAACAGTCTGAGGGACAGTGAACTGGCCCCCTATTTAAAAAGTTTGATACATGACAAAGTTCTTGTTACCATGTAAAACAAATTGCAGACTATGAGATTTTTGAAATTTCTTTAATTTACTTTATTCTAGCATAAGATGATGTAGGTACTAGTTCTGACGTTGCAATAAATTCTGCAGACCTTTGTAGAAACCATTTAATTTGGGCCTTACTTTTTACTTTTGTTAAATAAGGTTGTAACTTATTTTCAGCTCTAAGACTCCATTCTCTCCCTCTCCTTCTCCCCCTTCTCCCTCTCTCTCTCTTTTTCCCTCCCTCCTTTCCTTTATCCCTCTCCCCCTCTTTGTCTCTCATTTTCTTGATTACACATTTAATGTCAGAGATTAAAAAAACAAACACAAAACTAACATACCATTCGGTGAAAATTTGAATCTTTTCCTCCTCATTGTTACCCTCATATACACTCTAATTTGCTGTCCTTAATTTGCATAGACAAACAAAAGTTAGTTCAAAATGTGGAATATTTACCTGCCAAATTTTTAGACTCCTTTTTTTGTTCTGGATTTTTAAAATTTGTCCTTTGACTTCTACTTTCATTGGTACTAGATATATCCAAAGATGCAGAAATTTTCCTTTCTTTTGTTGGTTTTTCCAGACTCTTGGGGATGAAAAAGAATGGTATCCCAGCAGCAATACTAAGGATTCCCATTATGAGAAAGCCAAGCCACCATGCACCAACCCAACGGGAGTCTGTTGGCTTTATTGTTATGGTATCTGTGACAAAAATAATTTCAAAAACTTCACAATGCAAACATTTGCTATTTTAAGAATTGCTACCACTTTCTTTTATTGAAATTCAAATTACCCCATTTATTTTTATCAAATGAAAAAACTCATGCAAACAAAAAAAAACTCATGTGAATAATAGATTAATGAAAAATACAAAAGCAACTAAATCAATGAGAAAATACTGATAGTAGGAACACTTCAATTTATCAAAACCCTATTGGGAACAGAATGAATAATTCAATTCAATTCAATAAGACAGTGCAACAAACTTATATTGAGTACCTGCTATGTGTAAAGGGTTATGCTACAATAATTAATTGACAAAGGTGAAATAAGGCCCAAACATTATCTTCAATTGTTGAGGTTAAGGTTGTGTGAGGCTAAATAGTTAATCCATATGTGGCATTGGATTGGTATAAATCCAAAATAATGGAATAAGATTATACATTCTCCAAAAAGGAATATACCTCTAAAATATAATATCTCTAGCTCACTTAATTAAATAATAACACATTTATATATTTCATCAGAAATGTAGTGCGGCATAGTATATTCGAGGATTAGAAGATAAGTAAGTTGTCATTAAGAATTGATTATGTCAGGCAACTAAGGTTCTAGCTATATCTTCATTGATGCAATTTTCTGGTGCCCTATGCTTAAATGTGGCTTCCTGTAATGGTATAAAAAGTCCACTTATGTGGAATCCACACCCTTGAGACTTTGCAAATGTCCAGAGGCCCACAGGTCTGTTCCTGCTAGTTAGATACATTTCTTCAAGTAGATGTGGAGGATCCATGTTTATCCAGACTATGAATTATAGTATCTTTTTTGAATAGCTTTTCTATTCTCTGGCTATGCAAATATACTTTTGTTAAGTGTTGACAAAACACTTATCCTTATGAAGCTTAATGAACATATGACTAAAATGAGCCAGGTTCAGTTGACTACATCACTTTTTCCTTTCAAATATTTAGCTAGGTAGTGCAGTGAATAACAAGCCAATGGATAGAATGGTCATTTTACTGATCAAATCTGGCCTCTGACACTTAATATTTGTGTGATTCTGGACAAGTCACTTAACCCTCTTTGCTTTAATTTTTCATCTGTAAAGTGAGTTAGAGAAGGAAATGTCAAACCATTCCATTATCTTTACCAAGAAAACCCATATGCAGTTATGAAATGTTGGATATGAGTGAAATGTCTATTTTCAAATAAATATATTTTTAATACAAATAATGTTTTATTTATCTAAAATTAGATTATTTATAAAGAAGATATGTTTTTGTCCTAAAATACTGAAACAATCATAAGAATTTTCATTATCAGAGAGAACCCTAGAGATCATCTAGTTTAATTCCTTAGATCTTAGGGGAAACTGAAGCTCATGATGGTAGACCTGGGAGTTTTTTTTCAAAACTCATATTTTTGTGTTTGTTTTTATCTGGGGTAGAAAGTGAAGCAAAAAATTCCTGATTATATCAATAGATTAGATTACAAACTAATCAAAAACTAATAGTTTATGATCTCATTATATGCTTGACCTGTTCTTAGGGAAGAATGAAGTTTTTACTATGAGGGAAGGACACTAATTGGCTCTGGAATGACAACTTGATTCTATACCATATCAATTTGAAGACTGGTTCACATCATATCAGACAGACAGATTTAGTTTTGTTCTACTTATTATTGTGGCACATACCATCTCTGGTGGATTCTACTGTGCTGGAAGGTCTTCTAGTAAGAATTTCTTGAAGAACTATTTCCCTGCTTTCTAAGGACCAGCTTCACAGAAAAATAGTCATGAGGATCATTTTTATTGCAACTTCATTATAATGTCCACAAAGTCAATATTTTAATTCACCTTTGTATTTTTCCCATTCTCTTGTGTTATGTACATGGTAGTTGCCCAAGAATATTTGTTGAATTTATTGAAATGAATTAAATGAATTGAAGGTGATCGAGATCCTTGATCAATTTAATCACCAATGAACAATTAAACAAAATATACCTAAAACAACTTGATCAATGATTAGTTATCATTATTTTTGGAGGGGAAGGTGTATTTGTTTGTAGAGCAACAAAAAACAAACTAGATTGCTTTTGGAATAGCAAATGATTTTTTTGGATGTGGTAAAGTTTTGGATTTCACCATTATGAAGTCAACAGATGCGAAGGTTCATCAACAAGCTCATTTTTGTCTAAAATTTTATAATTAACTTTAAAAAATATTTCTTTTGTTTCAACTATTTTTTACAGTGTTTTAGGGAAGTCGGTATCAAAAGCAACCTTGCTGAGGCTCTTATGCAGAGACACCCTGTGGAACCTGTCTATGAGGAAACAGTTTAGATTGTGACCTTTGGGAGGGAAGTTCTATTCCAAGGATTCTGGCTGTTAATCCTAAATTTGAGGACTTGGTTAGGAGTCATCACTACACAGTCTAAGTAGAATTCTGTTAGAGACAATTATAAATGAAGTGATTAAATAAAGAGCCTCGGAGGGAACAGATATACAAATAATTCTACCTATGTAGTACTTTGGAGATGTCTCCTGTTTTTTCTTGGCCTTTGAAGGCTACTCTTCACAGTACCCCTAAAAATAAAAAAATACATCTATAAGATGCAGCTATTAGTTAACCAAAAAGCACACAAAAAGTGCATTGGGTGATAAAAATTCTCAAAATAATTTTAGTCTCCTAGTGTGGATACATATTTCAGTTTGAATTAGATGAAATTGCTCAAACTAGTTCCAAATGAAGTAAAATATTTGGGGCATCTTGTCAACCTCCAAATTAATAACTTCACATTGATTTTTCCTTTCATACAGTGTTTTTCCAAAATTAGGGTTTATTCCAACAAATTCTTGGTGGGTTCATGCTAGGAGAAACTGTCCAAATTAGTTAATGGATCATATATAAAAAGCACTCAAATAATTACATAAATGTATTCATTTTAATTGGCACTGTTAGAATTATGTACATAGCACAAAACTTATTTTTGATACTAGTTGTCATGTTTTACCAATTTGTAAAAAAGGAAAAACATATTATCATATATATGTATCTATCTATCTATCTATCTTATATCACAATATTGTTATATGAGACAAGAAAATAAATTCCTTAGAAGGATGATGATCAATCAATAATATTCTATAAATTGATTTTGCACTTACTTAAGTCCACATATCCAATATCCACATACAGTTTTGCACATAATGATCCCAGGAGAAAACCAAATAGAGGGCCAAACATTGATAATGAATGCAAAATACCTGAAAAAATTTATAGAAATAATTATCATTATTAAAAAAACCCACCACAATTTTGCTTTTTTGTTTAGTATGCTATTGTTTACAAATGAAAAACTATATGATCATCCACTGGAGAAATAAGTATCTTTAAAACAGTTCTTTCTTGGGCAAGACAAAAGTCATATTTTTGTAAAAAAAAAAAAAAAAACAGGGTGGCAGAACTGAGGTATAGGCCAATATATCACCAAAATAAGGTCAAAATTGGGACATGATTTAAATATAAAGGGTAATATCATAAGGAAATTAGGAGAGCATGGAATAGTTTGTCATATCTAGGGATAAGATAAAATTTAAGACCAAAGAAGATATAGAGAGCATTATAACATATAAAATGAAAAGAAGTTGTTTACATGAACAAAGCCAATGCAGCTACATTAGAAGGAAAGACAACTGGAAAAATTTTTTTACAGTAAAAATGTTTGATAAAGGTTTCAATTCTCAAATAAACAGAGAACTGAATTATATTTATAAGCATACAAATCAAATCCCAATTGATAAAGGGAAAAGATATGAACAGGAGTTTTCAGACAAAGAAATTAAAACTAGTTATGTGAAAATGTCCCTAAATCACTATTGATTAGGAAAATGCAAATTAAAACAACTTTCAGAGTGGTTTGTATGATAGAAAAGAAAGATAAGTTTTTGAGCATTGTAAGAAAACTAGAACACTAATGCATTGTTGGTAAAATTGTAAACTGATCCAACCTTTCTGTAGAGCAATTTAGAACTGTGCCTAAAGGATTTTAAATTGTGAGATGCCACTAGGTCTATATTCTTAAGAGATAAAAGAAAAGGGAAAATAACCTATATTTGTTCAAAAATATTTATAGCAGATATTTTCTTAGTGGCTAAGATTTGAAAATTCAGGGAATTCCCATAAATTGGGGAATGGTCAAACATATGGTTGTAATGGAATATTATTGTGCTATAAGAAATGATGAGCAGGAATGATGAGCAGGACAATTTCAGAAAAAAACTTGGAAAGATTTACCTGAACTGATATAGTTTGAGGTAAGCAAAACTAGAATACTATTGTACACAAACATCAACATTGTATGATGAATTGTAAATGACTTATATATTCTCAGCAATATAATGATCTAAGACTCATAGAAGTGATAATGGAAAATAATCTCCAACTCCAGAAATGGAACTCATAATGTTCTCTCTCTCTCTCTCTCTCTGTCTCTCTCTCTCTTTCTCCTTCCTTAACACCTCTGGAAGGGGTGAGGAGAGGAGAGAGAAGGAGGGATATAATTTAGAACTTAAAACTTAAAAAAAAAAAGAATGTTAAAATTGTTTTTACATGTGATTGGTAAAAATAAAACACTATTAAAATTCCTTTTTCACCAAAAGAACACATCAATGCAATGTTATTATGAGGGCAATTATGATAGAACAGATTTAAAACAATAATTACTTTTAAACATTCTAATTCAAGATAACTTCTCCCAACCTCTTATAGGTGGAAGAGTATACTAGCGTTATTTAGTCTCTGAACGGTGATGTGAATACTGGAGATGAAAAATGCAAGGGAAGGTATGTCAAAATTCCATTAAATCTTGAGGATACTATTTTCATCCTATGGTCTGGGACTTAAATGGTCTTTAGGAAGTATTGAGTTTAGGGACAAGTCTACAATAGTAATTATGAGAGACAATTAGTTCTCAATAGGCAGAGTCACCTATTAACAAACTGCCTAGAGATTTGCTTTAATAGGGTCCAGTTAAGAATGAGATCCTGTATCTCTGTCATCAAAATTCTAGGAAGTGCTTGTAGTTGATTGTCAGAAGTTAGTGTGAGAAGATTGAAACTTGGTGTCTTAATATGAAAGAAAAAATATTCTCATTTAGTTTTGGGATTTTCATAGCCATATCTACAGTTAGAGAAAAGCTATGAGCCCAATGAAATCTCCATCAACTAAAACTTAGAACTGTATCAAATGTCCAGTCCATATATTGATCCTATATAAAATAAAGAAGATGGGTCAGGGAAGAAGGTAAAGTAGAATTCATGAAGAATATTCTTTTTAATAGTTATGCATATGGGAAAAATTGATAGTTGCACTTTGTATAATTTTGCTTTTCAATATTTTAACTACCTAAATGGTTCTTCATCTTTTTAAATAGTAAAATACTTTAAATATTCCTCTTCTTTAAAAAAAAAAAGGATTCATGTGCTATTTTTAGGAGACCAGGTATTAGGGACTAAAGTAAGAGGAAAGCTGTCTTTTCCAAAGCTGAATTGAAATGAGCTAATCACAATAGTAATTTCCAATGAATCATTTGATAATTTGCCCCTGTAAGACAGGAATAAAGTCAAAGAATATAATGTGGCTAAGGATCATAAATGTACATTACCTATGTAAAAAGTAGAATGTCCTTCTTCAGCAAAATTATCAATGTAGGTGATTCCCAGGGGTGTAATTGGGCTTTCCCCAATCCCACGTAACATGTTTCCCATAAGCACATATATCCACATGGGTAAACCAGATTCATTTTTGCAACCTTTAAAATAAGAAGTTTGGTTTGTTAGCATAATATACTTAAGCACCTATGTTATTGTTCTGTTTAATTTTATTAATTCAGTTAGGTGTCAGATGTCTCTTCATAGTCAACTAAATAATTTACCTTCGGAGAAAGGTAAATTTTCATTGAAGCATTTTTCTAATTGTTTTTACATTATTTATCATTAATTCTTACTTGATTTTAATAGTGCAGATGATTTGCTATAGCCTGTTGAATTGAGATCAGTTGAGCAAGGAGTGTAGATTCCTGTTGAATTCTCAAGTGCCTTAACACTTAATGTTGAGTCATATCTGTAACTATAATAATATAATTGGAATATTAAAGTAAGTATTGCTAAATAAGTCATTCATATTTTATATGCCATTATCTACAGACCAGCTTTATAATATACTGTTTTTAGTAAATAGGTAATAATGCATTAGATTGTTAGCAATAACAATCTAATATTTTCCAAATAGAACCAACAACCAAAGGCTAAAAGAAATACTTACACTCTGTTAAAAGAATGAAAAATTTCAGTTTCTATTGTGTTTATGTTTTGTGTGAATATACATATTCTACTTGGAATATATGAAAGTGGGATCAAAGACTTATTATAGGAAATATGTTGTTTCTCATTTAAAATTAATCTGACCAGAAAGGCAAATCATAGTGATTTAGTGATCATGGGGCAGTTGTCCTGAGTGGATTTTAAAATAAACAAAAAGATGCAAAACCATAGAAAGAAAAGGCAAAGTACATACTTGGTACAGGCCAACTATACTTCATATCTTCTGTTCAAGAGTTCACAGCAGAGAGTATTCAGAATGACAGCAAGAATAATTAATGGGTATTTTACTCAATTAATTAACACAAGTTTGTTAAGGCCAACTACATGTCAGTTTTGGGAATATGAAGACAAAATTGAAATAATTCCTGTCCTCAATTATTTTTCATTCCATTTGGGAAGGCAACATGTACACATAAGTACACTTAAGTATATGAAAATCTATACAAAGTATGGATAAGGTAATTGTGAAGTAGGAAGGAAGTCACCAATATCTTGAATTTTGTCAATTCTCATCATCTAAAAAACATGTTTGACTTTATTTCCCTCAATAATATGAAGGATCTATGAGAAGAATTGTAATGGAAGTGAGATGGTGGTGAGCACACATTTTATATTTATCTTATAAAACTAGATTTGCTATCAATAAAAATTTTAGAATGATTGCCTGTGGCCCTTGAAATCTTCAAGTCACCTAACAGATGCATCCTTATTTTTACATAATTTATATCATGCAATGTAATAACTATCTCCCCTAGAACAATACCTCATTTTGTTTAATACAAGACAGTGTTTAACTTTTGAATAAACTTATCAGCCAGGTAATATATATGCATCTCACATATGCACACACATATATGTAGTCTGGAACCATGCTCTGAGTCTTGAAAGAGACACTCCTCAGATTTCGTTGATAATACCTTCTAGTATCTATTGAAACAAGAATGGAATATGAGATATGTCTTTCAATTTAAGTTTACTTTTTCTGTATTTAGAGTCTCTGAGTAAAATGTTTTGGTCAAAAGCTTTCTATCATATTTATGTAGAGGGCTGCATCCAAAAGAAAAAGCAAACAACTTTATTTTTTTATTAATTTAAGTCTTGGTAGGTTTGGCTATTTTCACCCTCAAAAAATATTTATTCATTAATCCCTTTTCACTTAAAGGAAGTTATAGAGTTCAGAGTGAAGTTTAAATACTATGTTAAAAGAAATCAAATATTACATTGCACTTACTCTCTTTTATACTCATCTCTAATTTCTAAAATGTTCAACTTTTATCATTTGAATCCTTTATATTATCTTTAAATATGACCATATCTGTCCCATTATAAAACCAACCAACCAACAAACAAAAACAGTTCATTGGACCTCGCACCATCCTTTTGAGGTCTACTTCTATGTCTCTCTTCTTTTTATCCAAACAGATTCCTAGAAGGAGCTGTGTATAATTTGTGTCTTCAGTTTCTCTCTTCTCATTCATTTTTAAATAAATAATGTGTGGACTTCACTCATTAAGCTACTTTTCCCAGAATTAGTAAACATCTCTTAAATGATGAATCTGGATGTTTCCCCCCAATCTTCTTCTATGTTGGTCTATCTGACTTTGATCCTGTTGATCACTCTTCTTGGATATTCTCTATTTTGAGTTTTCATGGAACTATTCTTTCCAGCTTTTCTTTTTAATTGTATGATTCTCCCTATGTGATCATCCATATATTTCTTTTTTTTTCTCTTCCTATAATTTTCCTCTTTATACTATCATCGACTTCCAAGGGTTTGTGTCTCCACTTTCAATAATCCTGCACACAGTTTATAGATACTGTTAACAGATCTGTAGGAGGGAATGGAATCTTGGAGAATTAACAATTTATCTATCATTTGTGAGCAGTATATGATGAAAGTGGAAGATTAATTTTCATTCTTGAATCTGTTTGAATTGTTTTGGATGGAGAAAGACACTATTTAAGGACAAAGAGAAGGGACTAAAAGATTTTGTTTTTTGAGAAACAGAGAGTTTTAATTGTCAAGGGCAAAGTGATTAAAACATCTCAAGAGAGCTTAATTATAAGACTTTGTTTATAGAGTGAACAGTTAGAAGAATGATTATATTAAGATTATCTTTAAATCTTAATATAATCATTCTTCTGTTACATTATAATGATTGACACCTTTGTTTTATTGTTTTAAACTGTAAATAAATATCATACATATTTAATAACTCATATTTTTCTTAATCTGTGTTATTCTAAACCTCCTATGTGTGGATAGATGAGCAAAAGCTTGTAGGAAAACTGGCTTCTCTAAATTATTAAATTAACTATATAGTCTTGGAGCAGTTTATAAAGAAATGTAAGATAGTTTTTGATTTCTTTAGAATACAAGATGAGAATTAATTAATTATTAAATAAAATAGCATGAACAGAAGGGTAATCCTATTTAAAATATGCTACACATCAGTTATAACTTCTAAATACTAATGATATGTTTGTCATCTATATACCAAAGGTATATAGATAAAAATGTTCATTCTCTGCTCAAATCCAGCTCTCCATTATTAACTTTCTATTGGATATTTCAAACTGAATGTCACCAAGGCACCTCAAATTCAAAATAAAAAGCATTAACTTTTCTCAAAAACTTCCCTCTGATGAACTTCCTTATTTCTGTTGAGGCATCATTCTTTGAATCTTTCAGATTCATAATGTTATCGATGACTCCTCACTTCCTTTCCCCACATATTCTAGCATAGTTGAGAGACTGTTATACTTTAAATGAAAATTGTTTGATGCATGACTCAGAATCTTTGTAGCTATTTGTTCCTAGGTAGGTCATTTAAAACTTAATCTGAGCTTCAGTTACCTCATCTACAAAAATATAAATTATAATAACTCACAGGGTTATTGTGATGATCAAATGAGTTAACATGTAAAGTACTCTGCATACCTTAAAGTGCTATGTAAATTTCTAGTTATTATATTTAATAAATTATAAAATCTAGCTATTTTTATTTCTGTAACCATTTTTTAACTCACTGAGCTACCATCTTAGTTCAGGATCTCATGAGTGATGTAGTTATTGCAATGATTTCCTATTTGATTTTTACTGCTTCATCTTTTCCCTTACCAATCCATTCTTCAAACAACTGTCATTTCTTTATCCAATAAACTCCTAGACTTTTGGGATAAACTATACACTCTTATGTTTGATTTTCATAATCTTTTAGAACTTGGTTTGAATCTGTCTTTCTAATCTTGTAAACTTTTCTTCATAGATGGCACTATATCCCCTTTTCTGGGCTCTCTTCTATATCTGGAAAGCATCACCTCTCCTATCCATCTTAAAGAATTTTTCATTCAGTTTAACTTATAACTCAAACATCAATGTGAACATAATGCCTTTGCTGATCCCTCTACTGCTAATGGTCTGACTCCCAAACTATTGTGTAATTATATTGAACTTATTCTGCATTATTTATATTTGTACATGTTGTTTCCCCATAATAGAATGTAAGCTCCTTGGGGCCAGGAACTCTTTAATTTATTTTTATTTCTTTATTTTTATATACTATATATATACTATATATACTAGCATGCCTCCTGGCAAGTAATAATGAATAATAAATGGTTAATCTCTACATATTGCAATCCCAGATTTAAATGTATTCTCCAAAATCTACATTGAAGAAAATGTGAAATTGTCACCATAGATGTTTCAATTTTATACATAGAATATTAGATATGGCAGTAATCTTAGAAATTATCCAACAATCTCACCTACATTACTATTTCTCTCTAATACAAGCAAAATGTTCATTTGGTTAATTGCCAATTAAACTCCTCAATGAATGCTTTTTTATCCTTACCTGAATGACAAATTCTATTGGTATTACTGAATTCATAGACACAGACATCAAATATACATTAGATGAAAATTTATAAACTTTTAATTCAATTTCTTGTGGTTTCTCAAGTCTTTTTTTTGTTGCTGTTCATAGCTGTTACTTATACAATATATGAGGAAAGTTTACCTCACATTTTAGAGAACTTAGAGAACCTACTGAATGAGAGATTGTTTTATAACAAGTCTGAGAATTTAGAACTTTATTGCAATATATTTAAATAATTATTGTTTAATATTTAGAGAAGTAAAATGAACTGGAGAAAGCAATGTCAAACTACTCCATTATCTTTTCTAAGAAAATACCGATCGGAGTCATGAAGAGGCAGACATAATTGAAACAACTGAACAATACCAATAACAATAACAACTATTAAATACTTACTATCCCATGAAAAAGTGAGGTGAGCAAGTTAAAATACTTCCAATTCCCATAATGAAACACCCAGTTCCAATTATTCGTGGAATGTGTGATTTGGATCCAAAATGACTTACCAGTGTTAGAAATAGTAAATTGCCTGGAAGAAGAAAAATTACATTTGAGTATAATTTAATTTTCTAAGTACAGGATAACTTGACCACTTGTTATATGAGGTCATTGTATTTAGTAGTCACTGAAGGAAGAACAAATGAAAAACAAAGTATTACAGGTAATATCTCTGTTCTCAAAGAATTTAGAATCTGAGGATACCAAATGCATATATATGAAATATTTTAAAATGGTGTATCGTGTGGTCCTAAGTACAAAAATAAGATTATAATAGAATCCAAGTAAGAGAAAGAATAGTTAATGAAGGATTAATGGAGGAGGTGAGACTTAAGTTGGATATTAAAAGTGTAATAGGTTTTATTTGGAGAGAAAAGAGAAAAGAAAATCAGGAAAGATTCATTAAAAGGGTGAGAAGGAATGTGACCTGTTATTTATGGTGATCAAATGATTTAACTGACTGGAAATGAACAAGCTATCCCAAGCAAAAAATAGCTCATAATGCAAGGATAGACAAATATTCTTGGTAAATTTATTATGGAAAAATCCACAGGATTAATAGCACCAAAGCAAAAGGAAAGTGTAGTTGAAAATTTAAAAATAAAGCCCCAATCGGACAACTGGTTGAAAGAGCTCCTTGGGATTTGATAACTGGAGAAATTATTGCTATCTCCTGTATAAGATAATATAGTTTTCTTAAAGTAAGAAAAACAACCAGAAGAACAATTTTTAAAAGACAAAAAAAGGCTTTTAACCATTGCTATGAAGGAAAAAAAATGCTAATCATAGGCCAAAAATGATAAATGCTGAAGTATTGAATATTGATAAAAAAATTTTTTTCTAGTAAAACTCACATTTGTATTTGTGGCTATATAAAAAAATTGGAAGTTCAATGAAGCCTTAAGATCTGAGGATAGTCATCATACTATAAAGTATCCAGTGTTCCTGAAATTTTTGTCCCTATTAAAAGAGTGATAGACTCTAAAAAGTATATTGATATACCGAGAATTATAATTATTTAGAAAAATCACAGATTTCTAAATGGAAATGGAATGCTGTCACATCCATTTTCAGTGGACTGAGAATTCATATGATTTATAATCATTTGAAAAATCTATGAGCTGTAATCAAGGTTAAGTTTAGAAAAAAGTGGTCTGTTTGTCAAAAGCATACCTGATATCTGATATTATAAAAATACAATTTTGTAATTAAAAATTGAAGACTATGTAACATAATCTCACTACAAAATCATGTAAAATGTGATTACTGGAAAGATAAGACATATTATACACTGAAACATTTATAAAGACATAAAACTTTATAAGATTTATTTTGTAAAATAAGAAATTCATTTGCTTTGTTCCAAATACTTAGTATAGCATATATTATTCTGAACCTTGAGGTATTATATTCTGTTATATAATCAATGTATCACTGACAGAAATAGAGAATATAGGAAGAAGAAAGAATGATTTTGAAGAGCAAATTTTCATTTAGTGTATGAGTCTTTAGTTGAACATGTGTTTCACATAGAATGAGACATTGAAATAGAGATGTATAGCTGGTGATTGTAATATGAAGATGAAAATCAAGTGTTATCTAGATTGGTGAAGCACTAGACATTTATATTCTTTTAGAATAAGTAAGCAACAACTGATAAAGAAAGTCTGCAGTTAAAGACAAGAAAAAAATGAAGTAGACAATAATAATATAGGAGTTAAACCAGAGTAGTATAAATTCCTAGAATTCTAGAGCTGGAACTCTCTTTACATGTCATCTTGACCAAGACCTTTAGCTTATAATTGAAGACATTCAACAGAATTTAAATATTACTTGAAGTCCCAGAATTTGGTCCTGGCAAAAATTTGACTGCAACCTAGATCTGATTGCCAGTGACAAATTAACTATGCCATATGACTAATTAATTTTTAGGAATGAGGTACCTTCTCAGTAATTTCAAATGTCTGGCAAAAATTAAACAGATTGAATAAATATGAATATATTTAATGGATAAACCCTTTATAATTCACTTGCCAGAGATTTAAATCTGATTCTGTGAAAAATAATTGTTGAGTTAAATTTAACTCTAATGGAGTCCTATGAAACATAACTACTTGTAAGTGCCTATGGATGAAGTTACTGGCTTATGTATGATATAAAATTTTGAGATAGCAGTTGCTAATTTTTATATGACATGTAGTAGAAAGAATAGTATAGTGTTTGGAGAATATAATCTGCTTCAGTGATTTTAATATGAAAAATTAGAAAACTTTTAGGTTAATAACTGATGAAATAATGTTATAATAGCTTTTATAATGTTTTAGAGTTTGCAAAGCATTTTATAAATATGTCATTTTATCCTTAAAACAATCCTGTAAAGGAAGTAGGTGCTAAAATTATCTCCATTTTACAGATAAGGAAATTAAGACCAATTTTGCTCAGCATCATACTACCAGTAATAGTGAGGCCAAATTTGAACACAGACCTTCCTAATTCCAGGTCTAGTATATTTTACATGGCACCATTTACCTACACTGTGCCATGGTTTTGCAATATATGTATTTGACTTAATTATAGACAAAGAATACGAATTTGATTACAAGCAGAAAGATTAGGTAAGGTGATTCATAGAGATACCTAGTTGATGTAGCAATAAAGGTTAATGGAAGGAAAGATGGGAAGAAACACACACACACACACACACACACACACACACACACACCCTGAGGGAGAGAAAAAGAGAGAGAGAGAGAGAGAGAGAGAGAGAGAGAGAGAGAGAAATGAGAAGACAGAGACACAGAAATAGTAGTAATTTGTTGGAGGTTAGAAATGGGAAGTTAAATTTTCTTCTAAATATCTAAGACTAGATATTGATGTTAATGAAATAAAATTACCCATTTCAAAGCTTCCATCAATTAAACCAGCCTCAGATGATGTTGTACCAAATCTTCTTTCTATGTGAGTGATAGAACTTTTCATAACAATTCCTGCAAGTGATTTGCAAATAAAACTGAATGACAGGGCTATCATGAACATCTATTCAGGGGACAAAATGGAAAAGAAAACATGGTTGAATAAAAAGACAGAAGTTTTTCTAAGTTCATATACATCAATTTAAGATAATATTTACTTTTCTCAAAATATGCCATGATTTTTTTTCTCAAAATGTATTCAACTTCCATAGGTGTTACATTTATCTTACTCATAATTTTCAACCTTGGAATAAGATCTTAATAAAAGAATATTAACCTTGTCACCAGTATTTCAGTAAAGTTGCCCTTTTATCTTAGGTTTCACAGCTTCATAGGCAGAGTTGACGGAGTGGTGATATTTTTAAATCAATTAATTACCAACTCTTAAGCCTATCATTAAATGACTTATAGCAGCTAGGACATAAGCAATATTTTCTTCCCAATATCAATTGTATTATTAGAAGCTCATAAGTGAATTTTTGGGAGAGAAGCTATTAAGTTACTTTAAAGACAATAGTTCTAATCACATAAGTAACAAAGAACAGAGAGGCAAATAGATATTTGTCTATGAGATTATTTAGAGAAAGTTTGTTAGGGAAACTTCAAAATGTTACATTTCAATGTGAAAATCAGATGTATACACTGAAGGAACTCTCAGTGCTATTCAACATATCTGCTTTTTATTTTTCTGTTTGAGGGACCAGAGTGCTAGTTTCCCTAAAGCTAAACCATGCTTGCTTTGCTAGAATAAATATCAGTCAAAATATCCTGATACCAAATTGTGTAATGTTTTTGCTAGTATTTTATTTAAAATGTTTGTATCGATATCATTAAGGAAATTGGTCTATAACTTTTTTTCTTTGCTTTGGCTCTTCCTGCTTTAAGTATTAGCAACATATTTGCGTCATAAAAGAAATTTGGCAGGCCTCTTTCTTTGTCTATTTTCCCAAATCTTTTATACAATATTGAAATTAATTGTTCTTTAAATGTTTGGTAGAATTCACTCATAAATCCATCTGGCTTTAGAAATTTTTTCTTAGGGAGTTCATTGATGGCTTGTTTAATTTCTATTTCTAAAATGAAGCTATTTAAATATTTTATTTCACCTATTAATCTGGGCAATTCACATTTTTGAAAATATTCATCAATTTCACTTAGATTGTTAGATTTATTGACATATAGTTACAAAACAGTTGGGGAATTCACCATTTTAATTTTTGATACTGGCAATTTTGTTTTCTTTGCTTTTTTCTAATCAATCAAATGTTTATCTATTTTATTACTTTTATCACAAAATTAACTTATTTTATCCATTAGTTAAATGATTTTCTTACTTTCAATTTTATTAATCTCTATTTTGAGTTTCAAAATTTCTAATGTGGTATTTAATTGTGGGTTTTTTATTTGTTCCTTTTCTATCTCTTTTAATTGCATGCCCAATTCATTGATCATTTCTTTCTCTATTTTATTCATGTAAGCATTTAGAGATATAAAATTTCCCTTCAAAACTGCTTTGGCTGCATTCATAAGTTTTGATATGTTGTGTCATTATTGTCCCTTTTGGATGAAATTATTAATTGTTTCTATGATTTGTTGTTTGAACTGCTCATTCTTCAGTATTAGGTTATTTAGTTTTCAATTAACTATGTCTCTTTTTACATGGCCCTATATTACACATAATTTTATCTAAATAATCTAAAAAGGGTACATTTGATATTTCTGATTTTCTGAATTTAATTGATATATGCTCTAATATATGGTCAACTTTTGCATGGGTATCTTGTGCCACTGAGAAAAAGGTATATTCCTTTTTATTCCCATTAAATTTTTTTTCAGAGTTCTATCATATTTAACTTTTCTAAAAATCTATTTACCTCCTTAACTTCTTGTTTATTTCATTTTTATATTCATCTAGTTCAAGATATTGTCTCTCATCATTTTCCATACTTGGAATGCTCTTCCCCCTCCATTCTGATTACTGAGCTCCATGGACTTTTAAGTTCCTTAAATCCCACTTTCTATAAAAGATTCATCTATCTTAAGATTCATATATTTTTCCCTCTTTAAATTATCTCCTATTTATTTCCATTCTCTCCTTCTCCTCCCCTCCCCCAAACCCCATCTGCCTGTCTTCCTTTCTGCATATATGTATGCATCTATATTTATGTCTATCTTTCTATATAAACAGACATTTGTTTTCTTTCCCATTAGATTGTTCCTTGACACTTTTGCCTCTTTTTGTATTTTCAGGGCTTAGCACATGCTGGCAAATGTTGATTGATTGATTGTTTCTGGATTGATTTTTAAGAATACAAGCATTTGCATTAGATAGTTCAAATGCACTCATATACACATATATAGACATATGTTAGTTGGGGGATTTTTATAAGCTGAATAGCTACTGTTAACTTTATTCTTCTTTTTCATGAGTTCATAGTTGAAAGCATTTTTTCTCTCCAAAAAAGTTAAAGTGTGAGGGATAGTAAATGTCTCTCTCTCTCTCTCTCTCTCTCTCTCTCTCTCTCTCTCTCTCTCTCTCTCTCTCTGTGTGTGTGTGTGTGTGTGTGTGTAAAGTTAAGCATTTTTATGACCTAAAGATATAGGGAAAATAAAAGGTTTTTTAAACCCAAACCCAAGATTGCTTTCTGACAATTGCTAAGCATTCTTGGTTAATCCTACCTAAGTTTAGATAACTCTTTTTTAGCAAGTCACTGCTTTTAGACTATTTGGATTTAGATTTTTAAAGGACATATGGAATTGACTACATACAAGAACTTGTCAGAAGCAGAAAAAGTATGTAAACAGATGAATTATGTAATCATTTTGTATTCCTCCATTATGAGTGGGATATGTTTCTACTCTAAAGAAAAATTCTGGAGACTTAGCCATATAATCTTTTAATAAATAAGCCAGTTATTCAATAAATAGTTTCAGGCACTCTTCTAATCATTGGGAATACAAAAAGAGGTAAACATCAGTCCATGTCCTCAATGACTTTACAATCTAATAGAGTAGACAGCAACCAAACAAATATGTAAAAACAAGATGAATATATTTTATTCATATTCATATTTTATTTTATTTTCATTTTAAAATTTTATGTTCATATTAATTTTAAAATATTTTTTATTTTATATTCATATTTATATTTTATATTCATAAAATTGAGAATAATTATATAATTATTAGTAGAGAGAAGACACTAGAATTAAGAAGCATTGAGAAAGACTTCCTTCAGAAAATGGAATTTTAGATTAGAATTAGGGGAAGTCAAAGAAAGTAGTATATGGAATGAAGAGAGTGACCAGTTGAACCATGGGGTCAGCCAGAAAAACACCTAGAACAGAGAGAAGATTGTCTTGTTTGAGGAACAGGCAGGAGGCCAATATCACTGGATCCAAGAATGTATTGCAGGTAGTAAGTGTAAGAAGTCAAGAAAAAAGTCATGAGTTATTGCCATTTATTGAGTGAGGGGGTCACATGGTAAGACTTTAATTTTAAGAAAAATCACATTGTTGGCTAAATGGAGAAAGAATTAATTAGGATGGGGGACAGATCTGAGGCAGACAGACCCACTAGGAAGCTATTGCAATAGCACAGTGTGAGGTGATAAAGGCCTATAAAAGAATTTTGATGATTTCAGGGAAGAGAAAGAGATGTATTCAAAAGATGTTACAAAGATGAAGTCAAAAGACTTAGCATTTGATTGAACATGGAGGGAATAAATAATGAGAAATTGAGGATGATCCAGAGGATATGAATGTAAGAGACTAGGATGATAGTGCTACCCTTGACAGTAATAGAGAAGGTAGATAAGAGAAAAGATTTGGAGGAAAGATAATGAGTTCTATTTTGGTTTATATTAAGTTTAAAATGTTATTGGAATATTCATTTTGAGATGTCTGAAAAGTAGCTCTAGATGCAAGAATGTATGTGAGCAGATAGGTTCAAGCAAAGTAGGTAAAGGGGAGAATCACCAACATAAAGATAAAATCAAATCCAAATAATCAGATTAATGAGATCATCAAGTAAAGTAGTATAGGAAGAAGAGCAAACTTAGGAAAAGAACCTGTGGAGCATCTATAGTTAGAAGGAATTATCTGGAGGAAGATCCAGCAAAGGTGATAGAAGTTATAGTCAGATAGATAAAAGGAAAACCAGGACAGACTGGTATCCTGAAAACCTAGAGAGAAAAGAGTATCAAAAAGGAGAGGGATGATTAATAGTGTCAAAAACTACATAAGGGTCAAGAGAAACAAGAAATCATTGAATAGGTCAATTTTTTAGGGAGTGTATTATTAGAATAATAAGGCTGGATTATAAGGGATTAAAGAGATGTAAAAGAAGTGAAAGTACAATATGTAGACAGTCTTTATCTGTCTAGTAACTCAGGTATTTTTATATACTTCTGGAAATTTTTCTGTAGTATGATTATGTAAGTCCTATATGTAACTTCCAAATAATGTAGTTTGCTATTTTGATAGCATTTTTCTTTCAATATTTTCTTCCTTCCTTTTTAAATAACACCCTTGAGTTTATAAGGTTGATTTTTCAGAAGCTATGTCTTTACTTGTTCCCCCAATATTAAATTTAAAAAATGCTTTCTAAGTGAATTCTTTTGAATGAATGCTATCCTTTTGAATAGAATTCTTTTCTAAGTAAAACAGGGTTTTATATAAATCTGACTGTGTGCCTAGGATAGGGCCAGGTGAGGATCAAATGCTTGACAATTTATCTGTCTCTCCTGTAGTGATGACAGGGATTTAGTATAAGAATAGAATGGGCAACAGCTAGGGTTAGGTTGGGACTGCATGTCTGCCACCTGCTTGCTAATAGTAGAAATACATGCAGCTGATTGTCTAATGAAGTCCATGATATACTTAGGTAGGGAACAGAGAGTAATAGATAAACAGTGACTACAAATATATTGAATAACTGTGCTGCTCTGTTCTAATATTTTCTTCAGACACTTCTAATAGATTGAATGAATAAATCCTAGTTTCTTCTTTTTAATACATTATATATAAAACTTGGAGAGCTTATTTGCTTCCCTGATTTCTACTTGCTTGAGCTTACCTTTTTAAAAGAAAGTATAATAATGTATGCTTCACAGCAAAAGGAACAAATAGTTCAATAACATCATAGTACATCACATTCCATGGCCACTACCCCCCTGCTCTTCTGATAAACCATCATAATTTCTAAATAGTATTTAAGTATTTACACATAAAAGATTTTTCCATTAATCATAAACAAATAGACTTTGTTTATTCTGGACAAAAGGTCAGAGTAACACATCATTTATTTAGAACTTGTTCTGACCTTTGTGCTCTTTTCTTAATTGTCTAGGCAAAATTAAATCGAAGAAAAACTTTTGGCTAAAAGAGTACTGACTGCATTATACAAGGTTCTTTTTGAAAATCTCCAAATAATTAGCCGATATTTTATCATTTGACAACACAAGACTGTCAGGAAGTGGAGCAGATAAGCTTTATAACCATTTTGCAGGTGAAAGAGTTTAGTGAGTTCTTACCCCCTCCACTCCCAGTAATTAGCTGAAGAATAATCTAGTTCAAAGTTTTTGATTATTTATTTTCTATTCTTATTTATTTATGCTAAACAAAATAATAACTATAATAAAAAGAAGAGAGACAAGGAGAAAGAGAGAAGGAGGAAGAGGAGAGGGGAAGGAGGAAAGAAGAAAAGTTCATGAAAGAGAAATAAATACAGCATTATTGTCACACTTTCTATGTGCTCAAACCTGTGTTAAGCACTAGGAATACAGATAATAGAAAGCATATGGTTCCTAACTTTGAAAGGCTTACATTTTAGTGGACAAAAGAATACAAAGAAGGCAGCTGAAAGTGGTCAGAGGTTGGTGTACCTGTGCTATGGTTTTATTTTGGAAATGACAGATTGAAAATTAGTTGAAGGCTTGGGTCAAGATGAAGCGAATGCTGATTTATGACAGCCCAGCCCAAGAAAATTCAAACTTCCTGTGAAAAGAGTTATTGGGATAAGGATAATGATAGATCATTAGAATTGAATTCCTGAGTGGTACCTTCCTTCCTGAAAACAATTCCTTCTTATGGAGATTTCCCTATTTGTCACTCTCCTGATATGATCAAATACATTCCTGAAGTTTGAGGATAAGATGGTCTTCCAAAATGTTAAGCAGATCCTAGTAGTATTGCCCTTCTAATTAGTCCATTCATAAGGAACAAAAGGCAAAGGTGCCTTGTGAAAAAAAAAAAAAAAACATGATGAAGCTGGTTATCAAAAAATGAGATCATTAAAAGAGATAGTTGGTTAGCCATTTAGCATTATGATTAGAATATAACAAGAAAAGAAGAAAAAGTAATCAGGGACCAAGCATCATCTTCCCCCTTATGTTTCCAATAAAACTATAGGGTCACATGGGGTCATCTACCCTAAATCTCCATTCTTCACAGTGAACATGAAAGGGGTAATAGGCCCTATGCTTGAGAGAAGATTTATTGAAGACTTTCACATCTTTAAAAATCTCTTGGACACAAGATTTCAGGTGATCATCATCCATGGGGACCACAGTTAATTGAGAATTGGAGCCCTATGTGAATGAGATGTTTTGGAGAACTACCACATAAAGCACAAAGATATCTAGATAGAGATAGTAAGAATACTATCAGGATATGCCCCTGCCAGAGTCATAGATCAGCTGACATACATAATGGGGATGGATTTGTTGATTTGATAGGAATAAGAGGATAATTCAGGCTATCATTTTTGCCCTATTATAATAGGGAAACTCACTGGATGCCCTGCCATTTGCCAAAACCACTCTGTAACTTCAAAATCAAACTTCCCATCACTATAGCAGATATAAAAAATGTAGGGCTCTCTGCTATCCTACATTTGAAGACTTACACTTCAGACTTTCCCTATAGTTTGGTTCTGGATGGCTTCTAGTGTTAGGGGCATGGCTCTAGCTGCTCTTTGTTACTCCAAACACTTTTTTTTTTTTGTGAGTTCCTGTTGTACAGTGGACCTGGACAATGTGTCTAGCAGGCTGAACTTTGGGCCACCTGGATAGTCCTACAGGCTATTTAGTGTGGGTGGAAGGAACATTTGCCTCAACTCTTTGATTCTTGGACAGAAACTTGGGAGCTCAAAGATTTTACAGTCAAGGATGCCCATCTGCAACTCCCATGGTAAAACTTTGCTGATTCACCCTACCTTTTGTTTGTTAAGGTAAGACATTATAGCCCCTTCAACCATAAAGGATATGCTTTTAGCCAACTGGAATAATGTTGTAGAGAAAGTCAGGCACTATTTATGTTCTTTATTATCTCCAGTTCACCTTTATTGGGAATCTCTGGCCTGATATTGAATATGGAATTTTCAATTTCAGGTTGTTTTCTCAATCTTATGTTCATTTTTCCTTTTATATGGTTACAACAGATTGTTGTCTTGAAAGTAAACAAGATCTTTCAGCGAAGGTTAAGATAGCAGATGCTGACAACATGGAAAAAGGACAATTAATGCTGCATAATATGAACATGTGAACTAGGAGACAGGGAAAATTTTGTTCAATTGATTCTTCACTTAGTCTATGGGTAAAAGTCAAAGGGTAAACAATGGGATGAAGAATTATCAAATTCCCTATTAAAAACATGGTTCCATTCACCTAGTAGTAATGTCTTCAGAGAGAAGAAGCAGCCAAAGGACTTTGAAAAATGGCATGAGTGACTGAAGAAGATGAGTAGAGATAGTGCTAAAGCATAACTTTCAAGTGAGGAGGTATAAACCTTTATATTCTGTTTCCACATATGATGCTATAGATTTTTTGGATTGGAGACATCTACTGAGTCCTTCTCATTCTGGTAGTTTTCATTACTATGGTTTTAAGTCCATCTACTGCTAACTGGAGACTCCATTGTGAATTCTTACCAGCACATGAGCCCTATTTCTTCTGAGGTTTTATATCATCTGGAACAGTACTCTATCATTAATCTTCCAGAAGTCATGCTTCCAGTCCCTGGGGGAGTCAATCCACTAAGTTCTGAACTCCTTCCATGAAACTGGATAGTCTTGATTGAAGCCTGTAATTCTGCTTCTATATATGCACAACACTTTTTCAATTCTTGTGTGTAAACTCACCACTCCCTTTAGCTAACCCTAGAACAGACCAGGTTTTATATCTACTCTTACCATTCACCCTGCTTATTTTGCAACTTTCCTTAAAGTGATGCTCACTAGACCAGAACTTCTTTCCTGAGAAACCACTGTCTAATCTGTTTTGTCTCTCCTTATTAAAAATTATTTGAATATAATTTTGAATATTTGAATTTGAAAAACTCCTATTTGAAAATAGGGATTGTTTCACTTTTGTATTTGTATACCCACCATTTATCACAATTTCTGCCACATAGTAAGCAGTGGGCCCCTAGTAAATGCTTTTTCTTTCATTCATTCAATCCTCCACTCATTAATACTTTTAGATATCTCAGTAAGATAGTATCTCAGTAAGACAGAAAGTCAAATTTTTCTGGTCATTAATAATCTTGGTACTGCTCCAGGAATTGCAACAAATACTATATGTAACTTTTCCCTCTACTATCATCTCTGTTACTTTTCTTTCAAACATATGACTTGCATTTTTCTGGGATCATCCAATGCCTCTTCTTTTTTATAAAGTTTCATATGTAGTCTTTAGTATTTTAATGGGGAAATTTTAATGGGAAATTCCTGTAGATGCCTATATAAATACATCCTGACACTTTCTCATACTTGATCAAATAATATGAAAAGTATCATGTAATTTACCATCATTGATATGTATCTTCACAGAGAGAGACATTTGTTAATCTACCATATATCAGAATGAAGGGACCAAAATTCTTAAGTTCAGATTTTCACTTTTGATAGCTTTAAGCCTGGAATTTCACCAAGAAACCATGATTGAGACATTCCCAGACTTATTTAAAGATTCTGGGAATCTGCAAAATTAAACTGAGATGTGAAGAAGGGTTATAGTGTTGGATATTTATTTCAAATTAAGAATATTCTAAAAAATTTTGCTTAGGTTAGTTACTTATTCTTTTGGACAATTCTGAGAGAAGAATTCTCTCTATATATCAGGACATTCTTTGTAATTTAGAGTCTTAGAATGTTTACTAGCATTACATAAGTAGTATGTGTGGTTGGTAAAACTTGAACCATGAAATTTGTGTTTCTTAGACTACATCTTAATCTACTTTGTAACACTTTCCCTCCTCAGCAATGTTTTCCCTCTTAAATTAGAAACTTTTTTCCTTTTAACTACAATTACTAATTTAATTATTCAAATATCAAAACAATGTAACTCACTGAACCTTCAAGCCATTGCTACACTTAGTTTTCTTCTTGACTGATGAAGGTATATCTGTTGAATATTGATTTGAGTTCTTCCTGGAATCTGAGAGTTCTGTTTTTGCTGCCATATTTTCTTGTCTTGAAGTGATTATCTGGGGAGAGAAGATCAGATTTTTCTTTATTTTAATGTGTGAAATGATCATTACCTTCTTACTTTCCCTAAACCCAGCTTGTGATACATCTTTCTATATCAAAGAAACAGTAAATGATGAGGGAGATTAATTTGATCATCCCTAAAGTCCTCCTTAGTTCTAAAAGGATATGCTATTTCCCCCTCCTAGTCTATTTGGGGGATAGGGGAGAAGTTGGAAACAAAGAACAAAGTATTTAGGAATAGAAGAGAAATTAAAGATAAGCTTATCTTTATGCTTATTAATGAGGAAAACGAGTAATAATAGTAGTACAAAATGAGTCATAACTATTCAAGGTCACCCACAAGCTATAATCAAAGTCCTAATATCCTGATTCCAGAATGACTTTCTAGGCGGAATATTAAGAAGAAATTTAAAGGAAGTCTTAAAACTGAAAGGTTGAAAGAGAAAGAATTCTAGGTGTAAGAGAGACAATGCAAAATCACATAATGGAAAATGTAGTGTTGTTTGTTATAAACAGTGAGTAGGGCAATATGGTTGGATCTAAGAATTTATAAAAGGAAGTATATAAAAAGGTTGGAAAAGCATAAAGAACTAGGTAGTATAGAATTTAAAATTGCAAAGGAGAATTTTAAAATGTTTTTAGAGGTAAGAGTGAACCACTTTAGCTTAATTGAAAGGGGAAGATCTAAACTTTAGGAAAATTTCTTTGACAGCTAAGTAGAGGGTGGATTGGAGTGTAAAAGAACTTATGCAGGTAGACCAATTAGATGGCTGTTGCAATAGTTTAAGAGAAATGTGATAAAGGGCAAATATTAGACAATCATTATAAGTGGAGGGGAATGATAACTCTGAATACATGGAGTAAGAGAGAAAACACAAAAATAACACTGAGATTTTGAAGATGATCTATAGGAGGAATGGTGATCATCTTGATAGTACTAGGGGAATTCAGAAAAAGGAAAGCTTTGTGATAAATTTAGTTTTGAAAATGTTACATTTGAGATGCCTTTAGAACACTCAGTTTGAGATGTTTACAAAGCAGCTGGTGAGATGACTGGAATTCAGAAGAAAAACTTAGGCTGCATAAATAGATGCAGTAATCATCTGCATGAAGATGATAATTAAGAACATAGGAGCTGAAGAAATTGCCAAGAGAAAAATCATAGAGAAAAAAAAAACACATAAAACTGCTATTAAAAAAAAAAAACCCAAAGCTTGGGGGAGTGGGGAGTACTGGCAGTTATCAAGCCAAACATGGATAAAAATCCTGAAAAAGGACTAAGAATTAGTCAGACAGGAAGGAAATAAAAAGGAAGGAAAGTTATGAAAACCCATATAAGGAGAATGGAGTTGACTTTGGCAAGTAGAACTGTCACCTCATAGGAGACTGAAGTGAAAGACAAATAATGGATGAGAATGTCTATGTTACATGAAATGATGAGGTACAGAGAGGAGAGGCCTTGGTGAATAACTTCAATTTGCTCATGAAGAAATAATAAAGGTCTTCAGCAGAGATGGTTGGTGGGAAGGAATGCCATAGGAGCTTGAGTAAATAAGAAAAGAATTGAAACAATTGATGTTTTAAATAGGTTACAGAATCAGTTAGAGAAAAGCTGTAAGATTGTTTTGTTATAGTAAGGAACCTGTTGAGATTAGTGTTTGTTTATAGAGCTCACAATGAGCATGTTTTCTCTACTTCTTCCAATGTCATCTGGCAACATAGTAGTAGACACCAGAAAAACTGCCCATTAACAGATAAATCTTTTTGGTTTTGGAAAACTATGGGATCATCCATTAAGATTTAGATCGATTCAAGCTCTGCCCTTGTCATATACTAGCTATGTGACTTATAAATGCTCAGTGGTTTGGCTAACTCTTTCTAATGCTGATCTGAAGTATTAAATAGGGTTTCTTCCCTGGGAGTTTCCTAAACCAATAAAGTCACACAATGATTAAGAAGATATTTCCATAGTTAGAATTATGGATGACATTCTAAGAAAGTTCATGGGAAAAAAAGATTATCTAGAATATTGGAAAGTGATGAATTTGGAGTCAAAGAGTTTGATTAAGAATCTGAATTCTGCTACTTTTTGTATTTTGAACAAATTGCTTTAGTTTCATCATCTTTAAAATAAAGGACATTGAACTAGATAATTTCAAGTCTAAATTAATAAAGTCATGAAGAGATAGCATTTTTGTTATATTTTGAGGGGCATATAGAAGTTCAACAACCAGAGATATAAAATTCTTTTCCAATGAATAGTAAATAAAATTCTTAGAGTCTAGAATATCTGGGTTCAAATGTTGCTTCAGTCATATGTTATCTTTGTGACAAAAGGTCAACCACTGAAACTCTCATTGTGTGTTGCAAGGTGGCTAGTATTCTGAATTAATAGAGTAAGTACCTAAACTGATGATTTCATATGCCAATATGTTATAATTTGTGCCTGGATATGTATTTGTTTTTTAGTACAATGCATGCATATATGAAAACCTTAGGGAGAATTCCATTACATATAGACACCCTAGAAATATATGGTATTTATTTCTATCCACATTTATTTATATCCACATACTTTGATAAACATATATTTTATTTGTAATTTCACTGAAGCAGATAAAAATAAGCTCACAACTCATCTATTTTTTGTATTACATGTAACAATATATGTATATATGGATGTATTTGTATGCATGTACATAGATATATTACATATGCACCATATTAAATTAAGAATTTAAAAGCTTCATTCTTTATTCAAAATGGAGGAATAAAATTTGTTCTTTAGGAATACAAATGAAAATAAGAGCCAACAATGGCTGCCCATATTTTGTTTGAGATAACATAAATTTTCAAACTTTTCTTTTGTGAGGTTATGTTTGTTGAAAGGAAAAGACAATCATACTTGATTGTAACTGGGATAAGTATTTCCTTAGTCATAATTGGTACAAGTATGGCAGGATAGCACAAAAACAAAAACAAAAAACAAAAAACTAGATTTTGTGTTAGAAATACAACATTTTAGAGATGATAGGGACTCAAAAGGCTTATGAGTTGGACTAGATAGAAATAAAGAATTTTTTTTATAAATCCCCAAAGAGGTAATGCTTTTTGTGTTTTGTGAAGTTCCCTAAGTAGCAGAACTACAAAATCTCTCTAAACAAACCTTTCTGCTTCTGGAGAATTCTACTTGGTAGAATTTTTTTTTCATTTTTCCTGATATCAAACCTAAATTTATCTCTTTTCAACTCTGAGACTTTGCTCTTGGTACTGCCAAACAGAAAAAGCTGTCTTCCAAATGATGCAAAAATGGTTACAACCCCATACATTAAGGGTTCTCTCTGTTGAGAAAAATAGAATGATTTTGCTGTTAAAAATGAAAGGAACTTATGGAAATAATTTTCTTAATTACTTTGAGTTTTTTCTATATTGAATGGCTCAAAATGATAGGCTGTGATAGGCTGAATGAAATAATGCCTAGTAGAAGAATACAATGTAAACATATTAACCAGGGGTAATTTCTAAATCATTCCCAGAGCTCAAATCTACTCAGAAAAAGTCAACAAGTTTCTCATCCAAATGAAAGGTCTTCAACACTTAAACACATATACTATGTTTCTCGTGAATCTTTTATTCTAAATGCAACACATTCTCAGTTCTTTCCATTCTTTATTATGTAAAATATACTTAAGTATTTAAATTTACCTCCTTTGGATGTACTACAGTTTATTAATGTCCTGCTTAAATCTATGGGACCCAGATCTAAAGAAAGTTTACTTGTGGATTTACCAGGTTAAAATACAGAGGGTTTCTCACCTTCTAGAAGTTATACTTCACTTAATAGTAATCTAAAATGGCTAATTTAGTGAGTTATGAAAAAGTAACTGCTCACTTACATTGACCTTATGGTCTACCAAAATCCCAGATATTTTCAGACTTCTGTGCCATTTCCAGGTCTGACATTAACTACCTATGTAACCTTGTACAAGTTACTTAAATATTTTGTATTCAGTTCCTTATATATAAAGTTAGGGAGTTGGATCGAATTATCTCTGAGTTCTCTCCAAGCTTTAACTTACAATCCAAAGGTAATAGTATGAATTTGGCATTTCCCTTAGCTGAACCAAGAGTGAGAAGGTAGAGTTATTTAATTTTCAATCTGGAAAGGAATTTAGAGATCAAATCAATTACTCTCTTTTGAAGTATCCAAGATTAAGTGATTGTCCTGAGCTTGTATAGTTAGTATGGTTGAAACTATATCTAGGAATCTCGATACTTTCTAAGGCATCAAAATTCTTCTCAAACAATATGTCACCTCTATTAAACCTGCAGGTCTCTTTTCTCTCTCCCAAATCCTTTTTGAGATCCTCAGAGGAACTGAATGGGAAGTTTAAATCTTTTTTTTTTGTCTTGAAAAGAGTATTCCATGGATCTGAAGGAAATGAAGGAGAGGAAACAGAGATACTATTCTTGCTTGTTGTCTCTGGTTTCCTATGAAATTTTAATTATTCCTATGCTCACATCAACTGCTATCAAAGCTAAATAATTTTCCTGCAGAATTAAATCTTTATTTACATTCAACTACTTCTGCCAATTATTCTTACCTCATTTACCTTCAATGTTTATGATCATTGGGATTTACTCATAGAGAGTATAGTTAGAGTGTTGTAAGGTAAATTTCCCTTATACATTATTTGGACATTTGAATAAAATAATATACTTAGGGAATGAGGTAAAGTATATTGGGAATGGGACAAATCGAATTGGAATTCTACTCAAACATTCTACGTTAGCTACCATATCTGTTTGGAACTTGACGAATAGAAACATATTTCCTACTTCAAAACTGATCTATGTACAATTCTCAAATTTATCTTAAGCACAAAGTAAAGGCAAAGCACAGCTACATTTTAAACACGATTTGAGTAAATAGAGCAACATCTTAAACAAAGAGATTCATGTTGGAAAATTGGAATAATATTCATGACTATTCATAAAGATTACCGAAATCTGGTTGAGTAAAAAAAAAATCAATTAGTAAATCTAGAAGATTCTTACCTAGATTTAGAATTCAACTTCAGCAGCAGTATATCCATCCCCTTTCCTGTTGATATTGAATGGATTTTCTTTAAGTAAAAAGCTCAGTGTTTTTTTTTTTCCTTAAATTTTAATCACTCTAGTGATGATTAACTATCTTATCTGGCCACAATGTTAGTCAAACAGAAATAATTGCTGAGTTAATGTAAACTTTCAGGAAATTGACATTTCTTTTATTTCTTACATCTTCCACTTCTTATAAGCTTATATTTTAATATGTTCACTGAATTTTGAAATTATTTCAAGTATATTCAAGTTTTCCACTTCAACTTATGTGATACTTGTTGACTTTTCCTGAGTACACTTGCGCTCTGGGAATGATTTAGAAATTATCACTGGTTTGTATATTTACTCAGTTTAGATAATCACTTTGTATTCTTCTACTAGGCACTACTTCATTAAGACTAACACAGGCATTTTGAACCATTAAATATAGAAAAAACTCAAAGTAATGAAGTAAATTATTTCCATAAGTTCCTTCCATTTTTAAGAAGATCAAAGTCATTCCATTTTTCTCCACACAGTGAAGGAGTTTTAACCATTTTTGCATCATGAACTACTTTGGGAGTTCTGTGAAGGCTGCAGACCATTCTTAGAACAATCTTTAAATTGTTTAAAATAATATAAATAGAATCATAAAATCAGTTATAGTGAAATACATTTACTAAAATACATTTTAAAAGTTTTTTAAATTCAGTTTTAGAAACTATGCTCTAAAGTATTCTTCAGTTCCAAAGGCTAATCCAGTGTTGATAAATATTGAATTCTCTGATAAAAACAAAAGGCTGTTTATCTATTCAATTGACTTTCCAAATGACCAAGTTAAGGAACTTGGCCAAATAAAGAGACCTTTGCATTATGGATTTGCTATACTATCAAATAGGAATAAATGGAAAGTAGAAATTTGGATGCCTTCTAAGTCTTTATCATCAGTTTTCTGTCTTTCAATTTTCAATGAGACTATTTATTATTAAAATATGAACAATATTCCTTCACAGAAACAATTATTCAGTCATCACAGAAGTGGTCTACAAATGGGACAAAATGAATAGATCCAGAACACATTTATTTTGAATTAAATATTAAATATAAAATAAACACAGCATCTTTGTTTCCTGTTATCAACACCTAAAATAAGAGGTATCCAAAAAAGGAGTGGTAAAAAAGGAAAACTAAAAAGTATCTTTCCTAGGTTCCACCTCTCCCATAAAAACCATCAAATTATTAAAACCTCTTAGTTACAAAATAATTTTAAAAAATCTCATTATTAAAGAAAAAGCAACAAAATATGTCATTCTAGATTTGTTTTGCAAGTATGAACTCTACCATGCTCAAAATATTGTATTTTTCTGTGTTTGCATCTATTTTTGCCTGGTACTGGTATGGTATCTAGTTTAAAATAATGTGAATAATAAATAAATAAAAATATTAAATAAATAGCACATGCTAACATAAGTTGTTATGCATATAAATTCATACATCCTGCCAAAATTAAATAATTTATAATATACTTAAACTAACCATGTTTTTTTCCTTCAAGGAAGTGCAATTTTCTACTTTTAAATACTAACTCTGAATTGCAATTTGGAATCTATTTACATGTTAAGAACATTGGTTTTTTTTAGCACATAAAATTTTCTTTTCCTTATTTATTTATTTATTTATTTGCAGCTTAAGTGGATTCTTTAAAGAAATATAAGCTTTGTGATATTGTTTTTGGAACTTAATTATTATCATATCTAATGTCATTCTCCTCCCGCATCTCCTTATCCTTTATCCATCACAACCGTGCTATCTATGAGCCAAAGATTAGTTCTACTTCACAGAGATTGTCTTTAGGAAGTTCCAGGAATAGTTTGATCAGTGGATCACAGTAGCTGTTCATGAAAACCTGAATAGGTAAAGAATATCATGCATTGTGGCTCTATGGGGTTCTGCTTTTGCATCCCTCTTAAACATATAAAATGACAATGATTGCATCTATATTGTAAAAGATTCTGGATGCCTTCTGTATCTGTAGCCTAGGGAGTTGTAAAAGGCAGAGAGGATGGTTGGCTTGGGTCAACACATCAAGCATTTCTTTATTTAAAACAATTATCCTTCTAATCCTTCTTTGTACCTGAGGATATGAAATTAAAAGTACATCCCTATGGGAACATCGAGGTGGTTTCAGTTCTTTAAGTGAGCAATGGTCTATAGTCATGGGGTGGCAGTTGAATGGATTCTTTAAAAAAATTATACCCAAATTTTTCTCTCAGAATAATACTATTGGTCCTAATAGTCTTGAAAAAAGGAAGTATGTGTGTTTATGTGTGTGTGTTTATATATATATATGTGTGTGTGTGTGTGTGTGTGTGTATAAAATAAAACAATCTCTTATCAATCAGAGACACAATCTCTATTGGACCTCTTTGGACCTCTGCACTGCATCTTTAACCATATCTAAAATTTTTTTCTGGTTCTGAGATGTCATCTCAAGTAGCAGAACCAGAACTTTAGGGAAGCAGATTTCCCAGTATCTATACAGTATAGACAGTGGACTCTGATACAATGAGCATTGGTTTGAAATATCTGACACTTATTTGTTCTCATGGTTATAATAGTCAAAGTAATACTATAGTTGCAAACTCTAAAAGCTTCCTTAAGGATCTTTCTTTTTTTTCCTCAATGGAATTTTATTTTTCCAAATATATGTATAGTTTTTGACATTCATTTTTGTAAGATTTTGAGTTACTAATTTTTTCTCCCTCCCTTTGTTATGTCCCTCTTCCCCAAAATAGAAAGCAATCTGATATAGGTTAAACATGTACAATCCTTTTAAACACTTCTCTGTATTTGCCATATTGTGCAAGAAAAATCAGATCAAAGATGAAAAAGAAAAGGCAAATGAAAAAAAGTGAAAATATTATGCTTCAATCAACATTCAGTCTCTATAGTTCTCACTCTGAATGCAGATGACATTTTCTATCCCAAACCTATTGAAATTTCCGTGGATTAGTGTATTGCTGAGAAGAGCTCAGTCTATCATAGTTTATCATCACATAATCTTGCTGTTACTATGTACAATATTCTCCAGGTTCTGCTCACTTCACTAAACATCAACTAATGTAAATCTTTCCAGGATTTTCTGAAATCAGCCTGCTCATAATTTCTTATAGAACAACATTCCATTACATTCATATACCATATTTATCTATCCATTCTTCAATTGATGGGAATTCATTCAAATTCAAATTCCTTGCCAATATAAAAAGAGCTGTTATGAACATTTTTTGTACATGTAGGTCCTTTTCCCTTTTTTTATAATTTCTTTGGAATACAGATTCAGTAATGAAACTGCTGAATCAAAAGATATGCACATTTTTAAAGCTCTGGGCATAGTTCCAAATTGCTCTCCAAAATGGTTGGATCACTTCACAACTCAAATAGTAATGCATTAGTGTTCCAGGTTTCCACATTCCCTCCAATATTAATCATTATCTTTCCTAAGAACCTTTTCTGTGTGTTTTACACTAGGGATCCAGAACAGCTTTTCCTACTTCTTTTAGAAATAAAAATAAAAGACTTTAAAAATACTTCAAAGTTTTCACCCATTAACTATTTGAGTCCCTTCAAGGTCTGAGACCTTGAGGAGGTTCACATTAAAAGTTTACTTGCAGCTCTGGTGCTGCATTACATCAGCACAGCAATGTGAATGAATGAGGTAAGGGACTCTATTATCATAGTCACAAACAGTAGATGTTTAAGAAGTTGGATCTCTTAGGTAACACTGAACTCTAGACTTTCTCCACTTTGGATGCTCTCTGCTCTTCTCTCTCCTCAAGTCCCACAAATTCTTCAGTTGATCACAAGGTGCCATACTAGATGTCTATCTATTGTGTTATTGTGTTATTATCAATAAGAAAGCCCCTAACATCTGCAAGACAGACTAGGAGGTAAATAATATGATGGATTTTGCTTAATACTCTCAAGCATCTCTCCTTGTTTTCAGATTCTTGTTTCCATGTGACAGCACTCTTGGTTGATGAAAATGTCAGTAAGGATGTTGACATAAGCATCAAAATTCTGTTTACTAATTAGATCCATTTATGGAAGATAGATGTTGACTAGATTTTGGATGAGTACCTGGCTTAGGCCAGAAAGCTCCAGGAACAAGATTTTATTCTTATACTTTATGATCTTATTGTCTTCTTCAATACTCTTGAAATTTTACTCCCTAGTGGGTATATGTGACTATTGTTTCACCATGGTCTCCTCCCTCTCTTGTTAGACTTTCTTAGCTCACTGATTTTCTTATTTACCTGTTTGATTTTGTTATCATTGTTAAACATGTCACTGATCTTGGGTTTTTAGGAGAATTTCATCTCCTGCAGGTTTTCCCTTCTTTCTTACACAAGTTGCTCTGGGACAGCCTGCCAAACTTCTTTGCTTGAAGAAGCTTCCACTGGTATGACCTGAGTCATCACAGACAGGAGTAGGACAGATAAATCATTCTTTAATGATTTCCAGGAAAATAATGAGCCAATAAGTGACCTCTTCTTCTGCCTCTGAGGTCCTACTGGACACCCAGATGCACTGCTGTGGGAGGCATACTTGGCACTAAGATGTCCAAGTCCGAGACATTTTAGAATAGGATACTTTATCAGCTCTGGGTCTTCCATTTCATCCATTTATTCCCTTTTTCTTGGTATTAAAGCAGTTTTAGAAACTTCTTCATGATGCATAATTTCCCATCATGTGAACAGAACCATTATATCCAGAAGTTGGATACTTGAGGCCAGAACAAAGCACAATTGCTATTTGTTGTTGGTTAGTCATTCGATCTTGTCCAATTCTTCATGACCCCATGGACTATAGCACACCAGGACCTTCTATCCTTAACTATCTCTTGAAATCTTTCTGAGTTTTTATTTATTGTTACTATGATACTATCTATCGATCACAGCCTTTCTCCTTTTGCCTTTAATCTTTCCCAGCATCACAGTGTTTTCCAGTAAGTCCTCTTTTTTTGTTATGTGGACAAATTATTTGTTTCAGTTTCCACTGCTGATTTTACAGCAACCTGAATTCATTTGTTTAGGTATTAACTAATTTGATCTCCTTCTATCCAAAAGAATAGCCAAAGTCTTTTCCACCACAATAATTCAAAAGCATTGATTCTGTGGCATTCAGTTTTTATTATGGTCCAAATCTCACAGCCTTACATTGCTGCTGGAAAAACCTAAATCTTGACTTATAAAGACCTTTGTTGGTAAGGTCATATTTCCATTTTTTAGTGTACTGTTCAGATTTGCCAAAGCTTTCCTAACTAGGAGCAAATTATTTATTTTTAATTTCATAGGTGTAGTTAGTCATTATCTGCAATTATCGGTGACATGCCCCACCCCACCCCCAAATATAAAATTTGACACTGCTTTCATTTCTTCTTCTACTTGCTAGGAAGTGATGGGATTACTTGATAAAATTTTGTACTGTTTTTTGATGTTAGACTTCAAGCTAGCTTCGACACTTTTCTCTTTCACTCTCTTCAAAAGGCTTCTTGATTCCTTTTCACTTTCTGCCTCCAGAGTAGTACAGTTTGCATATATGAAATGTTAATTATTTTCCCAGAAACCTTAATTCCAGCTTTTGAATCATCTAGCCTGACATTTTGCATTATGGACTCTGCATAGAAGTTAAGTAAATAAGGTGATGCTTTATAGCCTTGTCTTATTCATTTTCCAACTAAAACTAATAGGCTGTTTCTAAATGTTGCTGCTTAGCCAGCAAACAGGTTCCTGATGAACAAGTAAAATGATCTGCTACTCCCATGTCTTTGAGGGCTTGTCACATTTTGCTATAATCCACACAGTTTAAGGTTTTAGTCAATGAAACAGAAACAGTTTTCCCCCCCTGGAACTTTCTTTCTCCACAATCAGTTGAATGTTGTCAATTTGGTCCCTAATTTTTCTGCATCTTCAAAAACTAATCTACTCTTCTGGTAATTCTCAGTTCACATATTGTTGAAGACTAAGTTGAAAAGTCATGAGCATAATCTTTCTGGCATGTGAAATGAGTACAATGGTTTGGTTATTTGTTCATCATTCTTTAGACATTCTATCTAGATATAATCCCTTAAATGTATTCATCTTCTTCACTTCGTGTTCATAAAGTATGTTATTTAGGTTATACTTTTATGGTCTAATGGTTTTCCCAACTTCAATTTTGTAATAAGAAACTCATGATCTGAAACCTAGTCAGTCACAGATCTTTTTTGATTATTATAGCTTTTCATTTACAAGATATATGCATGAGTAATTTTACAGCATTGACAATTGCAAAACCTTTTGTTCCAACTTTCTTGCAATATTCTTGCACATACAGGTCTCTTTCCCTTCTTTAAAATCTCTTTGGGATATAAGCCCAGTAGTAACACTGCTGGATCAAAGGGTATGTATAGTTTGATAACTTTTTGAGCATAGTTCCAAATTGCTCTCCAGAATGGCTGGATGTATTCACAATTCCACCAACAATGTATCAGTGTCCCTATTTATCCACATCCCCTCCAACACTGCACATTATCTTTCCCTGTCATTCTAGCCAATCTGACAGAGGTGTAGTGGTATCTCAGAGTTGTCTTAATTTACATTTCTCTGATTGGGATATAAACTGATCTTTTCTAATCTAGTGACCACAATTGAATTTTCCAAATCTGCTGATATATTGAGTGCAACACTTTAACAGCATCATCTTTTGGGATTTTAAATAGTTCAGCCAGAATTCCATCATCTTCACTAGTCTTATTATTATCAATGCTTCCCAAGCCATTTGACTTCATTCTCCAGGATGTCTGGCTCTAGACCATTATGATTGCCAATGATAGTGAGATCTTTCTTGTATCGTGTTTCTTTGTATAGTTCTTTTTTTTTTTTAATTTGTATAGTTCTTTTGTATATTCTTTCTCCCTCTTATTAATCTCATTTGCTTCTGTTAAATCCTACTGTTTTTATCTTTTATTGTGTTCATTTCTGTATGATAATTTCTCTGATATTTCTAATTTTCTCCAAAAGATGGTCTTTTTCATTCTCTTCTTCTATTTCTTTGCCTTACTCATTTAGGAAAACTTTCTTATTCTTCCGTGTTATTCTCTGGAATCCACATTCAATTAGGCATATCTTTTATTTCTTTTTATCTTTAATATTTTTTCTTTCCTCAGCTATTTGTTTCTTTGGAATGTTGTTTTGTTGCTGTTGCCTATACAATATTTCAAATCGTTTCATATGGCTAGAAATAGTTTCAATTTCTTCATCTGAGAATTGTCTGTTCATATCCTTTGACCATTTATCAATTGGAGAATGGCTTGATTTCTTATAAATTAGAGTCAATTCCCTATATATTTTGGAAATGAGGCCTTTATCAGAACCTTTGACTGTAAAAATGTTTTCCCAGTTTATTGCTTCCCTTCTAATCTTGTCTGCATTAGTTTTGTTTGTACAAAAACTTTTCAATTTGATATAATCAAAATTTTCTATTTTGTGGTCAATAGTGATCTCTAGTTCTTCTTTGGTCATAAATTCCTTCCTCTTTCACAGATCTGAGAGGTAAACTATCCTATGTTCCTCTAATTTATTTATAATCTCATTCTTTATGCCTATGTCATGAAGCCATTTTGACCTTCTCTTGGTGTACGGTGTTAAGTGTGAGTCAATGCCTAGTTTCTGCCATACAATTTCCAATTTTCCCAGCAATTTTTCTCAAACAGTAAGTTCTTATCCCAAAAGCTATGATCTTTGGGCTTGTCAAACACTAAATTATTAAAGTTATCGACTGTTTTGTCCTTTGAACCTAATCTATTCCACTGATCCTTCCACTGATTCTTAGCCAATACCAAATGGTTTTGGTAACTGCTGCTTTATAATATAATTGTAGATCTGGTACAGCTAGACCATCTGCATTTGATTTTTTTTTCATTAATTCTCTTGAAATTCTTGACCTTTTGTTTTTCTGTATGAAATTTGTTGTTATTTTTTCTAGGTCATTAAAATAGTTTTTTGGGAGTCTGATTGGCATAGTGCTAAATAAATAGACTAGTTTAGGTAGTATTGTCATCTTTATTATATTTGCTTGCCCAATCCAAGAGCATTTAATTTTTTTCCCAACTGGTTAGATCAGACTTAATTTGTGTGGGAAATGTTTTGTAATTGTGCTCATATAGTTTCTGATTTTCCCTTGGCAGATATATTCCTAAATATTTTATACTATCCATTGTTACTTTAAATGGAATTTTTCTATGTAACTCTACCTGTTGGATTTTGTTAGTAATATATAAAAATGCTGATGATTTATGTGGGTTTATTTTGTATCCTGCAACTTTGCTAAAGGTGTGGGTTATTTCTAATAGCTTTTTAGTAGAATCTCTGGGGTTCTCTAAGTTTACCATCATATCATCAGCAAAGAAAGATAATTTGGTTTCTTCCTTACCTACTCTAATTCCTTTAATCTCTTTCTCAACTCTTATTGCCAAAGGTAGCATTTCTAATACAATATTGAATAGTAATGGTGACAGTGGGCAACCTTGTTTCACTCCTGATCTTATTGGGAATGGTTGCAATTTATCCTCATTACATATGATGCTTACTGATGGTTTTAAATAGATGCTACTGATTATTTTAAGATACAGTCCATTTATTCCTATACTCTCAAGTGTTTTTAATAGGAATAAATGTTGGATTTTATCAAATGCTTTTTCTGCATCTATTGAGGTGATCATATGGGTTTTGTTAATTTGGTTATAAATATGGCCAATTATACTGATAGTTTTCTTAATATTGAACTAGCCCTGCATTCCTGATATAAATCCTACTTGATCATTCCTGGGGATGATTTTCTGTAGTCTTTTTGCTAATATTTTTTATTTAAGATTTTTGCATCAATATTCATTAGGGAGATTGGTCTATATTTTTTTCTCTGTTTTCAACTTAGCTGGTTTAGGTATCAGTACCATGTCTGTGTCATAAAAGGAGTTTGGTAGGACTCCTTCATTCCCTGTTTTTTCAAATAGTTTATATCGCATTGGGGCTAATTGTTCTTTAAATGTTTAGTGGAATTCACCTATCAATCCATCTGGTCCTGGGGATTTTTTCTTAGGAAGCTGATTAATAGCTTGCTCTATTTCTTTTTCTGAAATGGGACTATTTAAGCAATTTACTTCTTCCTCTGTTAATCTGGGAACCCTATATTTTTGGAGGTAGTCATACATTTCACTTAGGTTATCAAATGTATTGGCATAAAGTTGGGCAAAGTAACTCCTTATTATTTCTCTAATTACCTCTTCATTGGTGGAAAGTTCTCCCTTTTCATTTTTAAGACTAATAATTTGAATCTCTCATTTTTCTAATCAGATTTACCAAAGGTTTATCTATTTTATTGATTTTTTCATAAAACCAACTCTTCTTAGTTTTATTTATTACTTCAATAGTTTTTTTTTAACTTTCAATGTTATTAATTTCTCCTTTTAATTTTAGAATTTCAAGTTTAGTATTTGATTGAGGGTTTTTAATTTGGTCTTTTTCTAGCTTTTTAAGTTGTAAGTCCAATTCATTGATCTTCTCTTTCTCCATTTTATTCAAGTAAGCATCTAAAGATATAAAATTTCCCCTTATTACTGCTTTGGCTGCATCCCTTAAACTTTGGTATTATGTCTCATCATTCTCATTATCTTGAGTGAAATTATTGTGTCTATAATCATCCAATCATTCTTTAAGATGAGATTATTTAGTTTCCAATTACTTTTTGGTCTATTTACCCCTAACTTTTTGTTGAATGTAGTTTTTATTGCATTGTGATCTGAAAAGAAAGCTTTTACTATTTCTGCCTTCCTGCATTTAATTTTGAGGTCTTTATGTCCTAATCTATGGTCAATTTTTGTATAGGTTCCATGAACTGCTGAGAAGAAAGTATACTCCTTTCTGTCACCATTCAGTTTTCTCCAAAGATCTATCATATCTGATTTTTCTAATATTCTAGTTACCTCTTTAATTTCTTTCTTATTTTGTAGTTTATTTAATTCTGAGAGTGCAAGGTTGAGATCTCCCACTATTATAGTTTTGCTGTCTATTTCTTCTTGCAACTCTCTTAACTTCTCCTTTAGGAAGTTAGATGTTATACCACTTGGTGCATATATGTTTAGTATTGATATTGCTTCATTGTCTATGCTATCCTTCAGCAAGATATAGTTTTCTTCTTTAACTCTTTTAACTAGATCAATTTTTGCTTTTGCTTGATCTGAGACAAGGATGGCTACCCCTGCTTTTTTTACTTTATCTGAAGCATAATAGATTCTGCTCCAGCCTTTTACCTTTATTCTGTATGTATCACTCTGCTTTAAATGTCTCTCTTGTAAACAATATTATAGGGTTCTGACTTTTGATTCAGTCTGCTATCCGCCTTTGCTTTATGGGTGAGTTCATCCCATTCATATTTATGGTTAAAATTACTAATTCTGAATTTCCTGCTATCTTATTATGCCCAGATTATGCTTTTCTTTTTCTTGCCCCCTCTTAACCTTTTTCACAGTATTAAACTTATGGGCCCCACTTGTGTCTCACCACTCTCCCTCTTTAGAGTCCCTCCCCACTTTGAATCTCTTCCCCTTTCTTGTACCCTTCCCTTATTACTCTTTCCCTTTTCCCTTTTCCTCTTCCTCTTTTTAATGAGGTGAGAGAAGATTATCTGTAAAACAAATATGTCAATTATTTTCTCTTTGAGCCAACTCTGATGAGAGTAGGATTCATACAATGTTCTTACCCCTCTCTAAATTCCCTCAGATATGATGTTTCCTTTGCTTCTTCATGGGATGTAGTTTCCCTCTTTCTATCTCCCCTTTCCTCTTTTTATGACACTATCCCCTTTCTATTTCTACTTCCCTTTTTTATGTTATATCAGTAAAATCAAATTATACATGTAGTCATTATGTATAGCCACAACAGAAATACAGTTCTCAAGAGTTCCTTTTACCTTTTTCTGCTTCTCTTGAGACCTATGGTTGGAGATCAAATTTTTTGTTTAGATCTGTTTTTTTTTCCTTAGAAATAATTGGAATTCATCTGTTTCATTAAATGTCCATCTTCTTCCATGGAAAAAAATGATCAACTTATCTGGGTAGTTTATTCTTGGCTGCATTCCAAGTTTTTTGCCTTTTGGAATATTAGATTCTAGGCCCTTCAATCCTTTAATGTGGAGGCAACCAGATCTTGAGTGATCCTTATTGTGGCACCTCAGTATTTGAATTTTTTTTCTGGATACTTTTAATATTTTTTCCTTAGTCTAATAGTTCTGAAATTTGGTTACAATATTCCTTGGAGTTTTTATTTTAGGGTCTTTTTCAGAAGGTGTTCAATGAATTCTTTCAATGCCTATTTTACATTCTGATTCTATTACATCTGGGCAGTTCTTTGATGATTTCCTGTAAAATAGTATCTAGGCTCTTTTTTCATCATAATTTTTGGGAAGTCCAATAATCCTCAGATTCTCTCTCCTAGATCTACTTTCCACATCTGTCATTTTTCCAAATAGATATTTAACATTTTTTTTTCTAATTTTTCTTTTTTTTAGGTTTTGCTTGACCAATTCTTGATGTCTCAATGAATCTATTTGTTCAGTTCTGATTTTTAATGAGTTATTTTCTTCATTAGCTTTTAAAAATTCTTTTTGTATATGTCCAATTGAGTTTTTATTTATTTATTTATCTTTTCTTTTCTTTTCTTTAAAAATTTTTTTTTTATTTTATAATAACTTTTTATTGACAGAACCCACTCCAGGGTAATTTTTTACAACATTATCCCTTGCACTTACTTCTGTTTTGATTTTTCCCCTCCCTCCTTCCACCCCCTCTCCTAGATGGCAAGCAGTCCTATCTATGTTAAATATGTTGTAATATATCCTAGATATAATATATGTATGCAGAAAGGAACAGTTCTCTTGTTGCACAGGAAGAATTGGATTCAGAAGGTAAAAATAACCTGGGAAGAAAAACAAAAATGCAAGCAGGTTACATTCATTTCCCAGTGTTCTTTCTTTGGGTATAGCTGCTTCTGTCCATCCTTGATCAATTGAAATTGAGTTAGATCTCTTTGTCAAAGAAATCCACTTTCCTCAGAATACATCCTCATACAGTATCGTTGTTGAAGTATATAATGATCTCTTGGTTCTGCTCATTTCACTTAGCATCAGTTCATGTAAGTCTCTCCAAGCCTCTCTGTATTCATCTTGCTGGTCATTTCTTACGGAACAATAATATTCCATAACATTCATATACCACAATTTACCCAACTATTCTCCAATTGACATCCATTCAATTTCCAGTTTCTAGCCACTACAAACAGGGCTTCCACAAACATTTTGGCACATACAGGTTCCTTTCCATTCTTTAGTATTTCTTTGGGATCTAAGCCCAGAAGTAACACTGCTGGATCAAAGGGTATGCACAGTTTGATAACTTTTTGGGCATAATTCCAGCTTGCTCTCCAGAATGGTTGGATTTGTTCACAACTCCACCAACAATGCATCAGTGTCCTAGTTTTCCCGCATCCCCTCCAACATTCATCATTATTTTTTCCTGTCATCTTAGCCAATCTAACAGATGTGTAGTGATATCTCAGAGTTGTCTTAATTTGCATTTCTCTGATCAATAGTGATTTGGAACACTTTCATATGAGTGGTAATGGTTTCAATTTCATCATCTGAAAATTGTCTGTTCATATCCTTTGAACATTTATCAATTGGAGAATGGCTTGATTTCTTATAAATTAGAGTCAATTCTCTATATATTTTGGAAATGAGGCCTTTATCAGAATCTTTAACTGTGAAGATGTTTTCCCAGTTTGTTGCTTCCCTTCTAATTTTGTTTGCATTAATTTCGTTTATACAAAGGCTTTTTAATTTGTTATAATCAAAATTTTCTATTTTGTGATCAGTAATGGTCTCTAGTTCATCTTTGGTCACAAATTTCTTTCTCCTCCACAAGTCTGAGAGATAAACTATCCTATGTTCCTCTGATTTATTTATAATCTCGTTCTTTATGCCTAAATCATGGACCTATTTTGATCTTATCTTGGTATACAGTGTTAAGTGTGGGTCCATGCCAATTGAGTTTTTAAATGAATTGTTTGCTGTATGGAATTTTTTTCCATTTCACTAATTTTTTTTAGTGAGTTATTTTCTTTTTCCAATTCACAAATTCTACTTTCTTGGGAATTCTTTATCTTTTCCAATTCATAAGTCCTACTTTCCTGGGATTTTTTTTACCTTTTCCAATTCAAAAATTCTGTTTCCTCGCACTTCCTGGGAATTCTTTACCTTTTTCAATTCACATTTTAGGAAATTGTTACTTTCTTGCATAGCTTATCTTTCCTTTCCTCATTTTTCTTCTAACTCTCTTTTAAGATTTTAATAGCCTCTTCTAGGAGAGCATTATGTGATGAGGGCCAGATAACATTCCCCTTTGGGGCATTGTCTGGAGACTGTTTGCTATTAATCTCCTTGGGGTTGAAAACCTGCTCTCTTTCTGTATAGAAGCTATTGATCATCCTTTGATTTTTTTTTTTTACTCATTTTTAAAGCTTATAAAGTCTGCCTTTAGGGCAAGGAGGTTACCAGCTTCCTCTCCAAAGTAGGGATGGGTATATGGATAGTAGCTGTCTTGTAAACAGACTGCATAGAATGGTGAGGTATGGGAATGCTCTGGGAAAACGTTCCCTACTGAAAGTGGTTCAGACCTGGTTAGCACTGGCCCAAGCTGCAGAAGTTCCCAGTGAAGAAGCCCACTGTGTGGATTAGTGACTGCCCTGGGGCTAGAGGCTGAGCAGTGAAAGCATCACTACCCCAGACCAAAGCCTACCATGAGGCTGTAAGTATTAGCAGCTGACCAGCAAATAGCCCCGCCTGGATCAGAAGTGTCTCTGCCCAAGCAAACACTGTCACATGTGGAAGTTCTATTGCCTCAGGTTGAGCCCCACACTGTGCAGATTAGAGGCTGTCCTGGGCTGTGCCCCCCTGCCATGCAGATTTGTGACTGCCCTGAGCAAAAGCCCCATATTGCAGAATGCAGCTGCAGAGCTATGTTATGGTCTGTGATGAATCACTCACTTCCTATTTTGGGTGGGTATAGCCAATCCTGTTAAGTTCTGGCATTTTTTAGAGTACCCTCTACTTTTGGCCTTAATTTCTCTGATGGTCTACTGCTTTGTAACCAAGTCAGAGCAATCAGGCTATGCCAGAGTTGTCTCTAAATTTTCTAACCACAGAGGCCACTCCCTCCCTGGTCCACTCCTTTTGGTAGCCTCTCCTATTTCCCTACTTGCACTGATCTGCTCTAGGCTCTCAAGACAAACTTTCTCTGGCAAACTTCCAGATTATCTTCAGCTGATGAGTTATTGTCCCTCTAATCTTCATGAATTTTACCAGTCAAGCCCCACTTTTGAGGCTGAATTTAATAATTGGTCATGAGGATGAAAGGAGCTTAGAAAGTCGGTGTACCTTCTCCACCATCTTGGCTCCACCCCCTTTCCTCTCCCCTCTCCCCCCCCCCCCAGTTTTGTTTTAGGTGATTGTATTGAGATTCTTCATTTTTAATTGCATAGTATATAATCAATCTGATTTTCTTATTGTCCATATGGTAAAGTTTATGTGAAGAGTTGTTTTGGGTTGTTAAAAAATGTTATTACCAGTAAGTTATCTTGACAAAATTCTATCAGTCTCTGCCCTGCTTCAGTTTATATGCCAATGCCAAAGTTACTTGTTATTTTAATGATCTTTTAATTTTCTTCTTTAACAGGCCACTCTTGGGTGATGGATGTACTATCTATTTTTGGGGGGATGTACTATCTATATTTTAGGAGTTATAAATCTTCATCAAACTGATCAAATCTGGCCTCTTTAACATCAGTTGTTGGAGCATAGACTTGTATATTGATGTTGAATGGTTTGCTCATTTTTAAAATTATACTTCAGTATTTCTTTTCTTATCCTTGTATTGACTATGATGACTACTCCATTTCTCCTAAGGAATTCTTGCCCATGGAAGTATATATAATAATGTAATGATTAGACTCACCTATTTCCATCCATTTAAGTTCACTGACACTGACACCTAAGATATGAATTTTAATCCTTCCTCCTCCTGTTTGACAACATTCAGTTTACTTTCATTAATAGAGCTTATGTTCCAGATTACTATGAAATATTGATCTTTAGCTGAACTTCCTTTTAGCTTTGGTTCAGCTATTTAATTAGTACTGGTGTTACTTGTAGTTACTCTCTGTTCTTTCCCAGTAGCACATTGGACATGTTTCAATCTGAGGAGTTCATCTTCCAATGCCATCTCTTTTATAATTTAATTCATATTATTCCTATGCAATGATACGGGGATGGTTTGACATTTTCTTCTTCAGTGGATCATCTTTTGCCAACACTTTCCACTATTTCCTTTTCCATTTCTACCAACTCATTTTACAATTAGAAGAAATGGAAACAATCAGGGTTGATTGAGTTGGTTAGGATCACACAGCTAGTAAGTATCTGAGGCTGAATTCAAAATCATGAAGATGAGTCTTCCAGATTCCAAGCTCAGTTCTCTATTCACCATACTACCTAGCTACCTAAGACTAAAATAATTATACTTCTTGCGAGCAATCTCAACCTGAACAACAAAAGCTTGTGCTGGGTACTATTATTGTCCATTCAACAAAAGTTAGAGTGGTTTGGGTTTGTTTTCTTCATTGACTCTTTCACATTTACCTAGAAAAATGGTCAAGTCCTTTCAATAAAAATAAAAACAAAAACAATTTCTCTTTTTCCATGTATCACATTCTGAGATAGTTAAAGCTCATTTCACTAAAAAACTGCTTAAAAAGTCATCCACACATGATGTCTCAATTTCTTCATTTCTCATTCTCTTTCTAACTCTTGACAATCTTAGAGGCTTCTGCCTCTAAGATGTAGGTTACTACTGACCTCTGAACCCCTGAGTGCAGTGACTTTTTTCTCAATCCTTCGCTGATTTTTTTAGAATTTTTTTTTGACTCTTATATATCTTTATTGTAATTACATCATTACAGCATACTGATTATGTGTGAACTTAGAGAACCATTACATCACCATGCTAAGAACTAAGTATATATATAAACTAATTAACCATTGTCTTATCAATTCCTCTGAGTTAACACCTAGTTTCAAGTATACTTCTCCAGAGTTCTGACTCTCTAGCTACATCTCCCACTTTCTTTTGTTTTAAAACATAGATGGTCACGCCCTCCCTGACTTCTCAGGGAAGTGAGAACCCCAAAAAAGGATGTGACCTTCCCTGATGTCTCAGGAAGGGAGGTGAAAACACCAGAGAGAAATGGGGAGTCAAACCAGATTTTGTTAGAAGGTTTCTGAAGGTCACTTGAAACAGATATACATAAACTCATCAGCATGGGAGGTATTACACAAGTACATAGCAATATAGCACAGACTAGTAGTTATGACTTTCCCCACAGCCAGCACAGACTCAATGTGGTGTAACAAATATGAATTGTACATGCAAATAGTGATATAACAAACAATATGAATCAACATGGTATTGTAAAAAGATATCCATAAGTCCTAGAAGGAGGGTATATAAATAACAATAACACACACACCTCCTTCAGCAGCCAAGAGATAGTCCAAAACCATTCTATTGTTCATTACTTCATGTGTCAGGGAATCCAATGATGCCTGCAGATTTTGAAGTCCTGCAACTGTCTTATTAGGTGTGAGAGAATCCAATGATTCCTGAAAGTTTTGAAGTCCTGCAATAATCTCATTATGTGTTAGGGAATCCAATGATTCCTGCAGATTTTGAAGTCCGAAACAGTCTTATTAAGGTTTTAGAGAATCCAATGATTCCTGTGGGTTCTGAAGTTCTGTAACAATCTTGTCAACAATTTTTTTATGTTCATGAATCAATTGTCATACAAATTGGGTTAGCAGTCATGCTTTTTCAATGGCACACATGGTCAGAGATGGAACCACCTGATATTTCCTGAGTTTTCTCCTTTGTTTCGAGGGTATTCACTTTTTCTGTTTCTCTCTAATGGACAAGGAGAATACAGCTCGTTGGCACCCATCTGATTCCTTCTCCATCTGTAAAGATACAAGCAAACCCTCTCCCCCCAGTTAACCTATCTGGTCCCTTCCATTCACCACTTTCTGGATCTTGCCACATCACCTGGCGATTATCTTGGAGCTGCTCACACTGTACACTGCCCTTCTGTGGAGTTATAAAACCTGCATTCTCCCCAATTATAATTCTTTTCTTCTATTGGATTGCTTTATGGCTGATTGATCATGTAATCCCTTTCCTTCATCAGATTGCCTTTTGGTTGATTCATCATATTAGAGTACTGAATTTTTAAGGATTCTCTGGGTGTAACCTCCGCTGCCATCATGCCCCATCTGTTTTTTGCCTGGGGACCCAGAGCTGGGCTCCACCTCTCATTTCCCTGAGTCAGTCTACATTCTAATGTCCACTGGAAGCCTCTGTTGCATTTTGGACATAGGGTTTTGGGTCTTGTTCTCTCATTCTGTCTTCTCACTCTATCCCTATACCAACATTGAGCTTTCAGATGCCCTGTTTTACCACATTGAAAGCATCAACGAGTCTCTCTGGAAGTCTCTTACCAAAAGGCACCCTGTCTTCCCATGTTCTGCACCATATCCTGAGTATAAAAGGCATTTGTGCCCACTGTGGCGCAGCATTTTATGATTTTTTTTTTATTTTGCATATTTAGTTTCTTTTTTTTTTTAATTTTATTTAATAATAACTTTGTATTGACAGAATCCATGCCAGGATAATTTTTACACAGCATTATCCCTTGCAATCACTTATGTTTCGTTTTTTCCCCTCTCTCCCTCCTCCCTCCCCCCCAAGATGGCAAGCAGTCCTATATATGTTAAATATGTTGCAGTATATCCTAGATACAATACATATTAGCAGAACCGAACAGTTCTCCCGCTGCACAGGGAGAATTGGATTCAGAAGGTAAAAATAACTCGGGAAGAAAATCAAAAATCAAATAGTTCACATTCATTTCCCAGTATTCCTTCTTTGGGTGTAGCTGTTTCTGTCCATCATTTATCCAATGAAACTCAGTTAAGTCTCTTTGTCAGAGAAATCCACTTCCATCAGAATACATCCTCATACAATATCGTTGTCGAAGTGTATAATGATCTTCTGGTTCTGCTCATCTCACTTAGCATCAGTCCATGTAGGTCTCTCCAAGCCTCTCTGTATTCATCCTGCTGGTCATTCCTTACAGAGCAATAATATTCCATAACATTCATATACCACAATTTACCCAGCCATTCTCCAATTGATGGGCATCCATTCATTTTCCAGTTTCTAGCCACTACAAACAGGGCTGCTACAAACATTTTGGCACATACAGGTCCCTTTCCCTTTTTTAGTATCTCTTTGGGGTATAAGCCCAATAGAAACACTGCTGGATCAAAGGGTATGCACAGTTTGATAACTTTTTGGGCATAATTCCAGATTGCTCTCCAGAATGACTGGATTCGTTCACAACTCCTCCAACAATGCATCAGTGTCCCCGTTTTCCCGCATCCCCTCCAACATTCATCATTATTTTTTCCTGTCATCTTAGCCAATCTGACAGGTGTGTAGTGATATCTCAGATTTGTCTTAATTTGCATTTCTCTGATCAATAGTGATTTGGAACACTCTTTCATGTGAGTGGTAATAGTTTCAATTTCTTCATCTGAAAATTGTCTGTTCATATCCTTTGACCATTTATCAATTGGAGAATGGCTTGATTTTTTATAAATTTGAGTCAGTTCTCTATATATTTTGGAAATGAGGCCTTTATCAGAACCTTTAATTGTAAAGATGTTTTCCCAGTTTGTTGCTTCCCTACTAATCTTGTTTGCATTTGTTCTGTTTGTACAAAGGCTTTTTAATTTGATATAATCAAAATTTTCTATTTTGTGATCGGTAATGGTCTCTAGTTCATCTTTGGTCACAAATTTCTTTCTCCTCCATAAGTCTGAGAGATAAACTATCCTATGTTCCTCTAATTTATTTATGATCTCATTCTTTATGCCTAGATCATGGACCCATTTTGATCTTATCTTGGTATGTGGTGTTAAGTGTGGGTCCTTGCCTAATTTCTGCCATACTAATTTCCAGTTATCCCAGCAGTTTTTATCAAATAATGAAATCTTATCCCAAAATTTAGAATCTTTGGGTTTGTCAAACACTAGATGGCTATAGTTGACTATTCTGTCTTGTGAACCTAACCTTTTCCACTGATCAACTAATCTATTTCTAAGCCAATACCAAATGGTTTTGGTGACTGCTGCTTTATAATATAATTTTAGATCAGGTACAGCTAGACCACCTTCATTTGATTTTTTTTCATTAATTCCCTTGAGATTCTCGACTTTTTATTGTTCCATATGAATTTTGTTGTTATTTTTTCTAAATCATTAAAATATTTTCTTGGAAGTCTGATTGGTATAGCACTAAATAAATAGATTAGTTTAGGGAGTATTGTCATCTTTATTATATTCGCTCGGCCTATCCAAGAGCACTTAATATTTTTCCAATTATTTAAGTCTGACTTTATTTGTGTGAAAACTTTTTTGTAATTTTGCTCATATAATTCCTGACTTTCCTTTGGTAGGTAGATTCCCAAATATTTTATGGTATCAACAGTTATTTTGAATGGAATTTCTCTTTGTATCTCTTGCTCTTGCATTTTGTTGGTGGTGTATAAGAATGCTGAGGATTTATGGGGATTTATTTTGTATCCTGCTACTTTGCTAAAATTATGAATTATTTCTAATAGCTTTTTAGTAGAATCTCTGGGGTTTTCTAGGTATACCATCATATCATCTGCAAAGAGTGATAGTTTGGTTTCCTCATTGCCTACTCTAATTCCTTTAATCTCTTTCTCGACTCTTATTGCAGAGGCTAGTGTTTCTAATACAATATTGAATAATAATGGTGATAGTGGGCAACCTTGTTTTACTCCAGATCTTACTGGGAAAGGTTCCAGTTTTCCCCCATTGCATATGATGCTTACTGAAGGTTTAAAATATATGCTCCTAACTATTTTAAGGAAAAGTCCTTTTATTCCTATGCTCTCAAGTGTTTTTATTAGGAATGGCTGTTGGATTTTATCAAATGCTTTTTCTGCATCTATTGAGATGATCATATGGTTTTTGTTTGTTTGGTTGTTGATATAGTCAATTATGTTAATAGTTTTCCTAATATTGAACCAGCCCTGCATTCCTGGTATAAATCCTACTTGGTCATAGTGTATTATCCTGGGGATGATTTTCTGTAATCTTTTTGCTAATATTTTATTTAAGATTTTAGCATCAATATTCATTAGGGAAATTGGTCTATAATTTTCTTTCTCTGTTTTCAGCCTACCTGGTTTAGGTATCAGTACCATATCTGTGTCATAAAAGGAGTTTGGTAGGACTCCTTCAATCCCTACTTCTTCAAATAGTTTATTTAGCATTGGAGTTAATTGATCTTTAAATGTTTGATAGAATTCAGATGTAAATCCATCTGGTCCTGGGGTTTTTTTCTTAGGGAGTTGATTGATAGTTTGTTCTATTTCTTTTTCTGAGATAGGAGTGTTTAGGATATTTACTTCTTCCTCTGTTAGTTTAGGCAAGTTATATTTTTGAAGCTATTCTTCTATTTCATTTAAGTTGTCGAATTTATTGGCATAAAGTTGGGCAAAGTAACTCCTAATTATTGCTCTAATTTCCTCTTCATTAGTGGTGAGTTCTCCCTTTTCATTTTTAAGACTAACAATTTGATTTTCCTCTTTCCTTTTTTTAATCAGATTTACTAAGGTTTTGTCTATTTTGTTGGTTTTTTCATAGAACCAACTCTTAGTTTTATTAATTAATTCAATAGTTTTTTTACTTTCAATTTTATTGATCTCTCCTTTTATTTTTTGAATTTCAAGTTTAGTGTTTGATTGGGGGGTTTTAATTTGTTCCTTTTCTAGCATTTTTAGTTGCAAGCCCAATTCATTGACCTTCTCTTTCTCTATTTTATACAAATAGGCCTCTAGAGATATGAGATTTCCCCTTATTACCACTTTGGCTGCATCCCATACATTTTGGTATGATGTCTCATTATTATCGTTTTCTTGGATGAAGTTATTAATTATGTCTATAATTTGCTGTTTCACCCAATCATTCTTTAGTATGAGATTATTTAGTTTCCAATTATTTTTTGGTCTACTTTCCTGTGGCTTTTTATTGAATGTAATTTTCAATGCATCATGGTCTGAAAAGGATGCATTCACTATTTCTGCCTTACTGCATTTGAGTTTGAGGTTTTTATGTCCTAATATATGGTCAATTTTTGTATAAGTTCCATGAACTGCTGAAAAGAAGGTGTACTCCTTTCTGTCCCCATTACATTTTCTCCAGAGATCTATCATATCTAATTTTTATAGTATTCTATTTATCTCTTTGACTTCTTTCTTATTTATTTTGTGGTTTGATTTATCTAATTCTGAGAGTGAAAGGTTGAGATCTCCCACTATTATAGTTTTACTGTCTATTTCTTCTTGCAGCTCTCTTAATTTCTCTTTTAAGAATTTAGATGCTACACTACTTGGTGCATATATGTTTAATATAGATACTTCTTCATTATCCATGCTACCCTTTAGCAAGATATAGTGCCCTTCCTTATCTCTTTTGATTAGATCAATTTTTGCTTTAGCTTGATCTGAGATCAGGATGGCTACCCCTGCTTTTTTGGCTTCACCTGAAGCATAGTAGGTTTTGCTTCAACCTTTTACCTTTAACCTGCATGTATCACCCCACTTCAGGTGTGTTTCCTGTAAACAACATATTGTAGGATTCTGGCTTTTAATCCATTCTGCTAACCACTTCCTCTTTATGGGGGAGTTTACCCCGTTCACGTTTATGGTTAGAATGACCAATTTTGTATTACTTGCCATCTTGTTAACCCCGGTTTATGCTTTCCTCCCTTCTTTCCCCTTTCCCCCCCTTCCCAGTATTAAGCTTGTGAGCACCACTTGCTTCTCACAGCCCTCCCTTTTTTAGTATCCCTCTCCCCCCTTAGAGTCCCCCCCCTAACTTACCCCTTTCCCTCCCAGTTACCGTATTCCCTTCCACTTAGCTTTTTCCTTCCCTTTTCACTTTTCCCTTCTCACTTTTCAATGAGATGGGAGAAGTTTCACCATAGATTGAATATGTCTAAAATTCTTCTCTTAATGCCAATTCTGAAAGCAGTAAAATACTCACTATATTCATCCCTTTCCATTCTTTCTCTCAGATATACTAGGTTTTCTTTGCCTCTTCATGAAATGTAGTACCCCCACTTTCCCTTTTTTCTGGTACAATGTCCTTTCCACATCTAGTTTCTAGAACAAGGTATACATGTATTCTTTATACATCTTTATAGCCGAAATATAGTTCCCAAGATTAATCTTTACCTTTTTGGATTTCTCTTGAGTTCTGTGCTTGTAGATCAAATTTTTTGTTAAGTTCTGGCTTTTTCATCAGAAATAGATGAAATTTGCTTATTTCGTTGAATGTCCATCTTCTTCCCTGGAAAAAGATGCTCAATCTCACTGGGTAAGTTATTTTTGGTTGCATACCAAGTTCCTTAGCCTTTCGGAATATCATATTCCAGGCCCTTCGATCCTTTAATGTGGATGCTGCCAGATCCTGGGTGATCCTTATTGTGGCTCCTTGATACTTGAATTGGGTTTTTCTAGCCGCTTGCAGTATTTTTTCCTTCGCCTGAGGGTTCTGGCATTTGGCCACTATATTCCTTGGTGTTTTGATTTTAGGATCCCTTTCAGTAGGGGATCGATGAATTCTTTCAATGTCTATTTTACCTTCTGTTTCTATGACTTCTGGGCAGTTCTCTTTGATAATTTCCTGGAAAATAGTGTCCAGGCTCTTTTTTTCATCATACTTTTCTGGAAGTCCGATGATTCTCAGGTTGTCTCTCCTGGATCTGTTTTCCAGGTCTGTTGTCTTCCCCAGAAGGTATTTCATATTCTTTTCCATTGTTTGATTTTTTGGGATTTGCTTGACTGATTCTTCTTGTCTTCTCGAGTCATTCAATTCCAATTGTTCGACCCTGATTTTCAGTGAGGTATTTTCTTCACTCACTTTTTAAAGATCTTTTTCTAATTGTCCAATTGAGTTCTTTTGTTCTGTGGAATTTTTTTCCATTTCGCCAATTTTGTTTTCCAGTTCACCAATCCTATTTTTCAAGGATTTGGTTTCTTTATCCACTCTCTCTTTAACTGACTTCTCCAGGCTCTTTTGCCAAGCCTCCCTCTCCTTTTGCAAAGCCTCCCTCTCCTTTCCCCATTTTTCTTCTAGCTCCCTTGTGAGAGCCTTTTAAATTTCCTCCATGAGATTCATCTGTGCTGAGGAACATATGATCTCCTTTGGGGATTCACCTGGGGACTGTTTGTTTTTAGTCTCCTCAGGATTTGGAGTCTGCTCTTTATCTGTATAGAAGCTGTCAAGGGTTAAATTCTTTTTCAGCTTCTTGCTCATTCTGTCTAATAATCAAAGACAAACTATCAAAGAAACAGAAGAAAAAAACCCTTGAATGGAGCCTGCTTTCTTTGGGGGAGGGGCAGGGTATTCGTGAGGCATGGGTCCTACTGTGCTATGGCGCCGGCGCTCTGAGACACTGTGGGGGAGGGGTGGCCAGGTCCCGAGAGACTCCAGCTGTTTGGGGTTGTATTCTTCACCCTCGGTGTTTTTAGCTTCTCTGCTGGGCTGCTGACTTGCTGCCGGAGCAAAGTATCTAATCCTGTAGCAAAGCTCTCCTCGCAGAGACGGCTGCGATCACACCCCACCCCCTCTCCGCTCTACTCAGCTCTGAGCTGCTATCTGTGCTCTCGCTGCAGCTGCTGCCCGCAGACTGCTTCCGATTTAAATACCATCCCCGCCCTCTAGCAAAAACAGACCTTTCTTGACAAGTCTCAAGGCTGGTTTCTCTTGGTAAGTAATTGTATGTTTTTTTTCAGTCGAGCATTAATTCAGAGGCATGAAATGAAATGGATAGTGAGAGAAAAACACGGAGATTACACAGCAGTGTATTTCCTCTCCGCCATCTTGGCCGGAAGTCTTTTTAGAATATTTGGCAGAGTTGACTATTTTATTGTATGCTCTTTTCTTTCTTTGGTTCAGATATATTGTATTTTCTTGATTTTTCTTGTTTTTAAAAACAGTCTCATATTAGAAAATCTCTGGAGTTCAAAGAAATGTTGAAATCCCAGCTTTATTTTGTATCCTACTTGAGTGATTGTCACCTTCATATTTCTGGACCTCATTTGTAAATAAAGTTGGATTAATGTTAGATTAAGTAATTCTTAAAACCTCCTTAACTTTTAATATTTGATTCATGGTTGTGATTCTTCTTTATCTTCAAATGGTTTATCTTTGTATTTTTGATGATATTTTCTCTTTCTCCTGAGCTCTTTAATGTTGATGGCTTTAGAGGTTCTTAAATGCTCTTTTCTATATTTATTTTCCTATTACAATTCAATTTACTACAATAATTTGATCAGTGCAGAGGGTCTCTAAATGTTTATCTATAGTCCTGACTTTTCCTGAGAGCAAAATATGAATCTCAAACTGTGTGAAGAAATAATCCATCATTACCCCAAAGACAATATTTAAAAATTTAAGACTTACATTCCCTCTAGTCTAAATCATTTTTCTGATTTCAAAATTTCTGCCATTTTAGCCACATCATGCTGTTTACTACTTAGGAACCTTTATATTATTTTTTTAATATTTTATTTTATTTTATAATAACTTTATATTGACAGAATCCATGCCAGGGTAATTTTTTTTACAACATTATCCCTTGCACTCACTTCTGTTCCAATTTTTCCCCTCCTTCCCTCCACCCCCTCCCCTAGATGGCAAGCAGTCCTATATAAGTTAGATATGTTGCAGTATATCCTAGATACAATATATGTTTGCAGAATCGAGCAGTTCTCTTGTTGCACAGGGAGAATTGGATTCAGAAGGTAAAAACAACTCGGAAAGAAAAACAAAAATGCAAATAGTTTACATTCGTTTCCCAGTGTTCTTTCTTTGGGTGTAGCTGCTTCTGTCCATCATTTATCAATTGAAACTGAGTCTTTGTCAAAGAAATCTACTTCCATCAGAATACATCCTCATACAATATCGTTGTCGAAGTGTAAAGTGATCTCCTGGTTCTGCTCATTTCACTTAGCATCAGTTCATGTAAGTCTCTCCAAGCCTATTTTTGATGAAAAAGCCAGAACTTAACAAAAAGTTTGATCTACAAATATAGAACTCAAGAGAAATCTAAAAAGGTAAAGATTAATCTTGGGAACTATATTTCTGATATAAAGATGTATAAAGAATACATGTATACCTTGTTCTAGAAAGTAGATGTGGAAAGGACATTGTACCAGAAAAAGGGTAAAGTGGGGGTACTACATCTCATGAAGAGGCAAAGGAAACCTATTATTTCTGAGAGAAAGAATGGAGGGGGATGAATATAGTGGGTATCTTACTGCCTTCAGAATTGGCTTTAAGTGAAAAATCTTAAGACATATTCAATCTATGGTGAAACTTCTCCCACCTCATTGAAAAGTGAGAAGGGAAAAGTGAAAAGGGAAGGAATAAGCTAAGCGGAAGGGAATATGGAAACGGGGAGGGAAAGGGGTAAGATAGGGGGAGGAAATCTAAGAGGGGGGGAGAGATACTAAAAAGGGAGGGGTGTGAGAAGCAAGTGGTGCTCACAAGCTTAATACTGGGAAGGGGGGTAACGGGGAAAGAAGGGAGAAAAGCATAAACAGGGGTTAACAAGATGGCAAGTAATACAGAATTGGTCATTTTAACCATAAATGTAAACGGAGTAAACTCCCCCATAAAGAGGAAGCGGTTAGCAGAATGGATTAAAAGCCAGAATCCTACAATATGTTGTTTACAGGAAACACACCTGAAGCAGGGAGATACATGCAGTTTAAAGGTAAAAGGCTGGAGCAAAATCTACTATGCTTCAGGTGAAGTCAAAAAAGCAGGAGTAGTCATCCTGATCTCAGATCAAGCTAAAGCAAAAATTGATCTAATTAAAAGAGATAAGGAAGGGCACTATATCTTGATATTATTTTGAATGAATGTTGTGATGCTTCGCTTTTCACATTCAATCACCAAGTCTTCTCCTGCATATGCTCCACTATTTCTATTTCTAAGATATATTTTATCATCTTTGCAATCCAATATACTAATCAATCTGCTTCCAGAATAGTCTCCCTTAGGCAGAAACTTAATCAATTATCTCTACTTTATACTGAATAAATTTCAACATCCTTTGTCCAGAACTTAATGTCTTTCACAAAACTTACCATTTTGCATTTGCAGTTTTGACTTATTCAATTTTATCCATAAACTTTATGCTTTGATCACATGAAATTATGGTTTTTTCTGTGAACATGACCTGCGCTTTCCCACTTCCATGCTTTTACTAGTATTTATGACCATTGTTTCCTTGGTCTGAATTATTCTTATCTGTTAAACTCTTACTCATTCTTTAAAGTCTAGTTAAAATGCTTCCTTCTTGAAATCTCTTCTGATCAATCATTATATGTAACTACCTTTCAGCTCAGACCTTTTATAAAATCAATTCAGCACCACTTTAGTGCACATATTATATATATATATATATATATATAATATATATATATATATAATATATATATATATATATATCACACACATATATGTATGTATATATATATATATATATATATATATAATATATATATATATGTTTCCCCTTATAAATTTTCAGCCAGGCAATACCATATTAGAACAAAAAAATGGGTTTAGATCAAAAAGGAACCACAATGGACATCTTGTACTATTCTCTCACTTTTATAGTAAGTATTTAATAAATGTTTGTTGGGTTAAAATGAAAAATTAAATTCTATCATACTAATCTCCATCATTATAATACCATTACAGTAAACCTATATAGGAATGAATGAATAAAGCATTTAATATACACTTTTTGTGCCAAGCATTGGGAATACAAAAATTTTAAAAGACAGAAAAAACAAGACAATCCTTACTCTCAAAGAGTTCACAATCTAACGGGAGAAACTACATATAAGGAAAGTTTGAACAGTGAGCCAAATGAGAAATATCTTATGTTCCTTTGGGTATAGAAGCCTAGTAGAAATTAATGCCACTTTTAAAATGACATTTTACAGCAGTTTCTTTTTTTCTGAAAGGAATTATTTTTTTTGAATTTATTTATTTTTTATTAAAGCTTTTTATTTTTCACAACTTATGCATGGACAATTCTTCAACATTACCGCTTGCAAAATCCTGTATTCCAATTTCCCCTGTTTCCCCATTTGTTCAACCTATCCAAGAGCACTTGATATTTTTCCAATTGCTTAGATCTAACTTTATTTGAGTGGAAAGTGTTTTGTAGTTTTTCTTATTTAGTTCCTGACTTTCCCTTGGTTGATAAATTCCCAAATATTTTATATTATTGACAGATAATTTAAATCGAATTTTTCTTTGTATCTCTTGCTGTTGGATTTTGTTAGTGATGTATAAGGCTGCTGATGATTTATGTGGATTTATTTTGTGATACTGCTGAAGCTGTGGATTATTTCTGATAGTTTAGTTGATTCTCTGGGGTTTTCTAAGTATATATCATATCATCTGCAAAGAGTGATAATTTGGTTTCCTCATTACCTACTCTAATTCCTTTAATCTCTTTTTTCCCCTCTTATTGCCAAGGCTAGCATTTCTAATACAATATTGAATAGGAATGGTGACAGTGGGCAACCTTGTTTCACTCCTGATCTCATTGGGAATGGTTCTAGTGTATCCCCATTACATATGATGCTTGCTGACTGTTTTAAATAAATGCTACTGACTATTTTAAGAAAAATTCCATTTATTCTTATACTCCCTAGTGCTTTTTAATAGGAATGTGTGTTGGATTTTATCAAATGCTTTTTCTCATCTATTGAGATAATCATATTGTTTTTGTTAATTTGGTTGTTGATAAAGTTAATTATGTTGATAGTTTTCCTAATATTGAACCACCCTTGCATTTTTGATATAAATACTAGTTGGTTATGGTGTGTTATCCTAGGGATGACTTTCTGTCATCTTTTTGCTAATATTTTGCTTAAGATTTTTGCATCAATATTCATTAGGGACATTGGTCTATAATTTCTTTCTCTGTTTTTGTCTTACCTGGTTTAGGTGTCAGTACCATGTCTGTATCATAAAAGGAATTTGGTAGAACTCCTCCATTCCCTATGTTTTCAAATAGTTTATATAACATTGGAATTAATTGTTCTTTAAATGTTTGATAGAATTTACATGTAAATCCATCTGGTCCTGGGAATTTTTTCTTGGGGAGTTGATTAGTAGCTTGTTCCATTTCTTTTTCTAAAATGGGTCTATGAAGTGATTTATTTCCTCTTCTGTTAATCTGGACAATCTATTATATTTTTAGGCATTCCTCCATTTCATTTAGGTTGTCAAATTTATTGGCACAAAGTTGGGCAAAATAGCTCCTGATAATTGCTCTAGTTTCCTCTTAATTGGTGAATAGTTCTCCCCTTTCATTTTTGAGACTAACAATTTGATTTTCCTCTTCCCTTTTTCTTATCAAATTAACTAAAGGTTTATCTATTTTGTTGGTTTTTTTCATAAAACCAACTTTTAGTTGTATTTATTAATTCAATAGTTTTTTAGTTTCAATTTTATTGATCTCCCCTTTTATTTTTAGAATTTCAAGTTTGGTATTTGATTGGGGTTTTTAATTTGTTCTTTTTCTAGCTTTTTTAATTGCAAGCCCAATTTACTGATCTTCTCTTTCTCAATTTTATGCAAGTAAGCCTCTAGAGTATAAAATTTCCCTTTATTACCACTTTGGCTGCATCTCACAAATTTTGGTATGTTATCTCATTATTGTCATTCTCTCGGGTGAAATTATTAATTGTGTCAATACTTTGCTGTTTCACCCATGCCTTCTTTAGGATGAAATTATTTAGGTTTCAATTTCTTTTTGGTCTATTTTTACCTTGGCCCTTTATTGAATGTAATTTTTATTGCATCATGATCTGAAAAAAATACATTTACTATTTCTGCCTTTTTGAGTTTTGTTTTGAGGTTTTTATGTTCTTATATATGGTTAATTTTTGTATAGATTCCATGAACTGCCAAGAAGAAAGTGTACTCCTTTTTGTCTCCATTCAATTTTCTCCAAAGATCTATCATATATAGTTTTTCTAGAATTCTATTTACCTCTTTCACTTCTTTGTTATTTATTTATAGTTTGATTTATCTAGTTCTAAGAGAGCAGGGTTGAGATCTTCCACTATTATAGTTTTGCTGTCTCTTTCTTTCTTTCTTTCTTTCTTTCTTTCTTTCTTTCTTTCTTTCTTTCTTCTTTTTTTTTTTGCTTTTTTTTCATAATTATAACTTTTTATTGACAGAATCCATGCCTGGGTAATTTTTTACAACATTATCCCTTGCACTCACTACTGTTCTGACTTTTCCCCTTCCTCCATCCACCTCCTCCCTTAGATGGCAAGCAGTCTTATACATGTTAAATATGTCACAGTATATCTTAGATACAATACATGTGTGCAGAACCAAACAGTTCTCTTGTTGCACAGGAAGAATTGGGTTCAGAAGGTAAAAATAACCCAGGAAGAAAAACCAAAATGCAAACAGTGTACATCCATTTCCCAGTGTTCTTTCTTTGGGTGTAGCTGCTTCTGTCCATCATTGATCAATTGGAATTGAGTTAGATCTCTTTGTTGAAGAAATCCATTTCCATCAGAATACAGTATTGTTGTTGAATTGTATAATGATCTCCTGGTTCTGCTCATTTCACTTAGCATCAATTCATGTAAGTCTCTCCACGCTTCTCTGTATTCATCCTGCTGGTCATTTCTTACAGAACAATAATATTCCATAACATTCATATACCACAATTTACTCAACCATTCTCCAATTGATGGGCATCCATTCATTTTCCAGTTTCTAGCTACTACAAACAGGGTTTCCACAAACATTTTGGCACATACAGGTCCCTTTCCCTTCTTTAGTACCTCTTTGGGGTATAAGCCCAGTAGTAACACTGCTGGATCAAAGGGTATGCACGGTTTGATAACTTTTTGAGCATGGTTCCAAACTGCTCTCCAGAATGGCTGGATGTATTCACAATTCCACCAACAGTGTATTAGTGTTCCTGTTTTCGCACATCCCCTCCAACATCCCGCATTATCTTTCCTTGTCATTCTAGCCAATCTGACAGGTGTGTAGTGGTATCTCAGAGTTGTCTTAATTTGCATTTCTCTGATTAATAATGACTTGGAGCATCTTTTCATATGGCTAGAAATAGTTTCAATTTCTTCATCTGAGAATTGTCTGTTCATATCCTTTGACCATTTAACAATTGGAGAATGGCATGATTTCTTATAAAGTAGAGTCAATTCTCTATGTATTTTGGAAATGATGTTTTTATCAGAATCTTTATCTGTAAAAATGTTTTCCCAGTTTATTGCTTCCCTTCTAATCTTGCCTGTATTAGGTTTTTTTGTATAAAAACTTTTCATTTGATATAATCAAAATTTTCTATTTTGTAATCAATAATGATCTCTAGTTCTTCTTTGGTCATAAATTCCTTCCTCTTTCACAGGTCTGAGAGGTAAACTATCCTATGCTCTTCCAATTTATTTATAATGTTATTCTTTATGCCTAGGTCTTGAACCCATTTTGACCTTATCTTGGTGTATGGTGTTAAATGTGGATTGATGCCTAGTTTTGCCATACTAATTTCCAATTTTTCTCAAACAGTGAGTTTGAGTTCTTATCCCCAAAATTGGGGTCTTTGGGTTTGTCAAACACTAGATTATTAAAATTATTGGCTGTTTTGTCCTCTGAACCTAACCTATTCCATTGATCAACTAATCTATTTCTTAGCCAATACCAAATGATTTTGGTAACCACTGCTTTATAATATAATTTTAGATCTGGTACAGCTAGACCATCTTCATTTGATTTTTTTTCATTAATTCCCTTGAAATTCTTGACCTTTTGTTTTTCCATATGAACTTTGTTTACAACTGGGGAGAATAGAGTATGCAGCTTAAACTACTGAGATACCCCCTGGAGAGGTGAAATCTATTCCTCTCCAGCCACTGGATCCCTTGCCACCAGGCATAGTAGGCTTGACCATTTCACCTCCTGAGAACAGTGTTCTTCCATAAACTGATGTGGGAAACTGGGGAATGTGTAGATAATATCCCAGTCACTAATACAGGTAAACAACGTGTGAGTTATCAACCAGGAGAAGTAGTAGCATCAGGTTTACTGATACAGATTCCCAATAGGTAATCTGGTGATAGTTGCCCAGATTCTGACTCTTAAGTAACAGAATTCAGGAATATTCAGTTATAGTTGACCATCCTATGCTCACTATCTATATAAATGGCAAACCATTAGAAGAATTGGTAGACACAGGTACAAATCATACAGTCATTAGAAGTGCCAACTAGCCCAATCACTGGCCAAAGATTAAGACAGTCTTTGTCTGTCTGGAGTAGGAGGATCAATAGCAGCTGATGCTAATGCTACTCCTTTGAGATGAACATTTGAAGGTGAAACAGGAGTTTTTACTCCTTTTGTAGTTAAAAAAATTCCCATCAATTTGTGGGAAAGAGACATTTTACAACAGTTAGGATTACAAATGAGTATTTAATTTTTTTAGGCAGGACTGCTATTGAAGGATTGCCAACATCTGTTCCTGTTCAATGGAAGACTGATACAATTGTGTGGATAGAACAGTGGCCTGTAAAATATCGTTTTATTACTTAACCAATATTTCACATTGCCAATCTCTCCTAATTCCCAGAATGTCAGGATATCTCTGGCCATTGATCTTTGCAGTGTCAACTAATTCTACCTAGCATGCCTTCTCTGAGGCCTTCAGAGATCTCTGGCTATGATTTCTTGAATCGTAGTTTAATAACCGATAGTGGGCTCAAGAATAGCCATGTGCAAACTTAAAGCCTTTATTATACTACCTCACATAATGCCTTGACTCATTAACTCCCTAGTGAACATCTGGTCTGAAGACCCATGTCTTCACTATCAAGCTCCTTACCTCTCTTGTCTATCCATCCACTTGGCTCAGCTACTCCAGGATAAAGAGCATGACCTGCTGCTTACAGTGGGCTTAAAAAGCATCTATGAGGTAACACATACAACCAATCAGAAAGGGAGCCTTCTCCAGTTAAGAAGCTATCTCAATATGATTAAGATCCCACCCATAGGCAGTCCCTAACCATAGAGAATTACTTCTGGGGCACTAAAATCTCCTGTTGCACTGTGCTGGCTCATTTAAAGAACCCTTACATGGCCTTTAGCTAGCGCTAAAATTCAGGCCTTGTTAAATATAGTACAGGAGCAACTTGACCAAGTATACTTACAACCTTTTCTTAGTCCTTGGAATTCCCCAGTATTTGCTATAAGAAAGAAATCTGAAAAATGGAGGATGTTGACTGATTTAAAAAAGGTAAATGAACAGATGGAAACTATGGGAACTCTTCAGCCTAGACTTCCATCTCCTACTCAATTGCCTAGAGAATGGCCTCTTTGGGCTATAGACATTAAGGGTTGTTTCTATTTTATCCCTCTAGATAAGGAGGATATGAACAGATTTGCCTTTTCAGTGCCCAGCGTTAACTTAGCTGAGCCTTATAAAATATATGAATGGACAGTTTTGCCACAGGGAATGAAAAACAGCCCCACTATGTGTCAAATGTATGTTGCTGCTGCTCTTACTCCAGTAAGAAAAGAATTTCCAAAAGTAAAGTTATTACATTACATGGATGATATATTGGAATGTGCACCTGAGAAACAAATGTTAGAAGCATGTCTACAAAAGACCATAGAAACATAGAAACACTAAGGAACTACAAATTGCATATAGCTCCAGAAAAAATTCAAAGACATGCTCCTTTTCAATATTTAGGATATGAAGTATACCCTAAGGTACTTGCATTACAAAAACTTTTGTTAAGAACAGAGAAGCTAAATACCTTAAACGATGTTCAGAAATTTATAGGAGATAGCCAATGGATGCATCCAGTGTTAGGCTTGACTACCTATCGATTGCAAGCATAATATGATGTTTTAAGGGGAGACAGTGCTTGAAACTCACCACACCAGTGTACAAAAGAAGCTCAAGAGGCTTTGAGAGAAGTTGAACTGGCTTTATCCAATGTGGTTGAAAGAGTCACTCAAAAACCCTTGGAAATATCAGTTTTTGCTACAACAGAGGCACCCACAGCAGTCCTTCAACAAGGAGACAGTGTGATAGAGTGGATGAACCTCCTAGCACAACCAGAGCAAAGCCTTACTCCTTAACCAATGCTTGTGGCTAGAATTTTATTAAAGGTCATTAAGTGAGAAGAATAATTATCTGGGATAAGACCTGACATCTTTTATACCAATGCACAAATTAATGTATGCCATGAAACCATCCCAGAGTGGCAAATTTTACACACAGGTCTCCATTAAAGATAGCCCAACTATTACATACTTGGCAATGGATTCTTGAAGAAAAGATTTCTAAAGTTCTTCTTAAAGGACCAACTATCTTTACAGATGCATCCAAACATAACATTTGTGCTGTATACTCTTGTGACTTAACTATAAAGAGAGTAGTCAGAAATCCTTTTTCAGTCCACTCAACAGAATGAATTATATGCAATCATTCTAGCTCTTATTATCCAGGAGATATAAATATAATATCTGATTTGGCCTATTCTGTAGGTGTGGCACAAAGAATTGCCACAGCAGAAATAAAATTTGTAGCTTCCAGTATTTATCAGCTCTTTAAGGAATTTCAAGAGCAAGTGAGATAGCATCCAGGTAAGATTTATATCTTGCATGTCCACTCTCATAGAGGACTTCCAGGTCCTATTTTTGATGGAAATTCAAAGATAGATAGCCTTCTAACTGTGTTGACCAATACACCTTTATTTCAGGCAGCCCAAGAATCTCATTCTAAATATCATCAGGCTGCTTGAGCTTTATGTTTGCAATTTGGGATAACAAGAGAGGAAGCTAGGAGCATAGTAAAAGCCTTCCTTTCCATGCTCCTACGCTCCTTCTAGGGAAGAACTCTTGTGGTAGATTAGTGAATCAGTGGAAAAGGTTAGGTTAACAAGACAGAATAGTCAACTATAGCAATCTAGTGTTTGACAAACCCAAAGACCCTAACTTCTGGGATAAGAATTCATTATTTGATAAAAAACTGCTGGGATAATTGGAAATTAGTATGGCAGAAATTAGACATGGACCCACACTTAACACCATATAGCAAGATAAGATCAAAATGGGTCCATGACCTAGGCATAAAGAACGAGATTATAAATAAATTAGAGAAACACAGGATAGTTTATCTCTCAGACTTGTGGAGGAGAAAGAAATTTGTGACCAAAGATGAACTAGAGACCATTACTGATCACAAAATAGAAAATTTTGATTACATCAAATTAAAAAGCCTTTGTACAAATAAAACTAATGCAAACAAGATTAGAAGGGAAGCAAGAAACTGGGAAAACATCTTCACAGTTAAAGGTTCTGATAAAGGCCTCATTTCCAAAATATATAGAGAACTGACTCAAATTTATAAGAAATCAAGCCATTCTCCAATTGATAAATGGTCAAAGGATATGAACAGACAATTTTCAGAGGATGAAATTGAAACTATTACCACTCATATGAAAGAGTGTTCCAAATCATTATTGATCAGAGAAATGCAAATTAAGACAACTCTGAGATACCACTACACATCTGTCAGATTGGCTAAGATGACAGGAAAAAATAATGATGAATGTTGGAGGGGATGCAGGAAAACTGGGACACTAATGCATTGTTGGAGGAGTTGTGAACGAATCCAACCATTCTGGAGAGCAATCTGGAATTATGCCCAAAAAGTTATCAAATTGTGCATACCCTTTGATCCAGCAGTGTTTCTATTGGGCTTATATCCCAAAGAAATACTAAAGAAGGGAAAGGGACCTGTATGTGCCAAAATGTTTGTAGCAGCCTTATTTGTAGTGGCTAGAAACTGGAAAATGAATGGATGCCCATCAATTGGAGAATGGCTGGGTAAATTGTGGTATATGAATGTTATGGAATATTATTGTTCTGTAAGAAATGACCAGCAGGATGAATACAGAGAGGACTGGCGAGACTTACATGAACTGATGCTAAGTGAAATGAGTAGAACTAGGAGATCATTATACACTTCAACAACGATATTGTATGAGGACATATTTTGATGGAAGTGGATTTCTTTGACAAAGAGACCTGAGTTTCAATTGATAAATGATGGACAGAAGCAGCTACACCCAAAGAACGAACACTGGGAAACGAATGTGAACTATCTGCATTTTTGTTTTTCTTCCCGGGTTATTTATACCTTCTGAATCCAATTCTCCCTATGCAACAAGAGAACTGTTCAGTTCTGCAAACATATATTGTATCTAGGATATACTGCAACATATCCAACATATATAGGACTGCTTGCCATCTAGGGGAGGGGGTGGAGGGAGGGAGGGGAAAAATCGGAACAGAAATGAGTGCAAGGGATAATGTTGTAAAAAAAATTACCCTGGCATGGATTCTGTCGATATAAAGTAATTATTAAATAAAAATTAAAAAAAAAAAACTTTGGCAAAAAAAAAAAAAGACCAAATGAAATTTGGCTAATGGATGTGACCCATTATAAATCTTTTGGTCATCTGTCTTTTATCCATGTTGTAGTAGAAACCTTTTCAGGATTCACTTTTGCAATACCAGAAGCAAAAGAGACAGCCTGAGTGGTCACTGAATTCCTTATACAAGCATTTGCAATTATGGGTGTGCCACAAGCAATAAAAACAGACAATGGACCTGCATATACTTCTAAACATTTTGCACACTTTTGTGCACAGTATTAGATTTTACACACCACTGGCATACTTTTTAATCCTCAAGGACAGGCAATAGTAGAGAGGAGAAACAAAGACATTAAGATACTCCTCCAAAAACAAGAGAAAGGGGGAGCCACAGGTAACCTAGAGAACTTCTAACTTTAGCTTTTTATACATTTAATTTCTTGATTTTTGACAAAGATGCACTGGCTCTGGCAGATAGGTTTTACAACTCACCAGAAAGGCAGTGTCCAATGTGAGCAGCTCCACTATGTTTAGATAATCACCAGGTGATGTGGAGAAATCCAGAAAGTGGTGAATGATCAGATAGGTGATAAAAGACATGATAAAATTGTTGTCTGACTTGTAAACCCTCAGAAATCACTGGATTCTCTGAGACATAATGAAACTGTTGCAGGAATTCAAAATCTGCAAGAATCATTGGATTCCCTAACACATAAAAAGACTGTTGCAAGACTTCAAAAACTTGCAGGGATCATTGGATTTCCTGACATGTGAAATAATGGACAATAGATTGATTTTGGACTATCTCTTGGTTGTAGAAGGAAGTGTATGTGTAGTTGTTATTTACCTACCCTTCTTCTAAGACTTCTGGAAATTTTTTACAATACCATGTTGATTCATATTGTTTGTTATATTACTACTTGCATGTACAATTCATGTTTGTTACATCACATTGAGCCTGTACCAGATGTGGGGAGAGTCATCATTGCTAGCTTGTGCTTTATTGTTATGTGCTTGTGTAATACCTCCCATGCTGATGGGTTTGTGTATAACTGTTTCTAGTAAGACCCTTCAGCCCAGAAACCTGCTAACAATATCTGGCTTGACTCCCCACTTCCCTTTGGTGTTTTTCATCTCTCTTCCTGAGAAGTCAGGGAGGGCACAATCATTTCCTTTTTAGTGCCTTCACCTCCCTTCCTGAGAAGAAAGGAAGAGGGGTGTGATCACCTCCTTTTTAGTGTTTTCACCTCCTTTCCTGAGATGTGAGGGAGGGTGTGATCACCTCCTTTTTGAGGTTCTCCCCTCCCTGAGAAGTCAGGGATGGCATGACCACCTGTCTTCTAAAACAAAAGAAAATGGGGTATGTAGAAGGCTGAAACTTTGAATAGATATACTTGGATCAGACAACCCAGTTTTCTTCTAGCTCTCTTTTAAGATCCTTTTTATTTTCTTCTATGAGAGTCTTGTGTGTTGGGGACCAGATCATATCCCCTTTGGGGATTCATCTGGAGACAATCTGTTTTTAGTCCTCAGGGTTTGAAGTCTGCTCTCTATCCATATAGAAGCTATCTATAGTTAGAGCGTGCTTTAATTTTTTGCTCATTTTGTCAAAGAAGACTCAAAGAAAACAAGCAAGCAAACAAACAAAAAGCAAATGTGGTCTGCTTTTTTGGGGCATATGGTATTACCAAGCTTCCTCTACAGACTGCAGGATGTAGCATTGAAGCAGCAGCAGCCCAGCAATGGCTGCGCTAAGTCTGCACTCTGAGACTTTTAGAGCAGTACTGAGTGACTCTTGGTGCTGGGTGGGTGTGGCCAGGTCCTGAGAGACCCTAGCATTTTAGGATTACAGTCTTTATCCCTGTGTTTATAGCTTCTCTGCCTTTCTACTGGCTTGCTGTCAGGGCAAAGTAGCCACACTGTGGTAAAGTTTTCCCTGCAGATTTTCTGCTGGCTGAGATCATATCCCCTCTCCACCCTGATTCTGGTCTGCTCAGTGTGAACTGCCTCCCATGCTCTCACTGCCTGCCTGCAGTCTGTGCCTGATCTAACCATCACCTCCTGGGCAGAAAAACAAACCTTTTCTGGCGAATTTTGAGGATATCTTTTATTGGTAATGTATTTGTGGGTTTTTTCAGTCAAGCACTAATTCAAAGGCCTTGCATGAAAAAAGGTATTCTGAGGGCAAGAAAGAGCTTAGATAGATGCGTGTGTCCTCTCTGCCATCTTGGCCAGAAATCAATAATTTCTTGAAAGATGCTCTCCGGGCTCTTTTTTTTTTTTTTTTTTTTTTTGATCATGCCTTAGTTAATAAAATAATTCTTAAATTATCTCTCCTTGATCTATTTCCCCAGATAATTGTTTTTCCAGTGAGGTATTTTGCATTTTCTTCTATTTTTTGTTTGTTTGTTTGACTGATTCTTGAAATCTCAAGGAGCCATTAGTTTCCACTTGCCCAATTCTAATTTTAAGGAATTATTTTCTTCAGTTAGCTTTTCTACCTCCTTTTCTATTTGACCAATTCTATTTTTTAAAGAGTTGATTTCTTTGGTTAATTTTTTCCCCATTTGGTCAACTGTATTTTTAAGTTATTTTTTTCTTCAATCAGTTTTTGTTTTTCCTTTTCCAAGCTCTTGCCTCTCTTTTGCATACCTCTCGTTTCTTTTCCCACTTTTTCTCCTACTTCTCTTATTTGATTTTTAAAATACTTTTTGAGTTCATCCAAAAAGGCTTTTTAGGCTTGATACCAATTCATATTCCCCTTTGAGGTTTCACATGTAGGTATTTTGACATTATTGTCATCTTCTGAATTTGTGTTTTTATCTTTCTTGTGTCCATATTAGTTTTCTATGATTAGGGCTCTTTTTTGTACTTTATTCATATCTTAGCCTGTTTGGTGACTTTTAAAGTTGAAATATGCTTCTGGAGCACAGGGAGCACTCTTCCAAGCTCTTGTGCTTCTTGATAAGGGTCTGGACACTGACTTTATGTTCTGGGCTCTCAACTATTAGCAGTTTCCCCTCTATGCTTCATGGGATGGCAATTTGCCATCTCTTCTGAATCTGAAGGTTTCACAGCTCTCTTACTGTGTCACTGGCCTTCTAAGTCAGGACTGAGATGTTTCAGGAGCTTACCTGTTCTGTGGCTACTTACTTCCAGCTGGTTTGCCTGTAACCTGCTGCTTTATACTCTGTGTTGTGCTCCCCTTTTATCCAAATGAGAAACACTTTCCTGTTATCCTTCTAAGTTATCTTAAGCTAAGGTATTATTTTACCCTTTTTTGGTGGGTTCTGTCACTCCAGAATTTGTATAGAGGCTTGCTTTAATTTTCTTTCTGAGAGAAACTGGAGAGACTTCAGGAAATTTCCTGACTTTTCTCTGAATTCTTGAGCTACAATAAATTCTTAGGTATAGAAATAATAAAATTTTATATATGTAATAAAACAAATATTGTCTATTTGCCTTTGAATATAAATGTCAACTATACATGAAAAAATAGTTTAAAAACTTATGTATGATTTTATGTTCTTGTAAATTAAACTTACATTTGTTTCTGGAAATTTTTGTAAAAGAAGAATTGGCAATAGGTATTATAAACTAGGACTCTTAATGAAGAAGATATATCTGACAATGAGATCTTTCTTCTCCTTATTTTCCTTCTAGATGCGGGAAGTGACTATTTATTATAAAGCATGTGTCATGGAGATTAGGGCTGGTTATTGGTGAAGACTGGAGTTCAACATGCAAAACCAATGCAATGAAAATTATTTTTGGGGGTAGGGGGTAGGGTTACATGGATAGCAAATATTTGATACCAGATTTGAACTCAGGAAGATGAGTCCTCCTGACTCTAGGCCCATAATTCTATTCAATATGCCACCATGATGCCCAAAAGTTTTAATTATTTATATATTTACAAAATATAATTCAATGAACCTTAAAGCCTTTGTTGCACAGAATTTTCTTTTTGACTGATGACTTCCTATCTGTTTCCTTGATTGGAAATTGACTTGAGTCTTTACTGGCTTCTGAAATATCTGCTTGTACTGCTGTGCTTTCTTGTCTTGAGTTCATTATCTGGGAGAAAAGATCAATTTTATTTATTTTATTAATGTGTAAACTGATCATGACTTTCCCAATTTCCCAGGGCAGCTTGTGACATGATGCTTTATGTCATAGAAACTGCAAATGTTAGCACCGAGTGGAATGTTTGAGATTACTTACCTAAACTCTTTCATTTTATAAAAAAAGAATTAACTCTGAGAGTGATGAAGTAACTGAAATGAATTACCCAGCTAGTTCCCAACAAAATTGGAAGGAAACCCAGAACTTCTTATCCTCCTCCCCTCACTAGACTTTGCTGTAATTTGTGTCTACACATTTATCAAATATCCAGAACTATCTTCATTCATCCATTTGGTGAATAGTGGGATGTTGAGAAAGAACATTGGTAAAAGAACATTGTGTTCTTTTCTGTGATTTGTCATTAACTATGTGACTTTATGTCATATATAATGACATTTGATTTCTGTGAATTTCGGTTTTCATATCTATAAAGTAATAGAGTTAAATTATCTCAAATAAGCTTATATTTGTGAAGAACTTACAGCAAGATGTGCCATTGTGTAGGCATTATTTAAAAACTAGTTGTGGGGCTGCTGTTGCTGTTACTGCTGCTGATTTGTTTCTAAGGGTACTTCCAAATAAAATGCCCTTTGGTTTAGGGTCTGCCCTTTGTGCATCCTTCAAGCCAAAAATAGGGCCTTGCACATAGTAGATAGCTAATAATTATTGAAAAAAAGAGATTGCCAGCTCCTAAAATTCTATGACTCAATGAACTCAGGGTAACTATAAGATAACATTCCTGATCTTGGGTAATTCATAAACTAGATGGAAAGGAAATGCTTATCATACACAAAAAACAACAGAACAGTTTAACAATGTATAATATTGTATACTAAGTTGTGTAATGAAGACTTGAAATCTTATGGGAATTTAGAGAAGAAGACTATCACTGTTATCTTAAGTAGACTTAAGAATGAAGGTGAGACTTCAATTGGTCTTTGACATTTGGGTAAATTTTAAAAAGTAGAAAAATGGTAGAGGACATTAAGGACATTCATCAGGGGGAAGGTTCTGTATTGAAGATTTATATATCATGGGTCCAAATTTAAAGTCAATTATATATAGATAAGGGAAGTATTGATGGCCAACAAGAGAAAAAGAGCATCATGAAAGTAAAATGGGTAATTTTGATTATATGAAATTTCATAAGATTTTACATAAAGAAAACCAATGTAGGAAAAATTAAAAGACAAGCAGGAATCTGCAGAAAATCTTTTTACCAAGTTTTTCTTATAAAGGTCTCATTTCTCAAATATATTGGAAATTGCAAGAATAATTCATAGATGCTGAAAAGATATGAGCAGTCAAGTTTCAGAAGAAAAAAAACAAAGCCCTGTCTAGTCATATGAAAAAAATGCTCTAAATCACTAATAATTAAAGAAATGCAAATCAAAACAACTCTAAGTTCCCACCTGTTACCTACCAGATTGGCTAAATGATATAAAAGGAAAATTACAAGTGCTGGAGGGGATGTGGAAAAATTGGGGCTAATGCATTGTGGGTGGAGTTGTAAATTGATTTGTCTATTTTAGGACTAATTTGGATTTACGTCCTCAAAACTATAAAATTGTACATACTCTTTGACTCAATAATGCTACTACTTGGTCTATATACCAAAAAGATCAAAGAAAAGAAAACAGGATCTCTACAAACAAAAATATTTATAGAAATTTTTGTTATGGTGATAAAGAGTTGGATATTGAGGGAATTACCATTGGTTGGGGAATGTCTGAACAAACTGGTACACAAGTGTGTTGGAATGCTTTTGTTCAATAAAACAAGTGTATTGTAACACTTTTGTTCAATAAGAATTGATGAGGGGTAGTTTCAGGGGGAAAAAAAAACTCAGGAAGACTGATGATGTAGCTACGATGCAAAATGAAATGAGTAGAATGAGGACATTATAATCTACAATAAAAATAACACTGTAAGTAAGCATGATCAGTTGTGAAAGATTGAGCTACTGAAATCAAAACAATGACCTAAATTAAGTCAAAGAACCCATGATGAAAAGGTATAAGACAAATTTTAAAAAGAATCCCCACTCTGCTACTTACAACCTTACAAAATGCTTTGGGTCTTGGTTTCCTCATATCTAAAATGAAGTGTCATTGAACTAGATAATGTGTGTGAACCTTTTCAATTAAAATCTATAAGCTTATATATAACATTTCTGTTATGTCTTGAAATATAATTAGATTTTTTTAAAAATGAGAGGTAAAATATTCTGTCTATTAAACAATATATAAAGTACAAGCTTTGGGGTTAGGAATATCTGGGTTTGAATCTTACATCTGTCATCTATTGATGACTCTTTAGCAAAGGACCTGCCATTTAACTTCTCGGTGTCCCAGGAAATTTTCTAAAATTTTAAATCATAAAGGAGGTACTAATTTGAAGCATATATATGTAGTATATTTGAGTTAGAAACATGACTTCATATATAAATAAATAATGACTTCTAACTGTATATTTATGTATATCAGTATGTAAAGTATATGCACATAGGAACTAAAAAATATTCAATTATGAGTATACATCACATTTCTACAAATACTTATAACTATATACATTAGGAAATAATTTGTTGTTTAGTTGTTTCGGCTGTGTCTCACATTTTTGTGATCTTACCATTTCCTTCTCCAACTTATTTCATAGATGAAGAAACTGAGACAAACTGAATTAAATCACTTTCCCAGGGTTACACAAATGAGCCAATATATTATACTTTCTTAATATGATTATATCAATTATATTGTAAAGTTAATATTTATATTAATGATTGATGTTATAGTATATCTTAATAACTATATGTTACAATATTTATGTATTTCTAATTGTGATCTCAATAAAGTTTAAATAATCTGATCACTATTCATACTTGCCTTTTCACATAATGCATAATACATATATATGTAATACATATATTCATGAAAGGCAAAATATACAAACCAAAAACTTGAAAGCTTCATTTTTTATTTGGTGAAAATGGAAACACAAGAATTCTATTAATTAGTAAAAGAATATAAAGATAACAAGAACAGAAAATGACCACCTAGATTTCATTGGCTGCCACTAGTATATATTTTCATACCTTTTTTATGAACTGTATTTATATAAAAGTAGAAACAAATATCTCTGATTGCAATAGGGGCAGCCATTCTAGTGATCCTAATTGTTGTAAGTATGGTAGAGTGAGAAAGAATATCAGGTTTTGAAACAGAAAATCTGAATTTTAAACAGAATTTTAAATGTATTAGGGACTCAATGACCTCTAGTCTAATTCTTGCCTGAAAAGATGCACAATTCTCAAAATCATCTTAATTAAAAAGTAAACCAGAACATCAATATGTGTAAAACAAGCTTTGAATAAATAGAATGGTAACATTTTCCTCTGCCCATTTAAAATGTTTGTTCAGTTTTGTAAGGCTGAAAAATAATACTCAAATGAACAAATTCAGAAGGTTCTTACCTAGACTTATAATCCAACTTCAGCGAATACATTCCTTATTTATTGATACTGAAAGAATGGTCCTTAAATAGTCAGGTTTTTTTGAAAAAAAATTTATCACTTTAGTGATGATTAACTATCTTATCTGCTCATTGTCCTAGATAAATAGAAGTAAATATCTATGTCAACATAAACTTTCAGAAAACCAACTTTTCTTTTACATTTCTTGTAAACTATTTTAAAATTATATTAGTTGTTTTAAAATTATATTGATATCATCAAAATTAAATTAAGTATATTTAAAGTTAGCACTGGAAAGAATGCTGACTTGACTTCACCTTTAGGAATGATGTGTAGTCTGGTTAAGTGGTATGATAATTTGAGATAGTCACCATATATTTCTTCTTTAGAATTATGTTTCACTTAGATTTTACCATGTATGGTGGGCCTAGAAAAGAACTCCAGACAATCTACAACAAAACTAATACTTTTACATATTCCCTTAGATTTTAAGAAGACATAATTCTCTTTTTTCCTTCAATACTAAAATGCAAGGTATTTTAACCAATTTTTTGCATCATGGATATTTACAGTTTGGTGAAACCATCTTGAATAATGCCTTTAAACAAATAAAACAAAATATATGCTATTATAAAGGAATTAAATTATTTCAACTTTTAAAAAATTCTGGTCAAGGACTTAAAAAACACAGTTCCAAAGCCTAGTCTCATGCTGATAAATACTGGGTAGCCTTGAATTTTAGCTATGTGATTTGCTCTTCAATTATAAAGGAACAATTCACAGGAACTTGGCCAAAATAAAGAGAACTTTGCATTATGAATTCACCATGTTAAGGGGGATTAATGGAAAATGGAAACCTGGACTCCATCTATCACTTGGTAATTAACTTAATAGATTTAATCATTTATAATTTTAAGTATAAAATTTTAAACAATACCCAAAATAAATTCACATAATTTTATGCTCTGAAACTTAAATACTTTTATGATCACAAATATTTTAACTTATATTTTTTGTGTTTGCAGGAATGCTAAGCCATTTCTTATGTGGATCATGTACCTGTGCTAGGAATATGAAGTAGACACCAGTGCATAGGATGAATGTAACTTCAGCTTTATTTTGTGCTTTGATACACACACACACACACACACACACACATATTCTTAATATATACATTCTGTTCTTAATGAACTTTCGTTCTATTCAGACATGTAATAAATTTTCAGATAAAGAAATACAGGATAATTTGAGATGTTGTAATAAGGAAAGAGTCTGAGCAATTTTGGAAGGGGTGGTCCAAAGTCAGATAAGGAGGGCATACCTGAGCCAAGTCCTGAAAAGGGGCAATGATTTAGAAAAATAGGGGTACAAGTGCTGAGAGAGATCCTGTCCAAATGCAAACAAATGGAATTCAATAAAGTTGAATTTGGAGAAAAACCAGAAGTCTTTTTTGGCCTGGATATGAAGTTCTTAAAAGGGAATACACATATGAAATGAGAATAGAGAGGTAGTTAGATGCCAAGTTGTCAAATCCTGAAAAATTTGTATTTAATTTCTAGAGAATAGATTTTCAATTTTTTTGCACGTGTTTGTGTCATACCAACATTTTAATAAAACCTAGAGACCTCTTCTTAGAATATTTTTGATGCATAAACTTAAAAAAAACATAGATTTATAAAGGGAATCAATTACATCAATTTTCAGGTGTGTGTGTGTGTGTGTGTGTGTGTGTGTCTGTATGCATGTATATGAGAAGTCGTTATTCAGTTTGTCCTACTCTTTGTGATTCTATTATGGCAAAGGTACTGAAGGGGTTTGCGATTTCCCTTACCAGCTCATTTTTTTTTTTTTAAAATGAGGAACTGAAGTAAGTAGAATTAAATGACTTGCCCAAGATTACAGAGCTAGTAAATGTCTGAGGGCAGATTTGAACTCAGAAAAAGGAGTCCTCCCAATTGTAGGCCCATTGCTCTATCCATTGAACCAGTTAGCTCAATTATGAAAACATTTGCAGAAAAAGAAAAAAAAATTCACAAAAAAAAGCCATTTTTAAACTACTGATCTAAAAGCAATGAATAGCCCCTAAAGATATTCAAGTACAGTACTTATATAAGTAGAGTAAGGAGAAAGGATTGGTGAAGAGAGAGACTGACAAAAGTGAGAACCAATTAGGCACAATGAAAACCAGAGGCATATAATGTGAAGAAGCCTAGACTGTTGTGCAGAGGATCATAAGATCAGTGATTTAGAATAGGACTATGTCACACAATTCAAATTTCAATTATTAGCAAAATATATTCCTCTGTAATCTTGAGAATTTGCTCAAAGATTTATACTGAGTGTTATAATACAGATCTGCTAAACAAATGGCATAAAGAATAGTATTTAAAATAGAAATTTTTGAGAAGAGAGAACTGATATCTTTTCTGATTATTCCTTACTGTACCAAATCCCTTCATATATAAAAATAATTTTAATTTATGACATAATACAAACATTTTGATAACATAGTATAATAAAAAGACACACAAAAATTTGCAAACCTGTTGTGTACAAATGCTATTCCTTTTAAATAAATGAGAAAGTTATCATGTAACACACACACGTACAATTATTCTATACATATATTTAAAAATTATTTCTCTTTCAAATTACAGTGATTTCTTTTCCTCTGCCTTTTCCTGTTATTTCCTGTTATTGCTTCCACTGAAGCTAAGATATAAAACAATTTTTATATATCTCCTTGGGCAAATCCAAAATTTTAAATTTTCTATAAATTTCCCAAATAGAGGCTGTGGTGATTTTAAAATAATTTCTCTAAATCTGTTTTTTCCAAGTTCTTTTACTGCCTTTGGGATCACTAATGAACCAATATTTGTACAGCAAAAATGTGCTGGGGATATGGGAAAATTGGATATTGGGCATTGGGTGTGCTAAATATTGGATAGAAAATAAAATGGCACTGAACAAGAAAGAAATGATTAGAATGTGTACAATACTACTTTACGGTTTACTGCACTGTTTTTAATGAAGTCCCATTTGCCCAAAGAATAGTATTGAAACTATCTACTTAAATTTAAACTATTTAAATGATTACATTTTAGCCATTTACACAAATCAGGAAGACTCTGGAATGAACTGAGCATCAATAATTAAGCATCAAAAGCTATCAATAATAACTTTTACAAAAACTGATGCTTGAGGGTAATTTGCATATTCACAGATGCTAGAAATGACAACTTCAGGTTCCAATTCTTGGAGTGTGAAAAACAGCAGGAACTTAAGGCTCAGTATGATTGATTTAATCCTACAACAAGGTGTTAATTCAGTGGAATTGAGATAATGACTCTCTAGTTTACATGTACTTAGTACTTAGTATAGTTCTACAAGTTGACACCTATTCTACAAGATTGACACTTATAATGAAATACTTATAATAGAGTATATAGGAGCTAAGCAATCTGGGAGGGAGACAGACTCAAAGATAAAGAACCTCTTGGTGGCTGCCCTGACTCCTTCATCTCTCCACTGAGACTAGAGAGATTCCATCTTTGATCAGCCATAGTGGTGACTCTCCTGCCTCCTGCAATTTGAAAGAAAAGAAATTCCATCTTGGACCAGCCTCTGGTGGCTCTCCGGCCTCCTGAATTTCCTCTACTGAAACAAAGACCCAGTCCAGAAGACCTCCAGAAAGCTAGCTGGGCCCTAGGCAAAGGAGACAGATTGTCTAAGAGATAATAAAAACTTTGAACTTTATTCTTGACTATTCTCGTGGTGATTATTCTGCTGAAAACAAGGCTGGTCCCTAGTCCTCCAGAAATCTAACCAAAACATTACAGGAGTGAGTGGGCAAAGGCTTTATTACATTTCTTGTAAGAAGCAGGCATGATTCCCTTTTAAGAGCACACATGCAAAGTTCACAGAAGCCAGAACTAGTATTTATATTTTGTAATCCTGTCCTAACTCCAACTCTTCCTCCTCAGTTTCCATTTCAGGAGACTCTTCTGATGTCTAACATCTCATATCACTCCCTTTACATATACTTCTTGATATATTTTCATGTTCCCTCCTCTCCTTGCCACATCATCATATTTTCAAAAATAGTGGATGTCTACTCCTTAAAGGAAAAGTTAGCACACATAAGGCTTATTAAGCATTATGAATTAAAAGTTTAATTTGTCTGGAGCATAATCTCAAAAATTATGAGTTTATGAAAAGTTCTGAAGATGTCCTTTAGTTCCCTTCAGCCAGGATACACTGATCTTAAAGCTTACATCACATTCTTTTCTGCCATGGAAATGGAAAGCAAAGCTTTTAGACTCTGAAACTTTTGACAATGTGAAATAAAACCTTACAATATTACTTTTCAAAATTTCCCCCCTCTTCTTTTAATAGGGATTTTGTTTATATACTTTTTCCTTATGTTCCATCTCCTCAAATCATGTTAACATTGACTCACATTCCTCATCTATATTTTGGTCTTTCTTAGAAATTACTATTCTCACTTTAATATTTTTCTTTAAATTAAAAGCTGTATAACCTAGGAAAAATAACACTAACAAAGTTACTCAATAAACATAGAAAAATAAAAACAATAATATAATTTTTTCCCACTTTTTCCTATTTCTTTCCTATTTCTCTTTGATTACCTCATACTTGTTTAGCAAGGGGCCAACAATGCTTTTCAAAACCAATCCAGGAGTCAGTACCATCTCTTTACTTCTGACCAGTTATTGAAAAGCTAGACCAGATTTAAAAGATGTAGAGTACCATGGCCATATTTCAGTGGCCTTAGGACCTTCAGAGATCCAGCATTCTGTTAACATCAAAGGCACTAGTCACCACCTCTGCCAACTGCATTAAATTTTTTTTACTTTATTATTATTATTTTTTATTATTTTAAAATAACTTTTTATTGACATAACCCATGGCAGGGTAATTTTTTTACAACATTATTCCTTGCACTTACTTCTGTTCTGATTTCCCCCTCCCTCCCTCCCTCCACCTCCTCCCCCAGATGGCAAGCAGTCCTATATATGTTAAATAGGTTACAGTATATCCTAGATACAATATATGTGTGCAGAACCGAATAGTTCTCTTGTTGCATTAATTTATTAAGTGGAAGAGTGGGCAGGAGTATTCTAGTTCCCAGGTAAAGAACCCTATCAGAATCAATAACACTCTATAAGTATTAATTCAGCTTCCTTCAATGAAGGAATTCCCATAAACTTTTCTGGAAATAATAAGTACAACACCAATGTTATTAGAATTCTTCCAAGCAAAATTAGTCAATTCTCCTACTGAAATATTCTTATTTCTCCAGGGCAATTTCAATTTTAGAGGTTGTGAATTGTTTTTAACAATCCATCCTTGAGGTTCCTCCACAGGCATTTTAATCCTGATATAGTGAGTCCACCCCTTTTCAGCCATCCAGACCATAGGTTTGGTCATCAGTAACACTTGGTAAGATCCTTCCAAATCTGGCTTTGGTCTCCTTTGAGAACTTAATAAACACCCAGATTTCTGGCTTGAATTGATGAACTACAAGCTCCAAAGTACTGTGTGGGCTAGCAATCCTTGTTTTCTAATGTCTGAAAGGGATGAGGACACTGCCAGTATATAATTCCTTAAAAACTTATCTTTTATTTCAAAAAAGGTTATTTTCTTACCCCTACTAAAGCAACCACCATTTCACATGGGGAAAGTCCCAGCTCTCCTCTGGGGGAAATTTTAATCTGTAACAAAGGAATAGACAAAATTTTGGTCCAAATATGACAAAGTGAAGCCAGGAAGTTGCTTTAGCTTTCACAATTCCCTTCAAAAAACACATTAAACAAAGCCTCAGAACAGAGTCTGGAATGATAGAGCCTACAAAGAAGTTCAAGATAGGTTGCAAAAAGTTAAAAAAAAAAGGCTGTTTCACTGGGATGAAAGAGATGCTCAGTTCCACTCAGATGTTTTCTAGGAAACCTACTGGGAGGATCTTTATCTTTGGTCCTGGCTCACTAAACTAGTGAAGCAGCCTGCAGTCTCATTGAAGAAGGAAAATGGCCAGCCCAGTAAACAAGGTAAAAACAGGTGGGACTAAGTCAGACTATCTTTAGTGCTGTAAGAAAGACACCAAACACAAGAGACCCTTGTGTTTAAAGCCAAGACTCAAAGTTGCACAAGAAGCTTGGGACAGAACTTCTTGTGCCCCAGGAGCAGATCTCACTTTAAAAGTCACTAACTAGGGGGTGAAAGGAAGAAAGAAAATGAGAAAGAAACAGAAAAGAACCTTGACCACAGAAGCCTACTAATGTGACAGTGTGGGGAATAGATAAGGTGAAGAACTTACAGGAATGTATGAATTCTTTTTCTGTATTTTATTATTTCTGTGTCTCCCCTATGACCTGTATATGTGCAGGCTCATATCTACTTGAGCCTTGGCCAGCTAGAAACATATTTACTTAACCTGAACTGATGACATTTATTGGTATTTGACATTTATCAATATTTAGTCTATTAGCTGGACCACTGTCTGCTTGATTAAGCCTGAAGGCCTGACTTTGTTTCCCAGAAATCAGGAGATTTCAGGGAAACAGAAACCTTCCATTCCAATCTCCCCAACTAGCAACAACCAATTAGATGCTTCCCCCTCCCCTTTCAATGCTCTCTTACTTGTGATGTAATTTCTTGTATAAAAGCTATGTATCTTTACTACTTCTTTAGCCCTCCTACCGCGAGCTTATCTTGCGATGGGACGGCTCATCCTCCGGAGGTTTTTCAATAAACAACTTTTCTGCCTTCTACTGAGAAATCTCTGAGTAGTCATTTTGGGTAAGGGTCTTCTACATCCCTCGCAGATGGGGGCTCGTCCGGGATGGGGTCTTTGGGGGAGACGGCTATGTGCACCCCGAACAGGGACAGGCGCCCACGGAGTAGTTTTCTCCATGGTCTCTGGCTCTGGGTGAGCAGCCTCCCTCCCCTCTTAGACAACAACCCGAAGCAGGGATACTCAGTGGAACGCAGAATTGAAGATTGAAAGAAGTAGAGTCCTGATGGCCGCATTTGCAGCCTGAAAAGAAACATATGTTCTCGAGGTAAAGCTCTTGGGAAGTCTGGGGGTTTATTGGCTGGGTCAAGGGAGACCCTGAGGGATTAGCCCTCTTAAATTTATTTTTGGTGTGGACTGCTGTTAACCCCAACGATAAAGGACTTTTCCCAAGGAAGCTCTCGGGTGGCTGTGGGGGCGTGAGGGTAACATAGGGCCTCCGCCTGGGCGTGAGGGTAACATAGGGCCTCCGCCAACACCTGGATCGGGTCCAGGGTGGTATAGAAGCAGTCCGAAAATTTGTATCAGGACGTTAGCTAGGAAATTCAAGACTGGAATGAACTTCCAGATATATAAGGGAAGAAAACTGGGAAGATGTATATCCCAGGATTATTTGGGTATATCAGACTTAAATCTGTATGTAAAAGGTGAAAATAGAGTTTTGTGAATGTCTTGTGTGTATGTCTGCTTTGCATTGCCTTTGTTCTGTGTTAAAAGTTAGAACGCTCATAAAAGATAAGAATTCAGCTCTGTGTTACAGGCTTAGAAAAATATCAGACTGAATTGTGGGAACTGGAATTCATTCAGAGTAGTAATTCTTTCAGAGTGGCTCAGAATGTATTGGTCTTAGAATTTGGGAACTAGTTTTGGGCTTCTCAAGAAAAGAAAATCATTTTTCTCTCTCTCCCTCTGTCTCTGGCAGTGGCTTTGCAGGAAGGGGGAGAGAAGGGGGAAAAATAAAAACATAGATTGAAAGTTTGGAAAGTTTTGAGAAAAATAGAAGAACAGTGGCTATCACTACTGTAAACAAGGAGCCTGTTATCAGGACTCAGCCAGAGAAAAGAATTCTCAAGGTAAAGCAAGGATTGGTGCTTAACTCTTTCCTGGTTACTAAAGAAAAGACATGGGAATAAAGTATCTAGGTAAATTTTAAGAAATTTCACAAACTGAAGTAAAATAACTTTAAATTGGTGTGTGTGTTAAGACTGGAAAATTTAAGATCAGAAATAAGAAACTGCAGATATTGGAAGGGAGGAATAAATATAGAGTCAGAGAGGTAAATAGTTGAACACAGGAGCGTAATGACCTGTTGGACCTGTGGGAAAACTAGGCATACTTCTAAAGAAAAAATTTGCAGGAAAAGAAAGAAAAATCATTATTAGTAAATTTGCCTTCATGGAATTAGAGAACAGAAAGTTTAAGAAGACTAAACTGGGTAATTGTTTGCAATATTTGATTAAGAGTTTTGGGAATTTACTATATTTTAAAGAGGTACTATAATTTTGAAATTGGAATAAAATTAAAATTGGGGGAAATAATTTATTGTTGCCTTACACATGTTAGATTTATTCTGAGTATAAAATCTTAAGAATTTTTCGAATATTGTGGCCTTTACAACTGAAGAGAAAAACTTTTCTTTTTTTTTATTATTTGGTTGAACTTCAAATTGAAATATAGGTTATTAAACAAAATGCCAGTAGCTTACCTTAGGGGGGGCTTGTGTTTGTATCTCCCTACTTAAATGGTATGTTGCTTTTTAAAAGTATTGAGTAATTTGTAAACTATATTATAAGTTTTATGAAATTTGATTCAAAATTAATTGTGAATCTTGAAGTTTAAAGTTTAAAAAAAAAGATGATTTAAAGAAAGGGAAAAGAGATTGATTTACAAAAGCAATTAATAGTTTAAATAGAGCATCTAGTCGGAAGGATTTTTGGTTTAGGAGTGTTTAAAGTATGTAATAAATTTTGAGCAAGTAAGCATTGGGAAGAGAGAGAGACAGAGAGATGGGATAGGAGAATGAAAGTAATTTAAGAAGGATTGATTAGTAGAAACAAATGATTTCAAGAAGTCGTGAGTGGGAAAAAGAAGGAACTGGTTGGAAAGGGTAGTCACAGAGAGATGGCTGTGAGAAGGGATGTTTTTGTGGGAGGAGAGCAAGTGAGCAGCAGTAGAAAGCGGCAGCCGCTTGGTTCCTTTGGCTGAAGAAAACAAATGGTTATTTAAAGAGACAAACTGCTCTTACAAGATGTTAATTGATTGAATATTTGTTTCTTTGGATACATAATGGTTATGAATATTAAAGAATATGATCAGAAATGTGGCATATAGTTTGAAAGGGTTATTTCAAAAAGTTTAATTGATGTTTTCAAGAACTTTTCAGATTCTTTTTATGTGAAAATAGGAAGTTTTAATTAACTGTATTGATGCCAATTATCTGAAATGGGACTTTAAGGATAATAGTTTTTGCCTTCTTCCTTTTGAAAATGTTTTTGTTGTGAACCATATGTAGTTTGGGATTTTTCTGTATATTGGGTATTTTAAAAGCAAAATGATTGGTATATTAAATTTATCAAGATGCAACATCTACTTGGGTATATAAAAATTGTGTGAATTTTCTGGGATAAATTTCTTACTGTTATTGATATAAGGTCATGGTAAATAACTGGTATTTATTTGAAACTTTGGAGACGAAATTCTTTGGGCTTGTAATTAATGCTATTTGGAAGTTTTAAAGCTCCACTCTTCGATGTGCTGAAGATTGAGTTTTAACTGCTTATATTATGTTATAGTTATGTTCTTGCATTTTTTCCTCCTGTGACTGATTTCTATGATCAGAACAATAGTTAATAAGGACTGTTAATGTAATTCAAATATGTCATACCTTGCTGTTTCCAATCTGGTTATATGTAATCTTTATATCCTAAATACTTAGGCAAATAAGTATTTAGCCTGGTCATCTGTCTGTTACAGGATATTTGTGTTTTATTTTTAAAATGTTTTTTTTTAATGATAAGAGGACAATTTACAATGGTCTGTGAAACCTAACTGCTGTTTATTGGAACTATAGCTGTCTGCCTATCCTGTGAAGCAAGCTTATTCCTTCACACAGGAACTGCTGGCCAGTCTATACTGGCCTCCCCACATGTTATTGCAGGTCCAGACTGTTCTAACTTTGTTAGATTTAGTTTTTTGTTGTTCTAGATTTTGGTCAAATTACAGATTATTGAATCTCTTCTGAGACATGGATCGGCCCATCTGAAGCTTAGATTGACACCACACCCACACCCCTGCATGAATTGAGCACCTTCGCCCATTTCTCAGCCTGAAGCAGCTAAGATCGAGACCATCGCCAGTGCTCCTGATGTAATTTGGACTGATATGGGGGAAGTGGGAAAGTGGTTGATGAATTATTGTTAAAATTACAATTCTATTACTAGAGTTAGAAAAAAATGCAAACATTACTGTGTGTTTAAGATTTGGGATGGAAATTATTAAAAATGGTAACTATTGCTGTTAAGGAAGCTATAAAATGTTTATAATATCTATGTTCACTTCAGAATATGTAATTGTTTAAGGTATTTGATTTGATTTGATTTGATTGATTTTAGGAAACTCCTGTACTAGACTGTTATGTATAGGAACTTTAATTCACTCTTGGGATTTATATGTGGATGGTTATTTGACTATTTACTTTTTTTTTTTTTTTTGGATGATTCCTTTCCATGAGGAAAAAAAAGGAGAGGAAGAGATAGGGAACTAGGGAAACTGGTGGATTTTTCTCAAAATACCTAAAAGAGTGGGAACCCTTAGTTTTCTTTCACTTTTGCCTTTCGTATTTCTGCCCCATCCCCTATACCACCAGTTCAGATTAAATTGGAAGTCCTTAAGCAATCTTTTTTGTTTTTACTATGTTTTAGCTTTGAAACCCCTCATTCTGTGGAATTGCCCTGGCAGACTCAGTTTTGGGAACTATTCTGTTTTAAAGAAGATTAAGATTAAGACACTTGTCTTGGGACTGGCAATCTCCAGCCCTGTAACCCCAGTTTCTTAACTGGTACCTCAGCATTTTTAATAACATTGCCCTTTTGAGATCAAGCCTCTAAAGTTTGGGGTTTGCCTGCCTTCATGTTCTAACTGTGCATGCTCTGATAGCTCTGCTCAGAAATCTGTATTCTAGTAGCAGCCCTGTCTGTCCCCTGGGTGGGGACAGGTGGAGCTACTCTAAGCCTCACCCTTCTCCCCTGGAGTGGGTTGCCCCTATGAATGGGCAGCATGACTGTCTCGAGCCCTGCTACTCCCTATATAAGCAGAAGCTGAGTTAAGTGCACAAATGACTGCAGACCACCTAACACAGTGAACTGTCCATCTCAAACTGGATTCTCTGGCTGAGATGAGGGCCTTTGTACTGCTGATAACTCTGGGGTTGTCAGGAAGAGACTTGTCCTTGCCATAAGTCCTTGCATTTTCTAGTTTCATTTTGATTTATTTGCCTCACATTGGATTGGTCAAAATTATGGTGCTGAGACCTCCCAGGTATCTTAGGGAGGTAATTCAATAATTCAAATATTCAGAAGAAGAGTGTGTAATGTTGTGCCTCAGTTCCCCTAGATTGTCATCTTTATCTGTCTTTTTATTTTTATGTTTGCCAAATGCCAATCTGTTCTGTGGTAACTGTTTCTAAGATAGTTGGTGGAAGCAATTTTTATGGTATGAACTTATTGCAATCAATGGTATCCTGTTGCTACTTTGTCTATCCTGTATAATTACATTAGTAACCAGAATAATTCAGTGGTCCCTATCAAAATATTGCATACAGAAGATGCTATTAAAATGATAATTCTTCAGAGAAAAGACTGGAATGTATTAAAGAGGGATGATCTTGATTGTGAACTTGATAAACAATGTATAGATATATTAACTGATTTTGAAAAGTGTGTAAGTTCTTCATAGAAATATGATAAAAATCATTTACATGTTAGAAGGGGGAGCTGTGGGGAATAGATAAGGTGAAGAACTTACAGGAATGTATGAATTCTTTTTCTGTATTTTATTATTTCTGTGTCTCCCCTATGACCTGTATATATGCAGGCTCATATCTACTTGAGCCTTGGCCAGCTAGAAACATATTTACTTAACCTGAACTGATGACATTTATTGGTATTTGACATTTATCAATATTTAGTCTATTAGCTGGACCACTGTCTGCTTGATTAAGCCTGAAGGCCTGACTTTGTTTCCCAGAAATCAGGAGATTTCAGGGAAACAGAAACCTTCCATTCCAATCTCCCCAACTAGCAACAACCAATTAGATGCTTCCCCCTCCCCTTTCAATGCTCTCTTACTTGTGATGTAATTTCTTGTATAAAAGCTATGTATCTTTACTACTTCTTTAGCCCTCCTACCGCGAGCTTATCTTGCGATGGGACGGCTCATCCTCCGGAGGTTTTTCAATAAACAACTTTTCTGCCTTCTACTGAGAAATCTCTGAGTAGTCATTTTGGGTAAGGGTCTTCTACATCCCTCACAACAGGATGACCAAAACACCAACTCAGAAGACAAAATGCCTACATGTGATATCTCAAAAGGAGATATCATTTGGTCTGAAGCTCAAAGAGCCTTCTTGGATGAGCTTATAAGATGTGATTGATGGATATCTTCAATGAGTATTTTGCCCTCTAGTTCTTCATTTAAGGGCAATTTTCTTTGATGATATCTTGAAGGATGCTATCCATGCTTTCAGACAGTCAAATAATTTTTAAATTGTCCCTCCTGGATCTATTTTTAGGTTAGCTATTTTTTCCAATGAGGTATTTTATATTTTCTTCCAGTTTTTCTTTTTTCTTTTCTTTTTTTAAAAATTTTTCTGACTGATTCTTGGTGTCTCATAGAGTCATTAACTTCCATTTGCCGGTTTTAGTTTTTAATGTATAATGTTCTTCAGTTAGCTCTTGCATCTTTCTTTACATTTGAGTAAGTCTACTTTCAAAGGTATTTTCTTCAGTTGTTTTTTTTCCCTCTGTGGCCAATTTTATTTTTTAGGAATTGTTTTCTTCAGTCATTTTTTGTGCTTTCATTTTCAAGTTGTGGATTCTCTCTTTCATACTTCTCATTTCTTTTCCCATTTTTTTTTCCTTCTACCTCTGGTCTAAAAGATTCTTAAGAAAGTTAGCCTGGGCCCCAGCAAGGAAATTAGATTGTGAAGGAGAAAATAAAGACTTTGGACTTTAACACCTGGCTGTCCTTGTGGTGATTGCTCTACTGAAAAGAAGGCTATTCCAAGACCTCCAGAAAACCAACAAGAACATTACAATGTATGCCATGAAACCAACCCAGAATGGCAAATTTTGTTGGCCACAGCTCCAAATTTTACTCACAGGTCTCCATTAAAGATAACCCGGCTATTACATAATTGGCAATGAATTTTTGAAGAAAAGATTTCTAAAGTTCCTCTTAAAGGACCAACTATCTTTACAGATGCATCCAAACATAACATTTGTGCTGTATACTCTCATGACTTAACTATAGAGTAGTCATAACTCCTTTTCAGTTCACTCAACAGAATGAATTATATGCAATCATTCTAGCTCTTACATATTATCCAGGAGATATAAATATAATATCTGATTCGGCCTATTCTGTAGGTGTGGTACAAAGAATTGCCATAGCCCAAATACAATTTGCAGCTTCTAATATATATCAGCTCTTTAAGGAACTTCAAGAACAAGTGAGAAAGCATCCAGAAAAGATTTATATCTTGCATGTCCACTCTCATAGTGGACTTCCAGGTCCTATTTTTGATGGAAATTCAAAGGCAGATAGCCTTCTGACCATGTTAGCCAATACTCCTTTATTTCAGGAAGCCCAAGAATATCATAAATATCATCAGGCTGCTCGAGCTTTACATTTACAATTGGGATAACAAAAGAGGAAGCTAAGAGCATAGTAAAAAGCTGTGCAGCTTGCCTTCCTTTCCACACTCCTATGCACCCTCCAGGGAAGAACCTTCGTGGTTTAAGATCCAATGAAATTTGGCAAATGGATGTGACCCATTATAAATCTTTTGGTTGTCTGTCTTTTATCTATGTTGTAGTAGACACCTTTTCAGGATTTACTTTTGCAATACCAGCAGCAAAAGAGGCAGCCCGAGTGGTCACTGAATTCCTTATACAAGCTGTTGCAGTGATGGATGTGTCATAAGCAATAAAAACAGACAATGGACCTGCATATACTCTAAACATTTTGCACACTTTTGTGCACAGTATACCTTTTAATCTTCAAGGTCAGGCAATAGTAGAGAGGAGAAACAGAGACATTAAGACACTCCTCCAAAAACAAAAAAAGGGGGAGCCACAGTTAACCCTAAAGAACTTTTAAATTTAGTTCTTTATACAATTAGCTTCTTGATTTTTGACAAATATGCACCAGCTCTGGCAGATTGGTTTTATAACCCACCAGAAGGGCAGTGTCCAATGTGAGCAGCTCCACTATATTTTGATAATCACCAGGTGATGTGGAGAGATCCAGAAAGTGGTGAATGGAAGGAAGGAATCAGATAGGTTAACTGTTTGGGGGAGAAGGTTTTCTTGTATCTCTACAGATGGAGAAGGAATCATATGGGTGCCAATGAGCTATATTCACCTTGTCTATTGGAGAGAGACAGAAAAAGAGAAAAAACCTTGAAACAAAGGAGAAGACCTAAGAAACATCTGACACTGAAAAAGCATGGCTGATAATGAGACTGTTACAGAACTTTAAAAACAGTAGCAATCATTGGATTCCCTGAGATGAAAAAGTGCTGATGAGACTATTGCAGGATTTCAAAACTTGCAGGAATTAATGGATTCCATTACACATGATAAGATTGATCCAAGACTTCAAAACTCACAGGAATCATTGCATTCTCTGACACATGAAGTAATGGACAATAGATTAGTTTTGGACTATTTCTAGGACTTATGAACATGTATAATTCCTCATGTTGATTCATGTTGTTTGTTGTATAATACCTCCCATGTTGATGGATTTATGTATACCTCTTTCAAGTGAGACCCTTCAGAAACCCACTAATCTGGTTTGATTTCTCATTTCCTTTAGTATTTTCATTTCCCTTCCTGAGACATCAGGGAGGGTGGGATCACCTCCTTTTTTGTTGTTTTCACCCCTTTTTGAGGAGTCAGGGAAAGCTTGATCACATTCTTTTTTGGGGTTTTCATCTCCCTGAGAAGTAAGGGAGAGCATGACCATATATGTTCTAAAACAAAAGAAAGTAGATGTTATGTGCCAGAACTCTATACCTAAAACAAGGATTCTTACAAGATGCTAATTCAGTGGAATTGATGAGAAAATGGTTATCTAGTTCAGCATAGTGATTAATAGTTCTCTAAGTTCAGTATGATGTGTTTAATCTTATAACAAATAATGGTTTCCTAGTGACATAATGATTGTTTTATACTCAAAATAGAGCATATAAAGCTGCAACAAACTCAGCCAGAGTCAGAGCCAGAGACAGACTCAAAAGGGCTCAGAGAAAGACCCAAAAGGGCCAGACACAGACTTGGAAGAGACCCAGAGATACATTCATTCCATCTTCAGTCAAGCTCTTGGTGGCTCTCCTGGGGAACTGAGAGGCTCAAAGACAGAGCCAGAGAAGATAAAAGGACTGGAAGTGAGAGCTCAAGCTCTGGGAGCCAAGGAGAGACAGATTCATTCATTTAATCTCCCACCATTGTTGGGGCTGGCCTCCTATACTTCTCCCATTGAGACCAAGACTGGGTCTGAAAGACTCTAAGAAAGCTAGTCTGGGCCCCAGGCAAGGAAACTAGATTGTGAAGGAGAAAATAAAGACTTTGGACTTTAATACTTGGTTATTCTTGTAGTTATTACTCTACTGAAAAGAAGGCTGCTCCAAGACTTCCAGAAAACCAATGATAACATCACAAGGACCTCTTGATTTCCGGGCTGGCGCTCTATCTACTGTGCCATCTAGTTGCCCCAAATAATTTCTATCGAAAAGACCAGAACTCAACAGAAAATTTGATTTACAACACAGAACTCGAGAGATGTATAAAAGGTAAATAGAAAAGAAAAGCTATTATTTAAATGTTAAATTGTTTACATTCCTAGATAGGAAAATGATACTTGTAACTCTGGACAACTGTATCTTTCATTAGGGTGGTTAGAGGGAGTATACATAGACAGAGGATGTGGGTATAAATTCAGTCTAATATGATAATATAAAAGAAAAAGACATTAAGGAGTATAAAAATGATTGTACCGAGAGAAAAGGAAATGCAAAGTAAAATGGGATAAATTAGTTCACCTGAAGAGGCACAAAAGACCTATTGTAGTTGAGGAAAAGAAGGGGGTTGTTGAACATTTTCTGAAGCTTAATCTCATCACTTTTGGCTCAAAATGGGAATAATATATAGACTCAGTAACATATTGCTGTTTATTTTACCCTACAGAAAAGTAGGACAAAGGGGAAAGAAAAGGGAAGGGCTGGATAGAAAGGAGGTAGTAGCACAAGGAGAAAGCAGTAAAAGAAGGAAGGATAATAATGGTACAATAAATTGTGGAAAATTGGGGAAATTTCTGGGGAAAACTGAATGGGGAAAGAGCCAAAAGAAAGACAATTATAAAACAATTTCTTTAATAAATACTGATGCAAAAATTTCATTTATTATTATTATTTATTTTTATTATGATTTTTTTTTATTTTCAAAACACACGTTTGGATAATCCTCAACATTCACCCCAGCATAACACTGTGTTCCAAATTTCTTTTCTTCCTTCCTGCCCACCCTCCCATAGACAGCAAGTAATTCAATTTACATTAATCATGTATGATTCTTCCATACATGTTTCCACAATTGTCATGCTGCACAAGAAATATAGGAACAAAAAGGAAAATGAGAAAAAATAAGTATTCATATTCCATAATTTATTTAGTCATGCTCCAATTGATGGGCATTCACTCAGTTTCCAGTTTCTTGCCATTACAAAGAGGGCTGCCACAGACATTTTTGCACATGTGGGTCCTTTTCCCTCTTTAAGATCTCTTTGGGATATAATTCCAGTAGAAATACTGCTGGATCAATAGGTAAGCACAGTTTGATAACTTTTTTAGCATAGTTCCAAATTGCTCTCCAGAATGGTTGGATCCATTCACAGTTCCACCAACAATATCAGTACAGTTTTCTCACATACCCTCCAACAATTGCCATTATTTTAGCCAATCTGACAGATGTATAGTGATATCTCAGAGTTGTCTTAATTTGCATCTCTCTGATTTTTTAACTTAATATAATCAAAATTACCTATTTTATTATTTATACTGATCTCTAGTTCTTTTTTAGTCACAAATTATTTCCTCCTTCACAAATCTCAGAAGTAAACTCTACTATGTTTTTCTAATTTGTTTATAGTATCATTCTTTATGTCTAGATGATGAACCTATTTCGACCTTATCTTGGTATACAGTGTTAGGTGTGGGTCTATGCCTACTTTCTGCCATATTAATTTCCAATTTTCCTAGCAGATTTTATCAAATAGTGAATTCTTATCCCAAATACTATATTGTTATAATCATTGGCTATTTTGTTCTGTGAACCTAACCTATCCCACTCATCAACTTCTCTATTTCTTGGCCAGTACCAATGGTTTTGATGACTGCTGCTTTATAATATAGTTTAAATCTAGTACAGGTAGGCCACCTTCATTTGCTTTTCTCTTCATTAATTCCTGTGAAATTCTTGATGTTTTGTTCTTCCAGATGAATTTTGTTGTTATTTTTTCTAGTTCAGTAAGATAGTTTCTTGAGATTTTGATTGGTATATCACCAAATAAATAGATTAGTTTAGGGAGTATTGTCATCTTTATTATATTTGTCCAACCTATCCATGGGCACTTGATATTTTTCCAATTGCTTAGATCTGACTTTATTTGTTTGGAAAGTGTTTTGTAGTTTTGCTTAAATAGTTCCTGACTTTCTCTTGGCAGATAAATTCCCAAATATTTTATATCATCCACAGTTATTTTAAATGGAATTTCTTTTTGTATTTCTTGCTGTTTGATTTTGTTAGTGATGTATAAGAATGCTGATGATTTATGTGGCTTTATTTTGTATCCTGCAATTTTGCTACATTTGTGGATTATTTCTAATAGCTTTTTAGTTGATTCTTTGGGGTTCTCTAAGTATACCATCATATCATTTGCAAAGAGTGATAATTTGGTTTCCTCATTACCTACTCTAATTCCTTATCCCTTTTTCTTCTCTTATTGCCAAGTCTAGCATTTCTAATACAATACTGAATAGCAATGGTGATAGTGGGCAACCTTGTTTCACTCCTGATCTTATTGGGAATGGTTCTAGTTTATTCCCATTACATATGATGCTTTCTGATGATTTTAAATAGATACTACTGACTATTTTAAGGAAAAGTCCATTTATTCCTATAGTCTCTGGTATTTTTTAATAGGAATGGGTGTTGGATTTTATCAAATGCTTTTTCTACATCTATTGAGATGATCATATGGTTTTTGCTAATTTGGTTATTGATATAGTCAATTATGCTAATAGTTTTCCTAATATTGAACCAGCCCTGCATTCTTGGTATAAATCCTACTTGGTCATGATATATTAACCTAGGGATGATTATCTGTAATCTCTTTGCTAATATTTTATTTAAGATTTTTAAATCAATATCCATTAGGAAGATGGGTCTATAATTTTCTTTCTCTGTTTTTGTCCTGCCTGGTTTAGGTATCAATACCATGTCTGTGCATTAAAGGAATTTGGTAGGACTCCTTCATTCCCTATTTTTTCAAATAGTTTACATAGTATTGGAGTTAATTGTTCTTTAAATTTTTGGCAGAATTCATATGTAAATCAATCTGGTCCTGGGGATATTTTCTTAGGGAGTTGATTAATAGCTTGCTCTATTTTTTTTAAATGAGACTATTTAAGTAATTTATTTCCTCTTCTGTTAATCTGGGTAATCTATATTTTTATAGGTATTCCTCCATTTCACTTAGGTTGTCAAATTTATTGGCATAAAGTCAGGCAAAGTAACTTCTGATAATTGTTCTAGTTTCCTCTCCATTAGTGGATAGTTGTTCCTTTTCATTTTTGAGACTAATTTGATTTTCCTCTTTCTTTTTTCTAATCAAATTAACTACATTTTATCTATTATGTTGGTTTTTTTCATAAAACCAACTCTTAGTTTTATTTATCAAATCAATAGTTTTTTAGTTTCAATTTTATTGATCTCTCCTTTTATTTTTAGAATTTCAAGTTTGGTGTTTGATTGGAGGGGTTTAATTCTTTTTCTAGCTTTGTTTTAGTTGCAAGCCCAATTTATTGATCTTCTCATTCTCCATTTTATGCAAGTAAGCATCTAGAGATAATAAACTTCCCCTTATTACCACTTTGGTTGCATCTCACAAATTTTGTTATGTTATTTCATTATTGTCATTCTCTTGAATGAAATTATTGTGTCTATGATTTGATGTTTCACCCACTCATTTTTTAGGATGAGATTATTTAGTTTCTAAATTCTTTTTGATCTATTTTCCCCTAGCCCTTTATTGAATGTAATTTTTTTGCATCATGATCTGAAAAAAAAATGCCTTTACTATTTCTGCCTTTCTGCACTTGATTTTGAGTCTTTATGTCCTAAGATATGGTCAATTTTTGTATAGATTTCATGAACTGCCAAGAAGAAAGTATACTCCTTTTTGTCTCCATTCAGTTTTCCCTAAAGATCTGTTATATCTAGTTTTTCTAGTATTCTATTTATTAGTTCAACTTCTTTCTTATTTATTTCATGATTTGAGCAAGATTGTGATCTCCCACTATTATAGTTTTGTTGTCTGTTTCTTCTTGCAAATCTCTTAACTTCTCCTTTAGGAATTTAGCTGCTACACCATTTTGTGCATATGCTTAATATTGACATTGTTTCATTATCTGTTGTACCCTTTAGAAAGATATAGTTTCCTTCCTTATCTCTTTTAATTAGATCAGTTTTTGCTTTTGCTTGATCTGAGATCAGGATGGCTATTCCTGCTTTTTTTTTTTTTTAATTTCACCTGAAGCATAATAGATTCTACTTCAGCTTTTTACCTTCACTCTGTATGTATTGCTCTGCTTTAAATGTGTTTCTTATAAAAAACATATTGTAGGATTCTGACTTTTAATCCAGTTTGCTATCTGCTTACATTTTATGGGAGAGTTCACCCCATTCACATTTACAATTAAAAGTACTAATTTTATATTTCCTGCCATCTTATTAACCCCAAATTATACTTTTCTTTTTTCTTTTCCCCTTTCCCTCCTCGTCAGTATTTTACTTATGATCACTACTTGCCTTAAGCAGCCCTTCCCCTTTAGAGAACCTCTCCCTTTCTTAAACCTTTCCCCTATTATTTCTCTTTTCCCTTCTATTTAGCTTACCCCTTCCATTTTCCCCTTTCTCCTCCCACTTTTCTATAAGATGATAAATGTTTCTTGGTGAAACCAAATCCAATGAGAGTAAGATTCACACAATATTCATCACTCTCCCTTCTTTTCCTCAATTATGTTTTCTTTGCTTCTTCCTAAGATGTAATTTCCCTCATTTTACCTCCAATTTCCCCTTCTTTATCTGTTACAATCCCTTTTCCAGCTCTAGTTTCTTTTTTATATCATAACAGTAAAATCAGATTATACATGTACTCTCAATGTATACATATAACAGAACTAATTCTCAAGAGTTTTTTTTTTCTTTTTTTACCTTTTTATGCTTCTTTTGAGTTCTTTATTTGGAGGTTAAATTTTTTTGTTTAGATCTGATCTTTCCATCAAAAATAAATGGAATTCACCAGTTTCATTGAATATCCATCTTCTATCCTGAAAGAAAATGCTCAGTTTAGCAGGGTAATTTATTCTTAGCTGTACTCTAAGTTCCTTCAACTTTCAGAATATAAGATTCCAGGCCCTTCAGTCCTTTAAAGTGGATTCTCCTAGGTCCTGAGTAATCCTTATTGTGTCTCCTTGGTATTTGAATTGTTTCTTTCTGGCTACTTGTGATATTTTTTCTTTGGTTTAATAGTTCTCAAATTTAGCCATGATATTCCTTAAGGTTTAAATTTTGTGATATCTTTCAGGAGGTATTTGGTGAATTCTTTCAATGGTCATTTTACCTTATGTTTCTATGATATCCAGCCAGTTCTCTTTGATGAGATTTCCTGAAAGATAGTGTCTAGGCTCTTTTTTTCATCATGTATTTTACGGAGTCCAATAATGTTTAAATTGTCTCTCCTAGTTCTATTTTCCAGGTCATTTGTTTTCCCAATTAGGTATTTTACATTTTTCTTTTTTTTTTTTTTTCATTTTTTTGGTTTTGCTTGATTGTTTCCTGTTGTCTCAGGGAATCATTAATTTCCATTTGTTCAATTCTGAATTTTAGCAAGTTATTTTCTTCATTTACTTTTTGCTTCTTTTTGTATTTGTCCAATTGAAATTTTAATTGAGCTGTTTTGTTTTATGGAATTTTTTCCACCCATTTCACAAATTCTGTTTTTTAAAAGTTCTTTTCTTTTTTTTTGTTTGTTTGTTTCACAAATTTTGTTTTTCTGGGAGCTGCTTTCTTTTTCCATTTTAACAAATTTATCTTTTGATGAGTTCTATGCTTTTTCCATTTCACTAAGTCTATTTTGTAGCAAATTTCTTTTCAGATTGTTTCTGTGTTGCCTTTTCCAGACTCTCTTGCAAATTTTTTATTTCCTTTCCCCATTTTTCTTCTAGCTCTCTTTTAAGATCTTTTTTATTTTCTTCTAGGAGAGCCTTGTGTGATGGGGATCAGGTTATATCACCTTTGGGGGCTTCATCTCGAGACAATCTGCCTTTAGTCTCCTCAGGATTTGAAATCTGTTCTTCTCTTTCACCATAAAAGCTGTCAATTGTTAGATCCTCTTTACTTTTTTTAACTCATATATATTTTTTAAAAAGGTCTGCATTTATGATGGGAAAGGTTTTCCAAGCAGCCACATCTGCGCTGAGTCAGTGCTGATTCATATTTGGTTCTGGGTGGACATGGCCAAGTCTTGTAAGATTCTGGTCTTTTGGGGTTCATTATTAATCTTTTGTGTTTGTGTTGGATGTTTTATAACTTCTCTGCTGATCTACTGGCTTGCAACCAGGGCAGAGTGGCCAACACTGCTGTAGATTCCTGTAGATTCCTCCCCATAGTTTCTCTGTCACACAGAGTCAGCAGGGGACTGTTGCAACACCCTGGGACTCTGCATTGTTTGTGGTCAGCTGTTTTTCTTAGACTGCCCCTCTCCCATTTCCAATTCAAACAAACCTTTTCTGGTTTGTTTCCTCTTGTAGATTCTCTGCTATGTAGAGTCAGCAATGCTGGTGAAGTCAGCAACGTCTTGGAATTCTGAGCTGTATGTGCTGTTGTTTGTGGTCAGCTGTTTGTATTAGGCTGCTTCTTTCCTATTTCCAATTGAAATGGATCTTTTCTGGGAGGACAGCTAGATCAACGGATAAAGCAATGGGTCCTGGGGCCAGGAGACCCAAGTTCAAATCCAACCTCAGACACTTGACATTTATTAGCTGTGACTTTCCCACAAGTCATCTAACCCTGACTGCCTTGACAAAAGAAAAACAAAAAACTCCAAAAATCTCAGAAAAAAAAAGAAATGGATTTTTTCTGGTGATCCTCGAAATTATCTTCTGCTGATGATTTGTTGCACTCCCAATATTTGTGGGTTCTGCTGGTCCAAGCTGTCCAATATCTGTATTCCATAATTATTGTGAGGGATGTAGAGAAAATCAGAGAGAAATGTGTGTCATCTCCTCCATCTTGACTTTGCCCCGGAAGTTGATTCTTTAATGTTCTTTACCTTTCCTTTTTTACCAAATGATTTTTTTTATTACTTTTTCTAGCTCTATAAAATAAAATTTTTAGCAGTTTGATTAGTATAGCATTGAATAAGTTAGACTAATTTAGGTAGAATTGCAATTTTTATTTCATTAGTCTAGCCAATTGCACAGATTTGACTTTATTTATATGAAAAGTGTTTTGTAGTTGTGTTTAAATAATTCCTGGGTCTTTCTTGACAGATAGACATTAAATATTGTATTCTGTCTATAGTTATTTTAAATGGAATTTCTCTTTTTCTCTCTTGCTTCTGGGTTTTATTGTTAACACATAGAAATGCTATTGATTTACATGGATTTATTTTATAACCTGCAATTTTGCCAAAGGTATTCTTTATTTTGAGTAGGTTGTTTTTCTTGATTCTCTAGGACTCTCTAAGTATATCATCATATCATCTGCAAAGATTAATAATTTTCTTTCTTTGTTGCTTACTCTCATTCCTTCTATTTCTTTTTTCTTTTATTATTGTTAGAGCCAGAATTTCTAGTATAATATTGTATAATAATGGTAATAATGGGCACCTTGTTTCACCCCTGATCTTATGGTGAATGCTTCTAGCTTTTTCTCTTTAGAAATAATACCTCATGATGGTATTAGATAGCTGCTGTTTGTCATTTTAAGGAAAATTCCATTTATTTTTAATCCTCTAGCATTTTTAATAGGAATGAGTATTGTATTTCCTCAAAAACTTTTTTCTGCCTTTATTGAGATTATTACATGATTTCTGTTAGTTTTGTTATTGATATGGTCAATCATGCCAATAGTTTTTCTGATAATGAACCAATCCTGAATTCATGGTATAAATCCCTCTCGATCATAGTGTATTATTCTGCTGATAAATTGCAATCTCTTTGTTAATGTTTTACTTAAAATTTTTGCATCAATATTCAGTAGGGGATTGAGCTATGATTTTCTTTCTGCTTTGGCTCTTCCTGGTTTAGGTATCAGCATTATATTTATATCACAGAAGGAATTTGTCAGAACTCCTTGTTTGCCTATTTTTCCAAATAGTTTACATAGCATTGGAATTTATTATTATTTAAATGTTTGATAAAACTCACTTAAAATATTTGGTAGACTCCATCTGGCATTGGTTTTTTTCCTTAGGGAGTTCATTGATGGTTTGTTCAATTTATTTTATTAAAATGGAGTTATTTAAGTATTTTATTTCCTCTTCTGTTAATCTGGGCAATTTATATTTCTGTAAATATTCATCTATTTCAATTAGGTTTTCAGACTTATTGGCATACAACTGGGCAAAAAGCTCCTAATTATTTTCTCATAAATTACAGTAAGTTCACCCTTTTCATTTTTGGTGCTGATTAGTTTTTTTTTCTTTCTTTTTCTAATCAAATTAATCAAAGGTTTATCTATTTTTTCTTTTTTCATACCACCAACTCTTTGTTTTATTAGTAAACTCAATTACTTTTTACTTTCTATTTGATTAATCTTTTCCTTGATTTTCAGATTTTCTAATTTGGTATTTAATTGGGGAGTTTTTAATTTGTTCTTTTTCTAGCTTTTTTAGTTGTATGCCTGACTCATCTATCTTCTTTCTCTCTTTTTTATTCATGTAAGAATTTAGAGATATAAAATTTCCTCTATGAACTCCTTTGGCTTCATCCCAAAAAAATTTGGAATGCTGTTTCATTATTGTCATTTTCTTGGAAGAAATTCTTGATCATTTCTATAATTTGTTCTTTAACCCACTCATTCTTAAGGATTATATTATTCAGTTTCCAATTGATTTTTAATATATCTTTTCCTGACCCTTTATTGAATGTAATTTTATTGCATTTTGATCTGAAAAGGATGTATCTGCTTTTTCTGCCTTTCTGCATTCATTTGTGAGGTTTTTATAACCTAATATATAATTAATTTTTGTATAGGTACCATGTGTTGCTGAGAAAAAAGTATATTTACCCAATTTGATTTTTTCCAGAGTTCTATTATCTCCATATTTTCTAAGATTCTATTGACATCCCTAGTTTCTTTCTTGTATATTCTGTGGTTAGATTGATCTAATTCTGAGAGGGGAAGGCTGAGGTCCCCCACTGATATAATGTTGTTGTCTATTTCTTCTTGTAGGTGGCTTGTATTCTCTAAGAATTTGGATGCTATAACACTTGGTGCATATATAGTTAGTATTTATAACACTTCTTTACTTGTGGAACCTTTTAGCAGGATGCAGTTTCCTCTAAGACAATCCCAATAAACTTTAGATATAAAATATCATCTTCATCCAGAAAAAGAATTATGGAGATTGAATGTAAATCAACACATTCAATGTTCACTTTTTTTCTGTTTTTTTTTCCCTCTCATGTGGTTTTTCACTTTTGTTTTGTTTTTTTCTCTTCCAACATGATTCATAAGGAATGTGCATTAAAGGATGTAGCTTTCTGTATTATCTCTTTAAATTTAGAACTACTTTTGCTTTTGCTTTGTCTGGGATCAGAATTGCTATCACTGGTTGTTGTTTGCTTGTTTTTGTTTCAGATGAAGCATAATATATTCTACTCCAGCCTTTTACCATTACTCTGTGTGTAGTTATCTGTTTCAAATGTATTTCTTTTAAACAATATATTCTAGGAGTACTTTTTAAAAATCCACTCTGTTATCCATTTCCACTTTATATGGGAGTTCATCCCATTCACATTTATAATCATGATTATCATCTGTGTATTTCATTCCATCCTATTTTCTCCCCATATATACTTTCCCCTCTTTTTCCACCCTGTTCTTCATTAGTAGTCTTTTGTTTCTGATGAACCCCTTCCTCAAGCTGCCCTCCATTCTATCACACCTCCTCCCTTCACTTTTCTCCTACTGTTTCGGTCCTCCTTTTTATCCAGCCTTTCCCTTTTCTTTTCCCTTTCTCCTCATGCTTCCCTGTAGTGCAATATAAATTTCCATACCTGAGTATATATGTTATTCCTTCTTTGAACCAAAACTGATGAGATTAAGCTTCAGACAATGCTTATTCTCTTCCCCTCTATTGTTATAGGTCTTTTGTGAATCTTCTTGTGATCCAATTTACCCCAATTTACCTTTCCCCTTTTCAAATTCTTATTCCTCCCATTAATGTCTTTTTCTTTTCACATTAGAGTCAATTTATACTTACCCACTCTATGTATGCCTCCTCTAACTGCCCTAATAAAAGAAACAGTTCTCAAGAATTACAAGTATCATTTTCCCATGTAGGGATATAAACAGTTTTAGCCTTTAAATAATGTTTTTTTCTTTTCCTATTTACCTTTTTATGCTTTTTTTTGAGTGCTCTGTTTGCAGATAGAATTTTCTGTTTAGATCTGGTCTTTTCAATAGAAATGACCTGAAAGTCCCCTACTTCACTGAAGCTCCATCTCCTCCCCTGAAAGATAATGCTTAGTCTTGTGGGAAAATTGATTCTTTGTTGTAATCTTTTTTTTTTTTTTTCTGAGTTGTGACTTCCCCAGGGTCACACAGCTAGGAAGTAGTGTCTGAGACCAGATTTGAACTTAGGACCTCCTGACTTCAGGGATGGTGCTCTATCCACTGAGCCACCCAGCTTTCCCCTTGTGTGTTGTAAAGTCCTTTTTCTTCCAGATATAATATTCCAAACTCTCCAATATTTTATTGTAGATGTTGCCAAATCCTGATTAATCCTGACTGTGACTCCTCAATATTTGAATTTTTTTTTTTTCTGGTAGGTTCCAGCATTTTTTTCCTTGAGAGTTTTGCAGTGATGCAAATGATGTTTCTTGGAGTTTTCCTTGTGAGATATCTTTCCAGAGGTCATTGATGAATTCTTTCAGTGACTGTTTTGATCTCTACTTCTTGTATATTAGTGAAGTTTTCCTTGAAGATCTCTTGAAGAATGCTGTCCAGGATCTTCTTTTGGTTGTGAACTGTAGGTAGTTAAATAATTTTTAAATTGTCTCTTGGATCTATTTTCTAGCAAAGTATTTTACATTTTCTTCCATATTTTTCATTCTTTTTAGCTTGTCTGATTATTGATATTTCAATCATTTGCTTCCATTTGTCCATTTCCAGTTTTTAAATGTATTATTTTCTTCAGTTAGCTTTTGTATCTCCTCTTCCAATTTATTAATTCTAACTTTTCAAGGTGTTTTCTTCAGGGGCTTTTTTTTTTGTTGTTATTGCATTTGGACAATTGTATTTTTTTAAGGATTTATTTTCTTCAGTCAATTTTTGTTTTTCCTTTTCTAATTTATTGTCTCTCTCTTGCATCTTCTCTTCTTTTTTTCTTTTCCCTCTTTTATTTGACTTTTAAAATTCTTTAAGAGTTTTTCTAAGAAGGTTCTTTGGGCTTGGGATAAATTCATATTATCCTATGAGGTTTTACATGTAGGTATTTTGTCTTTTTCTGAGTTGGTATTTTGATATTTTCTCTCACTATAGCAGCTTTCTATGGTTACGGTTCCTTTCTGCTTCTTGCTCATTTTCTTTTTTTTCCTTCTATTTCATCATTTTTGAAGTGAACTTTGCTCTCTGAGACATGGGAGGCTCTGTCCCAAATTTCTTCTGTAGCTTTGAGTCTTGGCTTTAAGCACAGGGGTTGCCTGTATCTTGCTCACAGTACTGGGGGTAGCTCAACATTATCTCACCTTTTGTTGCCTATCTGAATGATAATTTGCCTTCAGTGCTGGGACTGGAGGCTGCCTCACTGGTTTGTTCTGCTAATGTTTTATTGACCTAGGACCAAAGTTCTCATTTGCTGATATATTGTGATTAAGATTCTCCCATTGGCTTTTCTGCCCACTTTGAGCTGGACTGAGCATTCTTTACACCCCAGTGAGATTGAACTTTCTTGAAGTCTTTCCAACTTATCTTGAGCTGTAAAATTGTTTTGTTCCAGTTCTTTTTTGCCTCTGCTGTTGCACACTCTCTTCAAAGGATTGGTTTCATATGGTTTTTGAGAGAAGCAGGGAAAGCTCAGGCAGCTTTCTGGCTTCACTCTGCTCTCTTGACTCTGCTTAACTGAAAGAAGAATCATAGCTTATATTCAGGTTTCTTGTCCTCTCTCATTAGAGATAAAATTGTGAATGAGAAACATGTAACCTTTTTAAAATATGTGTTTCATTATCTATGTTAGCAGAAAGTCCCAGGTGTTCATTATTGTTTAGAGGTTCTCTAAGGTTTAATTCATCTGCATCCCTTCCTTGACAGCTTTTTTCTAGTCTCCCTGACACAAGTTTCTTCTCATGAACATTATCTCCCCAACAACCATTCAAACTACCAATGTGATTTTTCTAAAATGTAAATTTCATCATGCCTAATGCCCATACTGCTGGTTCAGTACTGCCTTCAATATCAGTTACAAACTTGTCTGTTTTTCATTTAAAGTCATTTGAAACCTGGCTTATTGCTACTTTGACAGGAAATTTGATATTTCACTTTCCTCTCAGATGCCTTGCTTCCTTGATTAGAGACTAAGTGTTTGAAGCAATATGCTTTTCTTAATTTTCCTTTATTAAAATGCTCAAAGATTATTAACTAAATACTTTTCCATGAATTTTTCTCTTGTTTTCAATTCCATGAAAATCATATCTTCATACCACTTAACCACTGGTTAAGCATACTCCTTTTGTGTTTTTTTTTTTTTCCTCCTCCTCTTCACCATAAACCACTTTAAGGCAGGGAATGTCATTTTTTTCTTATTTTTATTCCCAGAGCTTTAATAAATGCCTGGCAAATAGCAAATACCTATCTTTGAATGATTTTATCCTAATGAAAGCTATAGTTTCACAATTCCACACATTTGCAAATGGGTTGTTTCTCTGGTAAGAGAGCAGCAGCATTTTCTTTTTGTTTCAAGAGCTAAATATTACCTGAAATGTTTTTCTCTTTTAAATTGTGCCCAGAATTTCTAGTTGTTTGATTAATGCAACACATTAATTGAGAAAACCCTTAACCTCAAAATATTTATTAATCTCAAAATTACTTTAAGTGATTCATGATATGCGCACAATGTATCTTCATTATAATCAAAGAGCTATGCTGAAGCAAGGCATGTTTCAATACCCCATTTTTATTTAGATTTTGTGCCATTATCAGTTTTATATTTTTAGCCAATTAATATGCCATGAGATAAAAATGTCAAAATTCTCAGGGAATGGAATTCAAAACAACTGAAATTAAAAGAAGGATGGTAACTGAAAGAATCATAGCTTATATTCAGGTTGCTTGTCCTCCTGGATCTCATTAAAGGAGATAAAACTGTGAATGAGAAACATGTAGCCTTTTTTAAAATATGTGTTTCATTATCTATGTTAGCAGAAAGTCCCAGGTGTTCATTATTGTTTAGAGGTTCTCTAAGGTTTAATTCAACTGTATCCCTTCCTTGACAGCTTTTTTCTAGTCTCCCTGACACAAGTTTCTTCTCATGGACATTATCTCCCCAACAACCATTCAAACTACCAATGTGATTTTTCTAAAATGTAAATTTCATCATGCCTAATGCCCATACTGCTGGTTCAGTACTGCCTTCAATATCAGTTACAAACTTGTCTGTTTTTCATTTAAAGTCATTTGAAACCTGGCTTATTGCTACTTTGACAGGAAATTTGATATTTCACTTTCCTCTCAGATGCCTTGCTTCCTTGATTAGAGACTAAGTGTTTGAAGCAATATACTTTTCTTAATTTTCCTTTATTAAAATGCTCAAAGATTATTAACTAAATACTTTTCCATGAATTTTTCTCTTGTTTTCAATTCCATGAAAATCATATCTTCATACCACTTAACCACTGGTTAAGCATACTCCTTTTGTGTTTTTTTTTTTTCCTCCTCCTCTTCACCATAAACCACTTTAAGGCAGGGAATGTCATTTTTTCTTATTTTTATTCCCAGAGCTTTAATAAATGCCTGGCAAATAGCAAATACCTATCTTTGAATGATTTTATCCTAATGAAAGCTATAGTTTCACAATTCCACACATTTGCAAATGGGTTGTTTCTCTGGTAAGAGAGCAGCAGCATTTTCTTTTTGTTTCAAGTGCTAAATATTACCTGAAATGTTTTTCTCTTTTAAATTGTGCCCAGAATTTCTAGTTGTTTGATTAATGCAACACATTAATTGAGAAAACCCTTAACCTCAAAATATTTATTAATCTCAAAATTACTTTAAGTGATTCATGATATGCGCACAATGTATCTTCATTATAATCAAAGAGCTATGCTGAAGCAAGGCATGTTTCAATACCCCATTTTTATTTAGATTTTGTGCCATTATCAGTTTTATATTTTTAGCCAATTAATATGCCATGAGATAAAAATGTCAAAATTCTCAGGGAATGGAATTCAAAACAACTGAAATTAAAAGAAGGATGGTAACTGAAAGAATCATAGCTTATATTCAGGTTTCTTGTCCTCCTGGATCTCATTAAAGGAGATAAAACTGTGAATGAGAAACATGTAGCCTTTTTTAAATATGTGTTTCATTATCTACATTAGCAGAAAGTCCCAGGTGTTCATTATTGTTTAGAGGTTCTCTAAGGTTTAATTCAACTGCATCCCTTCCTTCACTTTTAGAAGGTCCAGTGTTGTTTTCTTTATATTTTTTCTTTACAGCAATGAAGAAAAAGATTAAAAAGGTATATGCTACTGCTCTCATTCCTATAAGGAAGCCAAAGAACTTCTTTCTGTAAAAAGATAAAAAAAAGTCATAAATTTTGAAATGCAGCAATTATGCAGCAATTATAAGATTAACAATTAATTGCTAACTTTGGAAATAATTCAAGTGTGCATATGAAAAAATACAATTAGTCATGTTTTCCCCCTTCAAATGTAAATCTCACATCCATCCTATAGTAATTGGACACAAAAAAGTGGTGTTATAAATCAGTGTGGTGATTTTTGATTGTGTGAGTGTGCATGTGTAATAATAGCTAACATTTATACAGAAAATCCTAAAATCTTTGTTGCACTTTTCAGTTCTAATGTGTCTGATAGTTTAAAACTTCATTAAGACCTTTTAGACACCTTATAAATGGCTTTAAGGACTTCAAAGTGCTTTACATTTATTATCTCATGATTCTCACAGTAATCTTATCTTCTCTGTTATCTTATTTTCTTCATTTTTGTGTATCAAAATTTGAAGCTCAGCAAAAGTTAAATCACTTCTTGGGGACCATATACTGAGGTGGATTTCATACCCAGATTTTTCTGATTTAAAAACAAGCAAACATATTCTTTGCAATTCTTACCATTGTGCCTGCATATACATTTTCATACTAATTGCTATTAATTCAAGGAATTAAATGATTTTAATAATATCTCACCTCTTCTGAATATTGTGAAAATATTCTCTTACAAGAAAAGAATCAGCTTCACTGTGCTTGGGGTGGCTTAATAAATACATTTCCTTGGGTCTTCTGGTTGGTAGTAGATGAGAATAACCTGAATACTTTTGAGATATTGGAGGATGAAATATCATGGATATTTCATGGGGTGGTAGAGAATGACTTAATTACAATTACAAAAATAGTCTTATGGAATCAAAAAGTATGAGTTAAAGTTGCCCTTCTTGGGTGAAGGTTGTCCATGGTTCTTTGAAGGTACCCCTAACATTCAAAAGTACTATTTGTGTAGTACTCATATTGTTCTGATCAGCCACATTTGGACATATTGTAACTCAACTCTAACATAGTGATGTCATTTTGGTTCTCATTGAGAGGAAAGGACAACAACCAAGGAACCAATTGAATGCAGAAGATGAAAAAAAAAATCAAGGTGGTTAAGTCAGATGATTCATAACAAGGCCAGGACTGAAGGAGGGAAGGACAGATCCAACAGTAGCTGGCAACTTCAGCTCCTTCCCTAGTCCTAGATGGGCTGCTTTTTATTGAATTACAAACAAAAGAGGCAACTTGCTAAGCATAAAACAGACAAATGGGTTTGCTAAAGATGTTTACATTAATAGATATGTGCTTATGCAGAAGATACTTGTTTACAAAGACTATTAATTCAGAATACATGAGACAATTTAAGATATTATATACATCTGGGATCCTTGAGGCTTATTATATACGACACTTTTATAGGAGGAATAGAAACAATAACATGGTGCAAATATGATCTAATCCACTTAGAAAGAAGAAAAAATGTATAAAAATGAATACAGTAACAGAAACAAGAGGTAGTAGGGGACAGATGATTTCAATTATTTAGGCATTGGTTTAAGAATATTTCTAAGCATGAGAAAGTCAGTGAAAATACACAATGCTGGAAGTGGAGAGTCTTATGCAAGGAAGAGGAAGTATTACTGAATCATAATGTATTTATATATGAGTTGAAGAAGTAAGACTGAAAGGTTATGGAGGATTTTAAAAGATAGAGTATTTAATATGGGCATAGAAATCTATCTTATCCTGCAGGAGAATTTTCATTAAAGAGGGAGATCTATGTTTTCTTTCACAACTAGACTTATGGAAATGCTTTGTATAACTTCACAGGTGGTTGCTTAATTGTGTGAGAATAAGGGAAAAATCCTAAGATTCAAAAAATTTTTAAAAAATGTAAAAATTGTTTTGAATGTAACTGGGGAAATAGTTTATAATAAATCAAATTTTTAAAAATAAAAATTTAAAGAAGGCAAAAAAGAGTATTTCATTTTTGTTGGGGATCTACTGGTCATCAATAAATAGAAAAATAATAATGTTTGGATAAATAGAATTAGATATTATATAAACATATATTAGAAACTAGAAATATAAAATAGATAATTAGAAATATCAAAATGATAAATAAGTGGAGGATGGACTAGAGTAAGAAGAAACTTGAGACAAAGAAACCAACTAGTAAATTATTGAGATAAGACAAATGGGAATTGATGGAGCCCTGAATCAGCTTGATGACAAGGTTAGCAAAAAGAAATATAGGAAACATTTCAAAAGTAGAATTGGCAAATATTGTCATTGTAATATGGAGCATTAGATTGAGGAAGAAGTTGAGGATGACAATTCCATTGAGAGCCTGGGTAACTGGGAAAATGGTGGTGCCCTAGATAGTAATTGAGAAGCTAGGAAAAGGTGACTTTTTTAAAGGGGGAAAGCAAGATAGATAAGGAGTTTAAATTGAGACTGCTGACTTTAAGATTTTTATAGGACTTTCAATTTGAAATAGTTGGATACACATTACACAGAAAGAGGTATGCAAAGGCAAACATATTCTATTCTCAATTAACTTTAATTTTATTCAGGCATACAACAAATTTTCAGATAAAAAATGAGAAAATTTGATATTTTCTAATAAGCAATAAATATGAACAATTTTGAAGGGTTGGTTCCATTATTAGGAAAAGAAATGAACTGACCCTTGAAGGAAGAGAAGAATTCATAAAGATGGAGGCATACAAATGTAATGTATATGGTGAAGGTCTTGCCCAAAGACAAAGAACCAGAAGTAATTTTGATATTACATAATAGTCAGAAGTCCCTAGGACTTTAATTGAAATCCTGAGGAGACTATAGTTTATATTATCTGTTGCTGTGGGGTAGCTAGATGGTGCAGTGGATAGAGAACCAGCCCTGAAGTCAGGAGGACCTGAGTTCAAATTTGGCCTCAGACACAACACTTCACACTTCCTAGCTATGTGACTCTGGGAAACTCACTTAACCCCAATTGCTCCAGCCAAAAAAAAAAAAAAAAGAATGAATTAGAGAGAAAAGAGAATGACAAAAGAGAGAAACAACTCGTACAGGAGAGAATAACAATAATATAGGAGAGAAGTGATGAAGAAGTTCAAAGGGTTGGTTGTACATGGGTTGGGAAGGTTCAGAGGAAAAGAGTTATCTGTTAAGACTTTTAAGACTGAGATTCCAGTGATATATTTAGGAAATACTATATGAAGATATGTGTCATTTGATAGTTTGTTGGGGACAAAAGGAATAGATATTTTGACTGGAGAAGAGAAAATTCAGGGGACATGATAGGTATATTCAGGATTTGGAAAAATGTCATTGTGCAAGAAGAATTATATTTGATTTGTCTGATCCCAAATGTAGAACTAGTAGCAACAATTGGAGATTTCAGAGTCAAATTTACATCTGATATTAGAAAAAAAAGCAAAAACTTTGCTTCATGACATAGCAACTTCCTCCTCTTTGGAAGATTTCAAATAGATACTAGATGGTCATCATACTCAGCTTAGAGCATAGACCTTTTATCTGTCAAACTCAGAGGAAAATGTTTGGATGAACATTCAGGGTTCACAACCTTTTCTACTTCTAAAGTCTCTGACTTTCAGTAACTTTCTAGTATTTTATATTTAAAATGAAAAAGTATATTCTAGAATTTATCATGCATAAGAAATAAAAGCATCAAAGACTTGTAAAGTGATTGATTATGAATTAGATGTTTCCCCAAAGAAACATCAAGAGTTTTATTATATTGTTGCTTAGAAACAATTTTTTAAAATCCAATAAAAGTAGGCAAAAAAATGCCTCTTGGCAAATTTTTCACAACCCTGTTATTTAAGTTTAATTTATATTAAGTTTAGCTAGTGATAATTCCTATCTGTTCTTGATTGTGATGAACATTTGTAAGATATGTTATAGCAAGGATTTCTTTATAAATTGGAAGTTGGACTTGAGAGGCATTGAAGAATCTTCCAATACAGACACTCTGTGATTCAGGAACTAGGTGCAAGGACTTAATGTGATTGGAGTCCAGAAATGAAATTAGGGTTTTACACATAATGTTTTGGTAGTTACCTGCCTGAAACCTGTGAGGATGGAAAAAGATCCTCCAAAGGAATGCAAAAAGAAAAAAAAAAGCCTTGTGAATGCTCATAATGAGGTAGCAACAGAGAGAGAATGATTCATCATAGGGGACTGAGAACTCAAAATCCAACAGAACTAAACAAAGGGCAGAAATTTGCAGAACTTATTCGTGAAAGACAGTGAATAAAATTCTGAATAGATCATTCTATCTTGGAAGGGACAAAAATTGTAAATCCCCTTACTGAGCTGTGAAAACAGAAGGACAATAAAACAACAGAAGCCCATACATCTCTTTCCATCTAGCCACTAAAGTGAGGAGAGATAAATATTAACAGCTGGAAAAATGAGCAATCAAAAAATATAACCTTATTGTATAGAAGTACTATGGTGATAAAGAAGTTTAAGACACAATTACAGAAGAATTTGCCATTTTTACCTTTATATAACCAGTGTCTTGCATATATATGATACCTACTATATGTTTTTAACTAAATTTAATTAATTTACAATGTTCTGAGGTATGTACAGGAGGTACATTTTCACATATGAAGGAAAAAATATAGAGAAGTTAAGTACTTGTTCAAGTAGCTTTGAGCACAGACCAAAATTTTGATATTTTGACTCCTAGTGTCTTTCTCATGATTTTTAATGAGATCATGTATATTAGAAAATGCTTTTGCATGGAATAAAGTACAAAAATAAATTTTGTTTATATTTTTGCTGGAACATATTTCTTTGGATAGAAAAAATAAAGCTACGCATCTTGTTCCTACCATGATAAAATGGCTTCGAGCAATAAATGTGAAAATGGACCTCTCTGTTACCATCATTTTTGTCCTTTTATCTATCATTGCTGGACACAATGAAAGCTAGAATGAATCATGGCATTATCATTTCTTCAAAACAAGATATAACTTATTAATCATAATATCCAACATAAAATTATGGGATTGCATTCTTTTGAAAGGTGTATAGTTTAACAGAAAAAAATAGTTTATGAAATCACTTTATGGCAACTTACCTAAATGATATGGGGTCATATATTCTGCAAGATCCTTGTTCTTCACAATTATTAGTTGCCCATTTTAGGCATGTTAAATCTATAATAGCTCCAAAATAAATAGGGGTTAACAATCCTCCTGCAATATGAAACAGCCAAATGTCAAATTGAAACAAGGGTTCTTAACTCTTTCTTCTGTAATTGTCCCCTTTAGCTTCCTAATGAAACCTATAAACTTCTTTTCAGAATTTTTTAAAGCATAAAATTAAAAAAAAAAACATAGGATTACAAAGGAAAGAAATGATTGAAAAATATTATTACAATATTGAAAAATATTCACAGATCCCAAGTTAATCATTAAATTTGTTCAATATAAGTAGGACCATGATTAGCAAGACCATATGTGCAATATGATGCTCACAGCTAGGTGCTTCTGCATGAACTCATATAATTCATTCATGACTTTCTGAAAATGTATATATAACACAGCATGATATATGTAGTCTGACTAGAAGAAAATATAGAGATTATCTGTTGTTCTAGAAACAATAGTCCCCCACCTTGAAACTAAACTACAAATACTGGAACAAGAAGTTGGATATCATAGCTGCTTATGTAATGAAGGACAATAAATAGGGGTATTCCAAGAGGTTACAGCTCTGTTCTCTCATCAGACCCAAACTAATAAGGAAGAAATTATCTGTCTTTGTTTACTTCATCTTCTCTCACTTTTCAATTCTTTTCAATACCTTCCAACTTTATTGCTTGATGATTTCAGTACTCATAAATGCCATAAAGCTGAGAAACCTTAATCAGTTGACATTTCTTCATAACATTTCTGCATCTTTTGATAATGTTAAACAAATTATCCTTCTGGATATTTTGCCTTCTTTGAGTTTTTATAACATTTACTCTTGTTTTGTTTTCTATGACCATTTGTGTGGTCCATTATGTGACCATTTGTCAGTCTCATTTTTGAGAGTTTATCTCCTTTTTCTTGGGTGGATCCAAAGCTCTATTCTGGATTTCTTTTCTCTCTACAATTTTCTCATAGTGGCATTTCTTATAGGGTTAATTATTACCCTTAAGCAAATAAATCTCAAAATGTATATTTCTTGACTAAGGTTATCTCCTCAGTGCCTTCTGTACAGTTTAATCAGAGCATTCTGTAGGTATTTCAAAACAGAACTAATTATTATCCTCTTAAATTCCCCAATATCTGAACTTTGGCTTTTCTACTGAGTGAACTTTTATCTTTCCAATAAGCTAGATTTGCAATCTCAGAGTCACCCCTGATTTCTCATTTTCCTTGATACCATATATCTGAGCAGTTGCTAAATTTTGTCTGTTTTGCCTCTACAATATCTCTTGTGTCCCAATTCCTCTTCTCTACTCACATGGCAACAATTTTACATGAGGACCTCATCATTAGTCACCTAAAGTATTACAACAACCTTCTAAAATAGTTTATATTTGATTCTAGACATATATATATATATGTATATATATCTATTTATATGATAAACTATAAATATTTAGGACATTTTAAAATCTGACCTCAATTTACTTTCCCCTTTCTATTACATAGATTCACTCTATGATTCAAACAAAATTCACTTCCTACTTATTAATTGTTATCACACTTTTCTCAACTCCTTGTCCTTAAGCAGATTTTTCCCATTCCTGGAAGACATTCTCTCTTCCTCTCCTTCTCCTTCTCCCTCTTCTTCTTCCCCCACCTCCTTTATCTCCTTCTAGTTCTTATATACTGAGATTTTTTAAAATTTCAGCTTATATGCAATTTCTCATGTAAAACCTTTCCCAAAACTCCTAGAAGTTATAGTTGTACCTTTTGAAATATAATTGTATTTATTGTGTTTCCCCTTTTTTATTTATCTATGTGCATCCATTTATTTAATATTCATTTAAAGAATTTTGATTTCCAAATTTTATCCCTCCCTCCTTCCACTCATCTACCTATTGAAAAAGCAAGCCATTATACACGTTTAATAATACAAGATATATTGTCATTTATCCATATTGAAAAAGAAAACACTAAAAATGAAGAAAAATAAAGCTTAAAAATAAGTTTCCATCAGTACTCAGAATCATCTTTTATCATAAACCTTTGAAATTGTTTTAGATTTCTGTCTTTTCTACCTATATTTGTCTTGCAAGTAGGCTCCCCTGTTTTTTAAAAAATAACATCTACACTTATTTTAAATGAATTTTCTCATAATATCTTTCCTTTTTATACTTTGGTGATATTAAAAATGGTAATGATTTATGTGGCTTTATTTTATATTCTGCTTTTTTTTGCTTTTTTTTTTAATAATAGTAATCATTTTAATAAGTTTCTAGTTGATTTTTCTAGAATTCTCTTAGCATACTATTATATATCATCTTCAATATATATACTATACTATATACATACTATATATATATCATCTTCAAAGAGAGATAGTTTTGATTCCTCATTACATATTTTCATTCTTCTCATTTTTTGTCTTATTTCTATAGCTAGCATTTCCAGTACAAAATTGAATAATCATAAAGAAATTGAATATTTGCTTCATTGCTGATTTTGTTGGGAAGGCTTCTAATTTATATCCATTACAAATAACACTCGTTCTTGGTTCTAGATAGATATATTTTATAATTTTAAGAATATTCAAACAATTTAAGAACATCTCCATTTATTTCTATGCTTTGTAGAGTTTTTAATAGGAATAGTTGTATTTTTTGAAGTTTTTCTTTATCAGCTTTTTTATTTTTAAAATTTTTGTTGAAGCTTTTTATTTTCAAAACATATGCAAAGATAATTGGTAACTTTAACCTTTGCAAAACCTTGTGTTCCAATTTCCTCCCTTTCCCCCTCATGTTCTCCCCTAGATGGCAAGTATTCCACTAAATATGTTAAAAATCTGTTTGATTGGAGAGGTGGGCTGCATCCTCTATGCCTCCATCTTGCCTCTACTCACTGATATATTTTTATGTGCAATTTTGTACCTCTTTAAAATTGAATCATGAGCCCTAAAATGCAATTCTTCTGGAAGAATGAGAATGAAGACTGTTGTATTTAAGACAGAAGTTCTGTCTTAAAGAGAGAGTGGTATGCTTCTCCTACTCTGGAAAAACCTAAAAGAAACTCAAGTGAAGTTGAAGGTGCCAAGGACACAGGAGTTGGAAAGATATATTGGTAGATGATGTGAGATGTGACAGAGTTGAGAGCACATTCACTGCTCCTATCATGTTTAATTGTCTCTAAGTGATGTGAAAATCATTAAAAATAGAAGCAATAGAGACTGGCTAATCAAGGTTGTCCAATATGATGGTATTGCTTTAGATGCTATCCTTTTCTTCTCTCCTCTGTTCCTTCCAAGAAGTTTAGGTTCTTGTCCAAGGTTTTTCTTTATTCTTGTATTTGCATTTGTAATTTCTTTTTAGTTTGAATGCCATCTAGATAAAATTGTATTGATAAAAACCAATCTATTCTAATCTGTGATGAAAGGGGGAGGGTATGAGTTGAGAAGAATTCACACTGCATGAAAGAAAGCAAATAAGGACACAAGTCCATACTTATTCCTATACATTGTGCTTATATTTCAAAACTGCTGGTCATTGAAGAGGGGATGGGTAGCTTTCTTCTCAGTGATATATGTCTGATCGATAGAGGTATTGAGTTAAACATACACGCATTTATTATACCTATAATTTATGTATATATGTTATACATACTCTCTTCTCCTATAAAATAGAAGTAGTTTGAGAGCATGGGCTGTTTTATTTTTGTCCTTTTATCCATTGCAATGATTACAGATCTAGTTGCATTAGGCATAAAAGATAAGATTTCACAGGACACTATTCATAATGCAAGGGATTATGCAGATAAGATTTTTTTATTCAGGAACTGACTATAATTTTATGAAAATAAAAAATTATATTATGGCCATTAATTTTAATAATGGAAATAGAAATTCTATACTGAATATATAGTTGTTTTGAAACTAGAAAGATTAGGGCTCAAGTCGTGCCTTTGATATATACTGACTGTGTGACTCTGAAAAAGTAATTTGACTATATAAAAAAATTCAGGGACTATTTCATATATATATAAACTGATGCAGAACAAGAAGAACATTTTATATTAAAAATTACAAAACCATATAAAGGAAAAAGAAGATCTTGAAAGATGCTCAGGTGCTCAGAATTTTGATGAATTCAGTGAATAATCATGATTTAGGAACTTTAGTCTGAAGAAAAGCCAGGTGATTAGAGGGAAAAGTATGAGAGCTATTGTTTTTCTTTGACTGTTGAGAGAAGAACTGAGAGCAAATGGAAGAAATTGCAAAGATGTAATTTGAGTTTGATATAAAGGAATGCTAGATCAGTGTTATCAAAGTCAAATGGAAAAGAATTCCTACAGGTAGAATATTGGCTTAGAAAATCACAAATTGACACTATCTATATTACACTGTATATTTATTTTTCTAAATATTTCCCAATTACATTTCACTTTGCTTCATATCCTTTGGGCAGTTCTGTGTTAAGTAGGAACTAGAATTATCCAAAAGTGAAACGGGGGACAATCATGCTTTTTCAGTTTCATTGGATATCTTCAATTAGATAATAACTTTTCAGGTATATGTTAATGAGGTTTTTGGGGGGTGGGTATAGCTTAGCTAAAGGACTACTGATTCAACTTTAAAGTTCTATGATTTAATAAATGTATAACTTCAAGTCTTCTTTCTCGTAGAAGAAAGAATGGACTATGGGTGCAGAAGGTTAATGCATAACTTGCTTTGGTTATCTTTGGTACAAGAGATGGTTTTATTTTGGAGCACTGGAGAGTCTTTTGGAAATATTAAAAATCAGAAAAAATATTTATTTTAAAGCCATTATAGATGCTGATCTAAATGATCTCTAAGCTCCATGTAAGGTATGACATTTTGAAATTGCTTAATTCTACTCCCTTTTAACAATTTCTTTTTTGTTTGATGTTATAGTCATTTCCAATCATCCCATTTTGAAGCTCTTTCATTGTTGAATATTCTATCATCTTTCTCAACTCTAAATGCTTATTGTTTTTAGCCACAGATTTCTCATATTCATAATGTTTATCTTCACTCTCAGCAACAATCCAAGTTTAGAACTTCATTTTCTCAAACCTGGACTACCACAATAACCTCCTAATTCTTCTTTCCTCATCTAATGTCTTCAATCCTCAGTATATCCAATACAAAGTTGCCACAATAAACTTTTCAGTATATAGATCTAACCATTTCACTCTTCTGCCCACCCCCCAAAAAAAAATTCAATGGATTTTTAAAGAAAAATAATTAATACTAAGTCTAAATGTGAGGGCCTTCCATAATTTTACTTCAATCAAACTTTGCATCCTTGTTTATACTGCCTTTGTTTGAACACTTTTTAAATTTAGCCAAGTTTAACACTTATTTGCCCATTAATTTTGCTCACATTTTCCCACTCCTGTTAAGATTCCATCTCTCCTATTTAGATTATTTGAATCATTCCTCAGTGTGAAACTTAAGAACTTCATGAAGGCAGAAACAAGATTATATGATGATCACTTCTGATGAACACAGGTATTTTCAACAATGAGATGATTTGGTACAATTCCAATAGACTTGTGATGGAGAAAGCCATCTGCATCTAAAAAAAGGACTGTTGGGATTGAATATGAATCACAACATAGTTTTTTTCACATTTTAAATTGTTTTGTTTGCTTTCTTTTTGTTTTCTTTCTCATTTTCTCCCATTTTGATCTGATTCTTCTTGTATGGCATGATAAATATTTAAATATATAGAGAGAATTGTGCATGTTTAAACTATATTCAGTTACTTGATATTTAGGGAAAGAGGTGGGAGAGGGAGGAAGAAAAATTCAGAACACAGGGTTTTTGCAAAGGTGAATGTTAAAAATTATGTTTGCATGTATTTTGAAAATGAAAAGCTATTATTAAAAAATCTTTGTGTAAGCTTTATTAATTTCCCCATTCAAAAAGGATAACTTGCCACTTATATTTTCCCAGGATACTTTGGATCAATTCATTATCCCTATCTCATTTTATTTTGTATTATATTTATGTAAATCTATTGCCTTCATCTTATTAGTTGGTATGCTCTTTAAAGGCAAGACATATCAAGAGCTAGTATCTCTAATTCCAAATGTAACTCCTCACATTTAATAATTTTTGCGTTTAATTTCATAAACACATTTTTGAGTTTGCAATAAAAAAATTTTTCATACCTATTGATCGTAAAGTCAGTGAACAAAAACCTATCGCAAGCGATTTCAATTGAGGCTCAACAATCCTGAAATACAGAAAAAGAATAGTAAAGAATCTCCAGATTATCACCTTATGTAACAAACACAAATTGTGGTGTACTTCACATGCTTGTAATACTGGTGAATCTTCTGATGTAATGTTTTGAAATGCTGATTCCCATTAGTATATGTAGGCAATAGTTCAAAATTCCTTAAACTTTGCACAAGGATTAAAATGTTCACTTTTAAAGACAATTGAAAGTGATAATATATGGAACATGAAACTAGTAAATATTAATAAGTTGAAAATCTTTTGAAGTTGGATTAAATAACACAATATTACATAAAGACTGAATTGACTGATTATAGATATGGTTATCACCAGAAAATGAATTGAGAATATTTAGCAAGAGAAAGTACAAACAAGAACTGTTATATGAAATAAGGATTGGATCTATTCTATGTCATTTCCAATGACAAAACAGATAGAAATCACAAAGGTGTAGAATTTATCTCAATTTAAAGAAATTTCCAATAATTGCAAGTGAAGTAAAATGGAATAGGTTTTTCCTGTATATAATAAAAGTGTTTAAAAATAGGTTATATTATCTGTCACGGACATAGTATAGGGGGTTTGTTTCAAAATTTCTTAGAGATGCTTTATTGTTATAAACTACTCATTGTAATGTAGAGGTGAAAATATCCCAGAGATTTCCTCTAACAAAAGCTAATGTTGCTTTGTGTAGAAAAGAGCCAAAAGCAAATTTATTTTAGAATATATTAAATGATTCACTATGACATCTCTAAGAATGACAGTAAGAAGAGCAGAGTGAAAAATGAACAAGAGAAAATAGCTTGAGACCCAGCCAAGCAAAATCATTCTGACATTATTTGTTGCTGAAATAAGAAGCAGGTGAGTATTGGAAGATAACATATAGGCATTTCTATAATGACCCCTTCTCATCAGCAGCAATAGTGGAATCCCAAAACATTTTATTGTACTATTACAATATATAATATGCCACATAAGAAAAGCATCACAACAGTTATGAAAATAAAATCTTGGACAATACTTAGGTCTGAACAAATACATACAGAAGAAATAGTTCTGGAAGTAACTCACTTGAAAGTACTCAATAGTCAATTTCTTACAAAAACCCAGATGGAATTGTCAGACATTTTGTCTTCTAGTCTAACATTTCTTTCAAAAAGCTACATGTAACTGTGGTTTCTTTAACTATATACTATTCATTTTTGATGGTAATGCTACTATAGCAACACAATCTTACTACTTCTCTCTAGTAGAATTCCACCTGCAACTTCCTCCACTGTATCTTCTAATAAGGACCTTCCTTTGTACTTGACCAAAATAAGGAGGATATCCACATAGGCACCTTATTTGGCCCTTCTACTCATCTCATATTTCTCTGACATGATTTCCCACTATCTTTTCCTTAATACCAATTTCTGATAATAAAGTGGTCCTTCTATTTGTCAGTCAATACCTATACTCTGGCACTTTTATACAATTTCTATACAAGTACCAATACACTTATACACTTTTCTTATCAGCAGTAGACTGTATGCATGATCATCTACTTTCTCTATATTTTGGCTTCTTCCTATTGCCTACAAACAATTCTGTCTTCTGCATCCTTGAAAATATCTTTATTATATCTTACCATGTCTGCCAGTAATTATTCCCCATCTCCCATTATTTTCTCAGTTAATACCCTTAAGACAGGAATCTGCCCTCAATATCTCTAGTTTCTCTTTTCTTACTTTCTTTCTAATTCTGTGAAATCTGACAGCAAATCTGACATAATTGATCTCTCTAAATTTATCATTAATATCTTAATTGGCAAATCTAATGTCATCTTCTTCATAATAATATTACTTGACTTTGCTGCAACATTTGACAATGTTAATCCCCAACTTCTCCTCTAGGCTGTTTTGTGATTCTTTTTCCCCTCTCCTTTTTCCTCCCCTTCTCCCTATCCCTCTTCTTCTGCTTTTCTCTTTTTCTGTCATTTACTTTTTTGTTTGTTTGTTTGTTTGTTTGTTTGTTTGTTTGTTTGTTTGTTTTTGTTTTGTTTTTGTTTGGTTTTGTTTTGTTTGTTTTGCTGAGGCAATTGGGGTTAAGTGACTTGCCCAGGGTAACACAGCTAGACAGTGTCTGAGACCAGATTTGAACTCAGGTCCTCCTGACTTCAGGGCTGGTGCTCTATCCACTGTGCCACCTAGCTGCCCCCTGTCATTTACTTTTTCCACATCTCCTCCTGCCTGACTCATCTTTAGTCTATTTTGTGAAATCTTCCTTTACTTTTCTAAATTAACTCTGAATATCCCCAAGGCTTTTAGTCACACAATTCTCACCATATTTTAGGATTGTGATTGTCATTTCTATGCAGATTATTTCAGAATCAATTTTTTTTAAAAGATTTAGTTTCTCTTCTGAGTTCCAAGGTCATGCAGTATCAATTGCCTTGGAGACATTTAAAATTGGATCATTTAATTGGTCTCGAATTCAATGTATCCAAAGATGAAATAATTTTCTTTACTCCAAATATTTTCCCTTTCTTAACTATTTTATTTCTATTGTGGACTCATTATCTTTTTTGTTACCCAAGATTTGAATCTCATTGTTATCTTGGATTCCTTATACTTACCCCACATAGCCAATCATTTGCCAAATTTTATAATTTCTTTCTCTGCTATATCTCTCACAAATAACTCCTTTCTACTCACATAAGTACCTAACATTAATTCACAGCTTATTATTATTATCACAGTATATTATTATCACAGCTCTTGACTGGATTGCTATAATATTATTCTAACTGACCTTCTTGTCTCTAGTCTCTCCTCACTCAATTCATTCATCACTGGGCTGCTAAAGTGATTTTCCTAAATTGTAGGTTTAATTATGTCATTCTCTTCCCATGCCCAGCTTTCTAAATTATAAATTCTGATGTCTCTCCATTATCTCCAGGATGAGATTTTGTTGGTTTAATATTTGCATTTCTTATAAAATTCTTATCATATTGTAATCTTTTGAATTCTACTCTCCTCAATGCCCTCTATGATAAAGCTATACTAGCCCATGTGCTGCTCTTCTTCCCCAAAGTATCACCTTCCATCTTGAAGTCCTTAGAATGACTGTTCTTCAGGCCTGAAATTGGCTCTCTTTTACTTCATATCTCTACTTTCCTTCAAAACTGAGCTATAAGCATCATCTTTTCCAAAGAAGTCTTTATTGGTTCCTTTTGTCTAGTACTATTTTCTATTTAATACCTCTCTCTCTCTCTCTCTTTCTCTCTCTCTCTCTCTCATTCTCTCTCTTTCTCTCTGTTTTTCTGTCTCTGTCTCTATCCTTCTGCAATATGATTTATCTTGTCTCTTTTATTGGAAAATGACCGCCTTGAGGGCAAAGATTGTTTTTTGCTTATCCTTTATATTTTCATAGTTCTGAAACTTCTGGCATTTAATAAATGCTAAATAAGTATTTGCTAATTTATCAGTCCTCACATTTAAGTTGGAAATAATGTTTATCTTCATAAGCCATTAAGAATAATTTTATATAGACAGAATCACTAAGAACTGGAAAGTCTTCTAATATCTAGATAATTTTTTCTACAATATAGTCAATATGTGTGAAGAGAATATGGCAATTTCCTGGGTTCTACCAAATCTACTTTTGTCCTTGTTGTTCAGTCATTTCAGTAATGTTTGACATTTTATAACCCCATTTGTAGTTTTCTTGGTTAAAAATACTGGAATGGTTTGCCATTTCCTTCTTCAGTTTATTTTACAGATGAGGAAATTGAGGCAAAACAGGGTTATGTTATTTGCCAAAAGTCACAACACTATTAAATGTCTGGGGCCAGATTAAAATTCAAGGAGATGAGTCTTCTTGCTTCCAGCCCCAACACTCTATAAACTGTGCAACTAGCTGACTCTAAAAATCCACTTTCAAACAATTTTAATTGTTAGGAAGATTTTTCTTACACCAAGTTCAAATCTGCCTCTGTGCTACTTTGTATCAATTGCTTTTAGTTCCATATTCTGAGAGATAAGAAGTCTAAGCAGTCTTCCATTTTAACTCTTCAAATATTGAAGATAAGTTATAATGGTTTTCTGATTTCTTTTGAAGAAAGTCACAAATCAGTAATCAGACTTTTCCTTTCTGGTAAAATATATTCAATCTGAGGCAGGTAGATGGTGCAGTTGATAGAGCACCAGCCCTGAAGTCAGGAATACCTGAGTTCAAATTTGACCTCAGACATTTAATACTTCCTAGCTGTGTGACCCTAGGCAAGTCACTTAATCTTATGTGCCTCAGCAACAACAACAACAACAAAAAAACCCAAAACAAACAAAAAACCCCTCAGTTTTATTCTTAATGATGTATTCATCATTATATTCACTATTTATTTCTTGAAAAATGAATAACGTAAATACCCTTCTGGGTAGTCTACATCTTTGATCAGTTGCATTTCTTAAGGGAGATATATGTCAGGAGGTGATATAACAAGACATCAACATTTTATTTCTTTTTTTTTTTTAAAAAAAGCAATTATATCATCTAAAGTTGGCATCAGATTTTAGATATTTGCCATAATGAAAAAGAAATTTAAACAGAAAACAAGAATTGTAGTTTTATGGGGGGAAAACCGGCATATAACTCTTGGGAATGATTTACTCTTATAAATTCAGCATTTTCCTATTTATATGAACCTAAAGAAAATCAGTGTTACCTTTTTATCTGTTTGATTCTTAATGAAAGAATTACTTGGTAATTCATATACAGCAAAGATTTTCATATTACTTACATAAAAGTTAGCATAATTCCTGGGGAATATCCCATTGTATAAAAAAAGTTAGCCAGAGATTGTATTACCACAAAATAAATAAACTTTCTTGAACAATCATTTGTCCTCGAACATTCACCCAAATGAGCTGAGGAATTTTGAGACTGGAAATTATTAACTTCAACACAGCTACAGTTATGAAAAACCTGAAAAAATTTTTTGAATTATTATAAAATGCAATTTACAAAGCACAATGCAGAATACACGAAAATCTTTGTATTTAAAGAATGAAGCAACAAGCAACTAAACAAAATATTGGAGAATTTTAAATATCTTTTATGTCTTCATTTGATCACAATTTTTGAGTCTGGAGATTATTTAACATAAACCCCTCATTTTCTGATAAGGAAACTAAAATCCAAAGAGAGGAAGAGAGTTGAAGAGTATGACAAAAATGGACTTTGAACTCAGGTCCTCTGATTTAAGTTCAGTGCTCTTCCTGCTACTATTATGGCTTGTGCTCTTTCTATGTTCTTTATGGTTTGATCTATCAATGAAAAATATTTGGAAGCAACTATTACTTTTGTGCTTTTTATATTAAAAAGAAAACATCAATGGGCAACTAGATGGCACAATAGATAGAGTACTGATCCTGGAGTCAGGAGAAATTGAATTCAAATGTGACATCAGACAGTTAATACTTCCTAGTTGTGTGACCTTGGGCAAGTCACTTAACTCTGCCTCAAAAAGAAGCCTCCCATCAATATATATATATATATATATATATATATGTGTGTGTGTGTGTGTGTGTGTACACATATGTATATATATATATGTATGTGTGTATATATTTATGTATACACACACACACACAAGGAAGAGCTATTAGGATCATTTTAAAATAACATATGCTCCAATCTCATGGAAACTTAATCACGTACTTATTCATCATTTATTCATATCTTTTTATCCACTATTATGAAATAACATTAACTTACTATTTTCTATTTATTGTTCAAATAGTTATGAATGTGAATCAAGATTTAGTAAGCATTTGTGTAAACTTATGAATACATATATGTGCACACATATATTTGCATGTTATATATGTATAAAAGTGAATTGTGATATGACTGCATTCAAATGAGAATGGACATTTTATATTTCTATGTGTCTTATAACCTCCTACTTTCTCAAAATACCTTCTATTTATATTGTTTATATTTCTTATACATTTATAGTGATTAAATAAATTAAAAAAACAAAACAAATATAACTAACACTATAGTAAAGTTGGAGACAAAAATGTAAAACCAGCTCTGAACCTAAAGAGTTTATATTCTATTAGTGGTTCACAACACATGTAATGTAGGAGTGGTATTTTGTTTTAGAAAATTATGGGAATTTTAAGTAGAACCATATTGAAATAGATTGAAATTCATTTTCATGGAACTAGGACAGTATTTATTTGATTACACTTCAATTTCTGCAAAAGGAGGGGGAGAGATATCTGGCAATGCAGAAGAAAGGACAATAATCAACATACATACCATCTCTTTTCCATAACCTGCTGAAGATTTACAGCCAGCAGAACAGGGGGATATGTAAGTGAGTCCATCATCCCCACAGACAGGATCCCATAGATTAACATCACAATTACAATCTGAGTTACACTCTGAAAATGAGATGTTTTGAAGATCTCCCTGTGGGTCATTTCTGTAGTCAAAATGTAGACATTTATCAGAATTAAGGAACGCTAAGAGAAAGTTATATCCTAAAGAGATGCAGAAAACTAAAATAGTAATTTATTTCTGTATTTAAAAATATTGGGACTAATTGTAGTTATCAAAGGTAATTTAAGGAGGAAAAACAATGGCATTAATTAGATATGTTTGAAGAGACACTATTTTCCCAGAAGAGAATGTTGTAGTGACACGGTTAGCTTCAGGTTTCCATTTTGTTGCTAATTTGCAATCTCAATCTGAACAAGTCAATTCTCCTCCCCAGGAATCAACTTTATTTGATGAAGGTTATTATATATATGAATGGAAAATATGAATATATTATATAATATTAAAATAGGTGGCACTGCACCATATATGCAAACATATTAGATATCATTCTAAATTATATATTATCATTGTCATATTTAAATACTTAATACAGTACCTGGCCCATTAAAGGTGCTCAATAAACATTTTCTTTCTTCCTAATATTATATCTCTAATAGCATTTGCGATACTTTAGAGTTGAAGTCTTTTATGAAGATTGTCTCTTTTTATCTTTACAGCATTGTGGGATATAAATGTTGTTATTATCTTCATTTTTACATTTGGACATTGAAATAACTGGAGGTTTCATAGATTGATTTGTTTTCTTATGCTAGATTTGCTCTTCCTGATTCCAGATCAAGCTCTCTGTATCATATTGCTGCATCACATCAATCTTGAAAAATCAAGGATGTTTATATGGAGCCAAATTTTTGTAAATAGAGTGGTACAGGTCTATATGAGTTGATTCTCTTGATGTAGTATAATATTATGCCTAATTTATACATTCTCAAAATAGTGATGTTGTTCTTCTCTGAGTTGCAAAGAGAAAATAAGATGTCTTGTGGAAAATAACCCTGGGCTATTTCAGCAGTTAAGCTATCATTCATACATCCTGAAAAAGGAGTAGTTTTCACTGCAAGCATAAGGACAAACTAAATATTAATATCAATGAAAGCAGCCAATGATCTTTGCTGGGAGGGGAGGGTAAATTTAACAAGTAAGTAAATATTGATATGGCAAGTCTGATTGAAGCAGAGACAAGTGTGTTAGGATCGTTTCACACATACATATACACATACACACAAACAAATGATTTAGCTTATGAAAGACAATACAGATGTGTAACTTTAAAAAATTGTTTTTAGATCTTTGCAGGATAATTTTACAGTATGTCCCAAAAAGTCTTGGTGCAGTTTTACGCTTTAATAGTTCTTTTTAATTTTTTGAAAATCTTTAATAGCTCAAACTTCATCAAGACTTTTGGGACATCCTCGATAAATCATTTGAGATTAAATTATGTCTGAAGCATGATTTTAGACATTGCTTCAGATACTTACTAATTGTATGACCCTTGGTAAATCATTTAAACTCTTTCAGTCTCAGTTTCCTCATCTTTGAAATTTTGAGAATAATAGCATCTACTCATAAGATTGTTGGGAGAATAAAATAATATGAAATATTTAAAGTTATATGTAAACTTTAAAGTTTAAAGTTTAAAAGTTTAAAGTTCTATATAATTATTTAGGTTTCAAATTTTTTGGCTCCAAATAATGAAGGTTATTTTTATAAAACAAGTTGTTAAACATTAGAGTAGACTAAGAGTGAGACTAGGGAATGTACTTATATGGACTTTCAAAATAACACAGTAATTCATATGACTGCAATGGTTTCTTGAAAGGAAAGTAATAAAAGGAATGACTTTTCAAACTTCTATCCATTTGTATAATTGGGTGTTTAAGCAATGGAATCTTTAAAAATCTAACTTAATATAAAATGTTTAATGTAGAAAAATAATCTTTCCCTTGATTGTTACATAGTATTTTGTAATGCAAAGCTCATGGACAATTATATGGTTGATCAATAATAGATACATACCTATTGTAGGCTACTGTTAACCCAGCTACTGGTCTGCTTCCACAGTTTAATGTCAATATCAGTGTTTGTGCAACAAAGCCACAACAATTACAAATGAGTAAAAATTTGGCAGCTCCAATGATGTCCAATTTCAATTTTCTAGAAATATATCCTCCCAGGAAAAGTGAAATGCAAGTGAAAGGAAATATAATTAGTCCTAGAAAAGAAAAAAGAAAAATAATTGACTTTTTAACCTTAGTTCATTGACAAATGTTGATCAACATCAACATTTCTTAATTGAAATACTGAAAACCATGGAGACAAGTTAGCATTCTTTGTCCTATATTGCCAGCCTGTATTATCTATTTATTTGTTTCTTGTACCATGGATATTCAACAAGTTTGATCTGTCTATTATTTGTCATTATTGTATTATTTTGCTATCTTCTCTGTCTATATTTGTGAGTAATACAATTTTGACACAGTTTAAAACTGACAAACCTCTGATTTGAGTGGTCAGTAATCGATTTGACTTATAGCATGAGCTGGTCTGATCTGGTTACAATATTACAAATCAGATATAAATCTTAATTCTACATTGGGAGAGTTGGACAGCATTTTGGGGAGGATCTCTCAGATTGCTGTTTGTTCATATTGGTCCAAATTACTATGTTGTAGACATTAAAAACAAAGGAAAAATTTTTGGTTTTGTTTGAGACTGATATTAAAAATTCATGGTCAACAATCATTTCTTGAGGGATTCCACAGGTTACTCAGTAATTTTGGTTTGATAATTCAGAGATCATTTTTACATTTATCAATTTTTGTCTGATTATTTCTGGTTTAAATTATTCCTATTATGGGATCTGGTCATGCTACTCCTTCCAAAGATACCCTGCTTAGTTGTCTCCTGCTTAGGGGAAAAAAAACAGCTGTTTTTTCAAGATGGTCATTGAACTAACTTGATTACTGAGTCATTCTGGTGTCCTTAATCACTAGGAGAAAGAGCTGATAATTCTGATTGCAATAATTGTCTATAGATTTGGAAGTTAAATTATTTCTAGTTGAATGTACTTCTGATATTTTTTTAAAAGGGCTAGTATTGTTAATCTCTGAAAAAATATGAATTGTAAAAACAGTTGAAATAAAATATCTGTTAGCCTAGGAGGATTTTTTGAAATTAAAATCTTGTGTTGATTTAATTATTAAACCTTCATTGACTCCATTTTTTTTTGTGTTACTACATTTCTGATGCTGACTTGTAAAACAGAGATTTCCACTATACCTATGACTGCTAATAAGTATGGTTAGAAGTACTCATCAATGATTGAATATTTTAAGAATCATTATCTAAGATTGAATTGAAAATACAAATATCTCTTAGAGATGAAAATATTAATGGCTGAGAAAATAGGGAAAGTTAATATGTGATCTTTGAGCTGAATCTTTTGTTTTATTCATCTATGAAACCTTCAAGCAAAAGATATTGGTGATAAAAGTGAGTGTTGAAGAAAAGAAATTGTTGGAATATTAAGTAGTGAGAAAATCAGCTTTATCTGAAAGCCGAAACTATCTCTGAAACTTTGAATAGCTACAGAGCTCTTCTAGTTAATAATTTATAAATAATTTGCCATTTGTGAATATTCCTTGAAATTCCACTCATGAAATGAGGTGACTTTTCATAAATGTATCTCAAAGTATTCAGAAAAAATGAATTCATTAATTAAACTATTTGTAAGATATTTTGGGACAAATGCTGTTTTAAGGGAGCAAACATATTTAAAAGAACTGGTTAAATAGTTACCTCAGATTGTATATGTACATGCATGCATGTGTGGGTATGTGAGAGAGAGAAAGATAGAGAGATAGATACATCTTTTCAAAATTCTTCATTACCTATGTATAGAGGATGTCTATTTTCAAAACATAATTTAGAAAGTGTTTGTTACTTCCCCCCAAAAAAGATTTTTTAAGTTTTGTCATAAACATATTAGTTCAATATATAAATTTTCAACTTTCTTGGATCTTTTCAAGTACATATCTATTTAAAAAGAAACATTTTATGCTTTTTTATATCTATATGATCAAAACATATTTATTAAATTCCAATTATATGGCAGATAATGTATTAGTTACATAAATAGACAAAAATGAAAAAGTTCTTACCTTAAAAAGTTTGTATGCTATCAGAAGAGACAATATGACCAAGTTAAACATACACAGAAACATATATTAAAAGAGTGGTTTGGGGTTTTATTTTATTTTATTTATCAAAAGAATACCAGCAGCTGAAAGAATCATAAAACATATTGTGTAGGACAATGCATTTGACCTGAGTTTTGATAGAAACAAGAGATTCTGTGAGGTGAATATGTGGGAAAAATATGTTCCAGACATAGGGTAAGGTATTAGTGTAGTGATAATGAGAATAAAAAGAAAGAGGGAGGTACAAGAGATATTGTAGTAGTAGAAATGAGACATTTTTGGCAATTAATTGGATATGTAGGATGAAAGAAAGTGTGGAGTCAAGGATAATGCCATGGTTATGAATTTTAATAATGGGGATGATGTTGGCCTTAAAAAGTAATATATTATTGGAGTTCTTGGGGGATAAAAACTTGGTCTTTTTTGTTTCAAGTCCTTGGCAGACATCTAATTTGGAATTTCCATTTGGAAGATCTCAAAATACACATGATACTCAGGAGAAAGACAAGGACTAGATATATAGGTCTAAAAGTTGTCTGCATAGAGATAAAAATTAAACACGGGGACTTGGTGAAATCATTTAATAAAAACATATAGAGATAAGAGAACAGTGCCCCAAAGGCCTTTGAGTATATCCACAGATATAGGAATATTATTGATGGTGAACCCTCCAAGATTGAAAAAGTATTTGGTCATGTAGGAGGTAATAAAAAAAAGAAAGAATGTTTGAAGAATATCCATGCAGTGGGGATTTTCAAAAGTTTCACATACTAATGAGAGGGCAAAAAGGATAAGGATAAAGAAAAAGTCATCTTATGTGTCCATAAAAAACCACTGATCACTTTGAAGGGTACAATTTTGTTTGAGTGAGGGAATCAGAAGGCAAATTACATAGAATGGTGGGGAAAATGAAGAGTGGAAATGTTTGTTAAAAGAGTAGATAGCTTTTTTCCCCTCGATAGTTTGGTTGTGAAAATGCTGAAAGATGAAGAACAAATACACTTGAGGGATTGGTAAGGGGCTATTTACAAAATGTGTGAATCACAGTTCTTTTTGTTATGCTCCAAGGAAGAAATCAGTAGATGTTGTAATTTTTCAGTTATATTCAACTCTCCATGAACCCATTTGTGGTTTTCCATATGCTTCATCAATTTTTTTAACAGATAAAGAAGGGAGTCAAATTAGATTAAGTGACTTGCCTAGAATCCTACAGCTATTCAGAGTTTGAGTTCAAATTTGCAGAGTCTTTCTGATTTCAATTCCAGTTCTCCATGCACTGAGAAAGGGGAATGATTGTGAAAGCAATTATTTGGAGAAGATGAGAGACAAGATCATTTTGTAGTCCATCAAGTCAATCAATATTTATTAAGTACCTGATATACAAAAAAATACTCTGTAAGGGCTGGGAAAATAAACGTTTAGGGAAAATTTAATTTCTTGTTTCATGAAGCTTAGACTTTCTCATGGAAATAGATAGCTATTTTGCTTAATATCTTGTAAATTAATTAGAGAGGTATTAAGCAGAGTACTATATGAGATTGGAACCGAGAAGTCATTATTGACCAAGGAAATAAAATTTCTTACAAGGAATGGTACTTGAAATGGGACTATAAAGGATACTTTGGAATTCCTTACATTTAGAGGAGGAAAAAAGAATATTATAGGCATTGGGAAGAGCTAGAGGCAAATGTATAGCTCAAGGCAATACAGGAAATGATAGTTGGGAAGAGAGTAATACATTTTGGCTAGAATTTAAACTTTTTGATGGTTAATAATGTGAAACAAGATCAGAAAGATTCAGGATCGTATCCATTTTAAAAGACATTGAATACCAATAGAAACACATTTAAATTTTAGTGAAAATTGTTCATTGTATCTGATATAGTAAAAGTCAAACAATAAGACTTACCAAATATTAAATTACTTTTAGAAATTGACTGACCATATTCCTGTTCTAAATATTTTGGTAGATATGTCAGATCAACAATTATGCAAATAAATGAAAATAAACAAGAAGTCAAAAAGATGATGTACTCCCAGTTACTAAGAAGGCATTTCAAGGAATGAAAATATCCTAGAAGAAAAAATAAAAGTCTTTTTGAGAAAATATAATTCAACATATTCAAAAATAGTTTTTGTTGCTCTGTGGGTAAATATTACTAGACTTTTGGATTAAACAATTAATCATAGAATGTTAGAGCTAAAAACAAAGCAGTTTAATCTTACAGAAGACAAAACTGAGGCCCAAAGAGATAATGTGAATTATCTTAGATCACAATGCTAGTTTATGGCAGAATGGCTTTAAAATATTCATTTCTCTTGGCTTATACCATGTTGTTTAATCGGATTTTTCTGTCATTTCTCAGGGGTAGTTATTAAAATAGTGTCAAAGTATTGGTAATTATGCCATTTTACTTCTTTAATATTTCAAGAGCATAGTGGGGGAGGCTTTCTTATTGTATGAGCTTTTAGTCATGCTCTTCCAGAGCTTCTCTACAGAGTATTTAGCCAATAATACACTACAGATTTTCTTCTGGCCATTTCCATTTTTTGGAGCTTAGTGAAGCATGTTTACTTTTCATGTGTCATTCATTGTGTTTCACCATATGATTTGTTCCCTTTAGTTTTGGAGTATATATTTCCTTGATGATATCTTTTATTCCACTTCTTAATTACTGGTAATATACCAAAGCCCAAGTATATCCATAATATAACTTTATTTTCATATGGCCACTCATTATTATCCTAATATTAAAAGAACCAGATAGGGTCTTTTTATTTGCTAAATGTCACAAACGTAGTTATCAAGAACATGTATGTATGGGAGAAAGGAATAATGAGGAAAAGGAATAGTGGGAGGATAGAGATCTATGGGATTATTACATTTGGGACAAAAATAGAGGGAGTTTGGGAATTGATTTTTAAATATATTGGTGTTTGAAGAAAATAGGGAGAAAGAGAAATAATTAAGTATACTGAACAAATATATCTAGATATATTTAAATCTTCCTATTTACTGTGATAAGGGAAATGGATTGCAATTAATTAAAAGGGAGTAAAGGAATATATTATATGAATGGGGAAGAGCTATATTTATATATATTATATATATATGTATATATATATATAGTGTAGATTTATCAAGGCAGTGTGGGAAGTATCTGTCAGGAAAAGAATAATATTTTGGCTATTACTTAAACTTTTTGGTGAGAAATAATTTGAGGTAAAGTTAGAGATAAAGTGGTATCAGCTTTGGAGGATCTTGAATATCAGCTAAAAATATTTAGATTTTATTCAGCTAGTAGTAGATAATTGTATATGATACAGTAAGAATTAATAAATATATATTCAGATGTTGACTCACTATATTGCTGTTAAATTTTAACAATATTGCAATTAGGAATGATGTTAAAATTATCCATAGATTTGATGTTAGAGGCTAGATTTAAATCCAGTTCTATTACATATCATTAATATGACTTTGGACAAGTAACTTTAGTTCTCAGATCCTAAATTTCCTAATCTGTAAAATTTATGGGATAAGAATACTAAAGTCTCTTTCTACTCTAAATCCTATGATGCATTAAATAGATAATATGCATAATACATATTAAAACAAATTCCATGGCTTTCACAAATTTCTATGAAAAAAGATATATTTCTGAACAGAGAGGACATAGGGCAAACCTCTTGTTAGTATGGAAGGCAATCTACAGACTCTGAGATAATGCTTCTTTGTTTTTTTTTTTTCCCCCAGTAACCTTCAGTTCAATCTTCATTATTTCTAGTCCTCAATTTGTTATGAATATTGCATGTCTGGAGAAACTATTTCAACCCTTTGGAACTCAGTTTCAAAGTATTACAATGAAAAGACATGATCTTTATATAATTTTCAGTTTTGTGATTTCATTTTCTGACATCTATCTAAGGATTATACACTTTCTAACATCTAAGGATTGCACACTTAATATGATGGACTTTTTTAAACCTGACATTAATGATTGAATTTTTACTGTCCATTATGCATGCACACTAAATTTAATAAGACTACAATGGAAGCCGCTGTAGTTAGATGAAATGAGTTTGAACAGCATTATTGGAATTCAATTCCATTTCACAAAAATTACTGATTTTTATATTAGTTGTAATTTGGAATTATTTTTTAAAATCCTTAATTTGCATAGATAAGTAAGTTAGACCCATCTGTTAATTATTCACCTGATAATTCTGGAAGATCCTTTGTTTGCTCAGGATTTTTAAAATTCAGTTTTTGGCTACTTCTGTCATTTGTATTGGATGTATCTAAAGATGCTGGAACTTGCATTTCCATTTTTGATTTTTTCTGGAACTGAGGAATGAAAAAGAATGGCACTCCAGAAAGAATAGTAAGAATACCTGCTATGATAAAACCAAGCCACCAAGCACCAACCCACCGGGAATCAGTTGGTTTTATTGAAATAGTGCCTATAATAAAAAAAAACATATTAAAAATATAATTAGAAATAAATTTCACAATGCAAACATGTGATTGCAAAAATTGCTAACATTTTCTTTCATTGAAATTAAAATCAGCGTATTTATCTTTAGACAATGAGAAAATGCATTCATACTAGAAAAATAATATATAAGCAATAGATTAATGAGGGATACAACAAAGCACTGAGAAAATATTAATAGTTTATTATTTTTTTGCCATATTTTAACATATCAAAACCATGTTGTAAAAGAATGCATCATTCTATATCTGATATTTAATTCAATAAAACATAGTACAACAAAAACTTATGCTTGCCATATGCAAGGAACTGTATTATAATAATAAATTATCAAATTTGAATATCTGAAGGTAAAATAAGAACCAGACTCTATCTTTAAGAGTTTGAATTTCAAGCTTGTTGGAAGTTAAACTATTAATCCCTAAAAATTGTTGGAAGTCAGAAAGAAGACATAGGAAGAGAAATCCTAGTTAAAATCAATTGCAGACAATATAAATGACTTGAGAGTCTACTTGCTAAGAAAACTGGGAACTACACAAATACAATTGAATTTTTTTTTCCTGAGGCAATTGGGGTTGTCACTTGCCCAGAGTCACACAACTAGGAAGTGTTAAATGTTTGAGGCCAATTTGAAACCAGGTCCTCCTGACTTCAGGGCTGGTGCTTTATCCACTGCACCACCTAGATGCCCCCAATACCACCTAACTGCTCCCCAATACCACCTAGGTGCCTCTGAAAAATGTTTTTTTTTTAACAAAAATAAACTTAGATCTAAGCAATCAGAAAAAAATATCAACTGCCCATAAATAGGATGAGCTATAATAAAAATGAAAATTCTATCTTAATTAATTTACTTATTTAGTGCCATACCAAACTAATCACAAATATTTTATAAGTGAGAGAAAACATTTTTTTAAAAAAATTCATCTGGGAGAAGAAAAGGTCAAGAATAGCAAGGAAATTTTTTTTTCAAATGTGAAGGAAAGTGGCCTCACCATAATAAATATTACATTATAAAGTGGTAATTATCAAAACAATCAGGTACTGGATAATAAATAGAATAAAAGATCAGTGGAATAGATTTGACACACAAGGCATTGTAATAGATGTCAATGCTGGCTTAATTAGTGATCGATAAATCCAAAGATTCAAGTATTTTAGACAAGCACTCACTATTGTACAAAAATGCTGGGACAATTGGGAAAAAAATTACATCATAATCTAGACAAACATCTCACACTGTATTCCAAGATAAGGTAAAAATGGATATGTGATTTAAACATGAAAGGTAAAATTCTAGGCAAAGTAGAGGAAAGCAAAATAATTTACTATCATATGTATGGATAAGGGAAGAATTTAGGACCAAACAGAAGATAGGAAGTATAATAAAATGTAAAATAAATAAACTTGATTATGTTAAATTAAAATGTTTTACATAAACAAAATTAGTGCAACCTAGAATATAAGGAAAGCAGTAAACTGAAAAAAAATACAGCCAATATCTCTGATAAAGACCTTATATTTCAAATATCTAGAAGTCAAAATTTTAATAATACCAATCATTCCCCATTTGATAAATGGTAAAAGGATATAAATAGGTAGTTTTCAGATGAAGAAATGCAAGGCATATTGTCAAATATAAATTACTCTAAATCGATATTAATTTCAGAAATGCAAATTAAAGTAAAGCAACTCTTAGATATCATTCTGAGTCTATAATATTCATTGGGTAAAATCGAAAAGCAAAATAATAAGTACTGGAGAAAATGTGTGAAAATTGGAAGAATAAAGCACTATTTTGTTTTTTGCTGAGGCAATTAGGGTTAAGTGACTTGCCCAGGGTCACACAGCTAGAAAGTGTTAAGTGTCTGACCCAGATTTGAACTCAGGTCTTCCTGATTTCAGGGCTGGTCCTCTATCCACTGTGTTAACTAGGTATGCTGAGAATTAAGCACTGTTACTGGAACTGTGAATTAATCTAGCCATTCTGGAAAGCAATTTGAAGCTATGCCTATGGATTATATTATAAATGGGCTATACTTTGATCCATAAATATCAATATGAGTTCTGTATCTCACAGAGAAAAAAAAAGAATTGTAAAAGAACCTGTCTGTACCAGGATATATTATAGTAGCTATTTTTGTCATGGCAGAAAATTGAAAATTGAGGAGACATCCTCAATTATTGTTCAATTAGACAATAATTGAAGAAGTTGTGGTTTGTGATTACAATGGAATACTATTGTATTATAAGAAAACACAAGCAGGATGATTTTAGGAAAAACCTAGAAAGATTCACATAAACTCCGAGGAGCACAGCCAAGATGGCAGAGAGGAGACAAGACTTTTTTCTGAACTCTCCTTATGTCCTTCAAACTAACAGAAAATCCAACCTCTGAATTGGTTTTGGGGGTGAAAGAACCCATGGTTATTGAGAGTGAAACAAAATTCCAGCAGAAGATAATATCGAAGATCTCCAGTAAAGATCTGTTTCAATTAGGCATGGAAGGAGGCAGGCCAAGTGCAGGTGGGCTGAGTCCTGGTAGATCAAGCACAGGTGGACTGAGCACAGGCATTTAGGGAAGGCAGCACACAGTTCCAGAGTGGTGTGAGCTCCACAACTCAATTAAAAATTCAATTGGCGAAATATAAAAAGAGCTAAAAAAAAGGTAACTGAAGAAAATAATTCACTACAAATTAGAAGTGAACAAATAGAAATGATTGACTGAATGAGGCATAATCAGTCAAATAAAACAAAAAAAAAAGAAGAAAATGTAAAATACCTTATTTGAAAAACAAGTGAACTAAAAAAATAGACCAAAGAGAAACAATCTAAGGATTATAGGACTTCTTGAAAACCACGATGATAAAAAGAGGTTAGACATCATCTTCAGGAAGTCTTCAAGAAAAATTACTCTGATATCCTAGAACCAGAAGGTAAAATAGCCATTGAAAGAATTTATCAATCACCTCCTAAAAGAGACCACAAAATGAAAGCTTCAAGGAATGTCATAGCTAAATTTCAAAATGATCATATCAAGGAAAAATGTTTCAAGCATCCAGAAAAAAATTCAAATATCAAGGAGACAAAATCAGGATTATCCAGGATCCAGCAGCTTCCACCTTAAAGGATGAAAGAGCCTGAAATCTGATATTCCAAAAGGCAAAGAAACTTGGATTGCACCTAAAAATCAATTATTCAGCTAAATTGAACAATATCTTTCAGAGAGGAAGATGGACATTCAATATACAGGTGAATTTCATTTTTTTTCTGCTGAAAAGACCAGAGCTGAACAAAAAAATATTTGATCTCCATATACAGAACTCAAGAGAAGCATAAAAAGGTAAACAGGAAAAAATTCTACATATGCTAGTTATAATATCATTAGCATACAATAATATCCCTCTAAATGGGCTTTTTTGGTATGCATTCTATATGACTGCATGCAGTTTCACCAAAGCTTTAGGACTTTCTCACATTAGTAAACTCCTCCTGTAATTTCAAAAGGTAAATATCTTGTGATATGTAATCAATACCATTTACTCTATACAATTCCTTGTCTTTCTTTGCAGGGCTGCTGACTCCTTCAGGGAGCTTTGCCCACCTGCTGAATGTGTAAATCTCATTAAAATACCTTTGCTTGGGTTGGAGACAGTCTAAGCCTGAATTCTTTCAGAGGCAATACCAGGACCTATACCTGATCACAACAAAATAGGAATTTGTTGCCTAATGTTACCTAATGTAGCTCTGTTGCTAGAATACACAAAAGCTCAGAGATTGATTTGCCTAAATTGATATCTAGAATGGTAGATTATACCAAGTATTGTAGAGTCCACATGTTTTAATGCATAATTAAATGATCTTTTCTTATTCTACCATGGCAGAAATTGAAGAAAATTTCTAAAGAGTAATTGTCATCATTAAATATTTGCTATAATTTCACTACCTGCCTTTGAGGACTTATTTAATCAGTTCTTTGGACTATTACTTTGGTGATTATTAATTGACTCTGAAAGGCAAAATTGACACTGAACCTATATAATATTTGAAGACTGCCTCACAATATCAGGCAGTCAGATTTAGTCATGCTCTAGTTATTCATGGTGTCTCAGGACTCTTACTATCTATGTCAACTGTGGAAGATTCTACCAAGATAAAAAAAAATAAAAGGTTTTAAAGAAAAAGTTCATTGAAGATCTTCCTGTTTTCCACAGATCCACAAGATCAATGAGGCCAGGATCAATGTCTTAGTTCAACTGTTTTATTTTTGTTTTAAACATTCATTTAAAAAAAATTAAGTTCTAAAGTCTCTCCCTCCTGCCCTTTTCACATCTATTGAGAAGGCAAGCAATGTATCAATTATACTTCTGAAGTTAGACAAAATACATTTACATCTTAGTCATGTTGCAAAAAAAGAAAGAAACATAAAGAAAATGAAAAAATAATATGCTTTAATCTATATTGAGCTCATCAACACTCTGGAAGTACATATTTTTTTGTCTTGGGACTTTTGAAATTGTTTTGGATCATTGACCTTGTTTTCATTGTCTTAATTAGAATATAATGACATTCACAGGTAATGATACAATATTTCTATTACTGTGCTTGTTTTCTGGTTTTTCTTATTTCATATAGATCTTTCCAAGTTTTTCCGAAACCATTCTATTCACCATGTCTTATCCACAACAATCATATACCACAACTTGTTTAGCCCTTCTCCAATTAATAAGCCTTTCCAAAATTTCCAATTTTTGACACTATAAAAAGAGCTGCTATAGATATTTTTGTTAAAATAGGTTCTTTCCCCTTTATCTTGATCTTTTTTGGGATACAGACCTAGAAATGATATTGATGGGTTAAAAGTGATTCACAGACATATCATCCAATATAATAGTTCCAAATTGTTCTCCAGAATTGTTGAATTAGTATATAACTCCACTTACAGTGAATTAGTGTTTTGATTTTTCCACATCCTTTCCAACATTTGTCATTTTACTTTTCTGGTCTGTCACCAATCTGATAGGTATGAGTTGTCATCTCAGAGTTGTTTTAATTTGCATTTCTCTAATCAGTAGTAATGTAAAGAACTAATGATAGTTTTAGTTTCTTCTAAAAAGTTCCTGTTCATATCCTTTAACCATTTGTCAACTGGGGAATGGCTATTATTTTTTATAATTTTGACTCAGTTTCCTATGTATTTGAGAAATGAGGTCTTTATTAGAGAAATCAGTTCTAAAATTTCATCCCACCTCAATTTTCAGTTTTCCTTTTAATTTCGGCAGCATTACTTTTGTTTGTCTAAAAGCATTTTAATTTCATGTAACCAGAATTTCCTATTTTACTTCTTATGATCTTATCTATTTAGTTATAGACTCTTCCCTTATCCATAGATCTAATGTATCCATTAGGATTAATATTTTCGCAATTTACTTATGATATCACTCTTTGTGTCTTAATAATAAAACCATTTTGACCTTATCTTAGTATACTATATGAGATATTGGTCTATGCTTAGTTTCTGCAAAACTACTTTTCAGTTTTCCCAGGAATTTTTTGTTAAATGGTGAATTTTTACCCATGAAGCATGAATTTGAGGGTTTATCAAATACTAGATTAATATAGTTATTTGTTACTATGTGTATGTTTTAGATAGATATGATTTATCCTTTTAAGAAAGATTCTATTGTTTCCTATGCTTTGTAGTGCTTTATTAAAGATGAATTGGCTTTCATCAAAGGCTTTTTCCTTATATCTGTTGATAGAATCATATATTTTATTGTTGTTCCTACTGATTTGATCAATACATTTTGCTGTTTTCATAATATATAATTAACTCTGCATTGCTGATATTAATGCTCCTCACAGTGAATTGCCATAATCTCCTTGCTAGTATTTTATTTAAAACTTCAAGAACAATTTTTCCAATGTTGTTTTACAGAGACACTCTTGTGAAACTGCTTTTCAAGAAAAGCCCATTGTGAAAGAGGGCTTTTGTGGAAAGGACTCTGGGAGTTAATTCTGAGTGTGACATTTGATAAAATATGATTTCTTTATGGTTTAAATGAGATTCTATTCAAAATGAAGTTGTTTCATAAAGAACACCAGAGAAAGCAGGTATCCAAATAAGCTATAGCTACATTGATTTGAATATGACTCCTATGATTTTCCTTGAATAACTTCTAGAGAAAACTCTCCACAGAAATTTAAAAACATGAAACACAGGTGTACCTGTCAATCAGCACCAGACATTACTCAATGAGTAATTACAAGAAAATTTAGATGGAAAAAAAAACCTACAAAACAATTTTATTTACTCAATTTAGTCAATGTCCTTCAATTTCATGACAGATAATTATTATATGATTACTTAAATGAAATATTTTGTCTATATTGTCAAATACTAAGTTAATATCTATCATATTAGATTCTTCAAAAAACTATTTATATAAATCTCTGTTGAATTTGGGTTAGGAGAAGTTATCAAAACTAGTTATTTGGTAACATATGGAAATGCCAAATGATTATTTGAATGTATTATTTTCACTTGAATTTGTTAAACGTATATATACAGAATCTAAAATTTATTTAAGTTAGCATTATTCATGCTTTTTATATTTGCAAAGTGGGAAAATATCTTTTCATCTTATTTTTCAATATCTCTATATTATAAGTTTTAATCAGAAATGAATTGTTTCAAAACATGATAAACAGGGAATAAAGTTCTTCAAAAATTACTTTGATTCTTTGTACTTACTTAGGTCTACATATCCAATGTCCACATATATTCTTGAACAAAGTGCTCCTAGGAGAAAGCCACTTATTGACCCAGTCAAACTCAATGATTGCAAAAGACCTGGAATATAAAATAATTCAATCAGTAAAAAGAAACAATATTTTATTGGTTTCAATAGTATATATATACATGTATGTAACATGGCAATTTGTTGAAGAAATAGCTTTCTTTAAAATAATTATTTTTTCACCAAAATATATTGATGAAACTACAAAATACGGGAAATGGAAATGGATTATAGAAAAATGGAAATATATTAATGGAATATTATTATAAAGGTAAGTCAAGAAAAAAAGATTTTTAAAAATGATTATTGTTACATATTCTAATAATGCTATGTCCTTCTAGTGGTGGAAAATTAATTGACATTGGTTACTCTATGGCTAATGATGTGAACATTGGAAGATAATAAGACAACATAAGGGGTGTCAAATAAGCATTTCATTCATGCCATCAAAAGAATCACTTTAAGATCTTGGGTCGCATACATAATAAGGGGTCCATGTGCCAATTTACAAGATGCCTGCATCTCTGACAGAAAAAATTAAAGGACTCACTAGGAGATAACTATTAGAAGTTTGGGCAGTAAGTTTAAAGCCACTGATATTGTGAGGCTTAAATAAGATGATTTTACAAATCATAAGAAGTTATATAAATGCACTTAGTCATCACATCATCATCATCATTATTATTTTTATCCTTGTTGTCATTGTCATTTATCATTCCTGTTGTTTATATAGATATAGTCACCAGGCTTCCAGTCTGGAGATGCCATCATTCCTTAAACCTTCTATTTACTCCTGCTTAGCTGAAACAATGTTTATAAAGTACTATGCTGGTAAATATTTAACAATTACATCTCAATGGGAAAATATATGCATGTGCACATTAAAATTTAAGGTGTATTTGTTAGATTTTTAAGACTAGACAACCAACAAAATAATATCTCAGGCTCCAATTCAATCAACTATCCAAAGAAACTTAGAGCTCACCTGCCTATAGTTAAAAGGATTTAAAAATTCATCTTCTACAATTTTGGGGTTCTCATACCCAAAGTCAGATGCCTAGCAGGTTTATCAAACTGATTTTCCATTTCTTAAAAACCTAGAATTGTGCTTAAAATCTGAGCGATATAAATTAAGCTCTCTGACCCTAGTTAATATCAATAAAATTAAACGGAAATGAAAAAGAACAACCTTATTTCTCTAATTATACACAAAGGACCTGAATGGATAATTATACTTCCTATAATTTCCATCTTTGCTAATTTAACTATTGCTTGGTTTACTTTGCTTGGTAATAAAGTCCCTTAAACATCAATAATAACCTAGGAATCAGGTGACAGGATAGGTGATAAGGGTATGTTTTCCAAAACTTAACTGAAGTTACTAAAAACAAAACTAAGATAACAGATTAGAGGCAGCAACCTAGCCAAAATCTTGAAACATTCCCTTCTAAACAACTTTAAAATTACAAGTCAAAATTTTTGGAGCTGCAGAGTCAAGGAAGATGAGATTTTTCTTGCTTTTTGTGGTATGGTTAATGTTGAAATGTTTTGTATGCTTTCATATGTATAAGTAATATATATTACTGTTCTTCTCCATGAGTGGGGGACAGGTGGGTGGTAGAGAGATAATATGGACCTCAAAGATTTTTAAACTAAATAAATGATGAATTAAAAAATTGAGATGAGCTAATCACAAAAATGACTTCTGATGAGACAAATGTATTTTTTATTTTTAGAAAAAAGGGATGGGGTGAAAGGATAAAGCAGGTCCAAAGATCACAAAAGTACATTACCTACATAAAAAGGAGAATGTCCTTCTTTAGCAAAGTTATCAACATATGTGATTCCCAAGGGTAAGACTGGGCTTTCTCCAATCCCACGTAGGATGTTGCCCATCATTATATATATCCACATGGTTGAACCAGATTCATTTTTGCAACCTTTAAACACAAGAAGTTAGGTTATTTTTTTCCTTTTATTTTGGTTCTATCATGTCTTTTTTATTTTTATTATTATAGCTTTTTATTTACAAGACATATGCATGTGTAATTTTTCAGCATTGACAAATGCAAAGTTTTTTGTTCCAATTTTCCCCCTCCTTGCCCCCTCCCCCTTCCCCAGATGGCAGGTTGACCAATACATGTTAAATATGTTAAAGTATAAGTTAAATATAATATATGTATATGTCCACACAGTTATTTTGCTGTACAAAAGATTTAGACTTTGAAATAGTGTACAATTAACCTGTGAAGAAAATCCAAAAATAAAGGGGGGCAAAAATAGAGGGATTGGGAATTCTATGTAGTGGTTCATAGTCATCTCCCAGAGTTCTTTTGCTGGGTATAGCTAGTCAATTTATTACTGTTCTATTGGAACTGATTTGGTTCATCTCATTGTTGAAGAGGGCCATGTCCATCAGAATTGATCATCACATAATATTGTTGTTGAAGTATATAAAGATCTCCTGGTCCTGCTCATTTCACTCAGCATCAGTTCATATAAGTCTCTCCAGGCCTTTCTGAAATCATCCTGCTGGGCATTTCTTACAGAACAATAAAATTCCATAATATTCATATACCACAATTTATTCAGCCATTCTCCAATTGATGGGCATCCACTCAGTTTCCAGTTTCTGGCCACTACAAAGAAGGCTGCAACAAACATTCTTGCACATACAGGTCCCTTTCCCTTCTTTAAAATCTCTTTGGGATATAAGCCCAGTAGTAACATTGCTTCTCTTATTGAACATTTTCCTAGAGGGTTTTTTTTTTCATTAGAAAACAATGTTTAGTGCATGAACAATGATACTCACCTGATTCCAATAGTATTGATGATGTCTTATTTCTGGCTGAATGTTGATCAGTGGAGCAAGGAACTGTTGAGTTGTCAAGTGCCTTCACAATTACTGTTGGATCATATGTGTAACTAGAATAATATATTTGCAATAATAAAATTATTTATAAAATCAAGTATTCATAATTTTACATACTCTCATCTTGTAGACCAATTTTATTTTACACTTTTCTCACCCTACAGTGGACTTTATTCTACTTGTTTGTCTTTTTCAAAGTGGGTTATGATGGCCAAGAATACCTCTTAGGAATAACGATGTAATCTTTCACAAGCAGCTAAAGGTTAAAGAAATCCTTAAGTACAGTTAAAAGGGTAAAAAATTTCTCTCTGTAAAATTTGTAATTATGTTCTTCTCGTGTTCTTCTAACATAACATATGCAAAAATGAGTTCAAGGACATAGAGATCTGCAAGTTAGTATAGGAGTAGATTAGTTCCTATTTAACATCAAATTGATCAATTATTTAGTCTTTGGGAGAACAAAGCACTTTTTCCTGTGCAGAGATCATAAATAACCCAAACCTCTAAAACCCTAAAAAGAGAAGGGAAAATAGATGATGCTTTCTCCATAAGATAAGTTTCTTTACTTGTTACAGGAGCATTGGACCTAGGCCCTTTTATCTACAAAATGAGAAGGCACATGCAGAGTGAGAGATAATGTAACTGGATGTATATTTATGAGTGTTGCCCTCATTTGCTAGTCAACATAAATTGATTAATTTATGATATATTTCAAGTCCTAAAAAAGCAAAAATGAAACCGTCCTTGACTTCAGGATTTAAAATGATTTTAGGAGAAGCAACATATATTCTTGTTAGACTAGCTAGTTGGCTTAGTGGATAAAGTGCTAGTCCTGGAATCAGGAAAAGCTAAGTTCAAATTTACCCTCAGACACTCTGTGTCTCTGGTCAAGTCTTTTAAACTTTGCATATGCTTTCTCTTTAGTAAAATGGGAATATTAAAAACCTCTCCTTTTCAGGGTTGTAAGGACCATATGGAATGATGATTATAAAGCACTTAGCACATTGCCTGGCACATAATAAGAACCATATTCACCTATAAGTATTCAGTATTATACATTATTAGTATGTAATTTTCACTCTGAATATATATAAATATATATAAATAAAAAATACACACACCCCCATAAATATACATACATATAGAGTAATTGAAGAGTATAGATGTGAGGCAATATCAGCTTTAATTCTATCAATTTTTGTCAAATCCCATACATACATGCAACTTAACTTCCTCAAATCAGATCTAAGTTAAGAGTTTGAATAGCACTGAAGTAAGGTTGTACATTATCTTTTAATTTTTTAATGGGATAAAATAAGTTGCCTAGTATCACAATGATAGTTAAGTATTAAGTGTACTTAATTTGAATTCAGGTCTTCCTGACTCTAGGATGAGTATTCTATTCACAATGCCATCTAGCTGCCCCCTTCTCTTCTTATATGACTACTAGAAAGTCTGCTATCAGTAAATGCTATAGTTAAATAATCTAAGGGGGTTTTCTCTTAGGCCCTTAATGTTCTAAACCAGATTTACTCAGTCATCTTTCTTTTGATATTTTTTTATATCGGACAGAGCACAAACTTCCCCCTGTCAATTTCACTGGCATTTATTTGGGCAAAAGAGTACCTAGTTATTTAATTTCTTCACTAACTACAAATTCATATATTTTTTTTAAAAATTGACTTTGCTTCTTTTAAATCAAATTAAAGATTTATTTAATTTGTTGCTTTTAAAAAAAAATCCTTGTTTTATTTATTAATTCAATAGAATTCAATTTTTAATTTGTTGATCTAATCTTTGGTTTTCAGAATTCCTATTTTGTTGTTTAATTATGTGGTTTGATTTTAACTTTTTTTTTCCTTTTACACTTCTGGAAGTAGAGGCAAGATGACAGAGTGATAGCCAGGAAGCTGCTCAAGCTCTCCTAATTTCCCTTGAAAATCACATGAAACCAAGTCTCTGAACAGAGTCTGATAGAATGAAACCACTCTTCAGTTCAAAATAGAATGGAAAAACTTTAAGAATAGTCAGTCTCATTGGGATGAAAAGGGCATTTAGCCCAGCTCAGAAAGCTGGGAAAGTTGTCATTTCCAGTTATAGGGTCTTAATCACAGCAAATCAGCACTAAGACCCTTGGTCCTGGCTCAGTAGAGGAACAGATTAGTCGGGCAGTTTCCAGTCTCAGCTCAGAAAGCAAACTCTGGGAAGCCAGACTGTTTCCTAAAGAGAAACCCCCATGCAAACACAAGGGCCCTTGACTCAAAGCCAAGCCTCAGAGCTGCATAAAAAGCTTGGGACAGTAGCCTCTTTACCCCAGGAGCAGAGCTCAACCATAAAAGTAAAAAAAGAGGAACTATTTAAAGTAAATAAAAGAAAATGAGCAAGAAACAGAAATGCACTTTGACCATAGAAATCTACTATGGTGAAAGGAAGACCAAATTACCAACTCAGATGAGGACAAAATATCCATAGAGGACATATTAAAGAGTGATATGAGTTGGCATTAAGCCCAAAGAGGCTTCTTGGAAGTGCTCATAAAAGGCATTAAAAGTCAAATAAGAGAGTTAGAAGAAAAAAATGAGAAAAGACATCAGAGATATGAAAGAGACAGTCAACAACTTGAAAAGGAAGGTATGTGATATCAAAGAAAAAGACAAAGAGGTAGAAAAGGAAAATTATTACCACAATCAACCCATATCTATAACAAAACCAACAGAAATATGATAATCTCAATCAATGCAGAAAAAAAGCTTTTTATAAAATATAATACTCAGTCCTGTTAATAACACTAGAGAACATAGGGGAAAAGAGCTTTCCCTAAAATAAACATTATCTATCTAAAATCCACAGCAATCATTATTTGTAATCCATTACAAGAGAGCAGGAGAGAATTTGTAATGGAGAGAAGAAGGCTCCCAATAACATCAGGAGGTGAAAAAAGGATGCCCTTTATAGCTATTATTACTCAACATTGCACTAGAAATGTTGGCTTCAGCAATAAGAAAAGAAAAAGAAATGAAAGGAATTAGAAGAGGCAACAAGGAAATAAAACTATCACTCTTTGCAGATGATATGATGATATACTTAGACAATCCTAGAAAATCATCTAAAAACCTACTTGAAACAATTAATAGCTTTAGCAATGTTGTAGAATGTATTTAAAAAAACAACTTTGTTTTGGCTTTCTAGAGTTTTTTGAATATATACTTAATTTGTTGATCTCTTATATTAAGTGAATTGAGATAAATTTTCATTCTGTTGAATTAGCAGCATTCCATAAATTTTAGTATTTTATATTGTATTAATTATTTCTATTATTTGTTTCATGAACCATTATTATTTTCATAATAAATATAACATATATTCATATCTATTATCTCTTGGTCTTTTTTCCTCTTTCTATATTTTTTATTGATTACTTCATTAGTTCTCAAAGATATAAGGTCAAAATGGGTTCATGATTAAGTATAAAGAGTGATATTATAAACAAATTAGAAGAACAAAGGCTAGCTTACCTCTCAGATCTATGGAGAAGGAAGGGATTTTTGGTCAAAGAAAGCTAGAGAACATTATGAAATGCAAAAATGGACACTTTTGATTATATTAAATTAAAATGTTTTGTACAAACAAAACCAGTGTAGGCAAGATTAGAAAGGGAGCAGAAAACTGGGGGAAATTTTATATCCAAGGATTTGGATAAAGACCTCCTATCTAAAATATATATCTATATATAATTAACTGAAATATGTAAGAATACAATCTATTCCCCAATTTGATAAATAGTCAAAGGATATGAATAATTTTCAGATGAAGAAATCAAAACCATTTCTAGTCATACTTTAAAAATGTTTTAAATCCCTATTGATCAGAGAAATGCAAATTAACTGAGGTACCACTACACATCTCTTAGATTGGTTGAGATGACCGAAAAAGATAATGATAACTGTTGGAGGGGATGCGGGAAAACTGAGACACTAATACATTGTGTGTTGGTAGAGTCGGGAATGATCCAACAATTCTGAAGAGCAATTTGGAACTATGCCCAAAGGGCTATCAAACTGTGTATACCATTTAATCTAACTATTTCTTCTAGGCATGTATCCCAAAGAGATCATAACAATGGGAAAAGGACCCACATATGCAAAAATATTTGTAGTAATCCTTTTTATAATGGCAAGGAAGCAGAAACTAACTGGATGCCTATCTCTTGGGGCATGGCTGAATAAATCATAGTATATGAATATTATGGAATATTATTTTTCTATAAGAAAAAAATAGCAGGATGATTTTATAGAGGCCTGAAGAAACTTACATGAACTCATAATCAGTGAAGTGAGTAGAAACAAGGGAACATTGTACACAGCAACAAGATTATGTGATGATCAATTCTGACAGATGTGCTCTTTTCAACAATAAGACAATTCAGCCAATTCCATTAGATTTGTAATAAAGAGAGCCATCTGCATCCAGAAAGAGGACTGTTGGGACTGAATGTGGATCACAATATAATATTTTCACCCTTTTTGTTATTTTCTTTCTTTTTCTTTTCTTTCTCATTTTTCCTTTGTGATCTGTTTTTTTCTTGTGCAGCATGATAAATGTAGAAATAGAAGAACTGCACATGTGTAACATATTTTGGATTACTTGCTGTCTAGAGGAAGGACTGGGAGGAGGGAGAAAATTTTGGAACACAAGATTTTGAAATGGCAAATTTGAAAACTATCTTTGCATATATTTTGAAAATAAAAAGCTATTTAAAAAATAATATGGGGGGGGGGCGGTGCAGAGCCAAGATGGCAGAGAAGACACACGAGTCATTCTAAGCTCCCTTTATAACTTCACTACTAATTACCAAATTCATCCTCAGAAATAGTGCTTGACTGATAAAATCCACAAATATTGGGAGTACAACATATTACCAACTGAAGATAATCTGAAAGATCCCTAGAAAAGGTTTGTCCTGATCAGTGGGAGCAGGCCAGCACAGGCAGGGAGGCAGTGGATAGCTGACCAGATCAAAAGCCATTCAATATGTTCTTTACAGGAAACACATTTGAAGCAGGGAGATACATACAGAATAAAGATAAAAGGCTGGAGCAGAATCTATTATGCTTCAGGTGAAGTCAAAAAAGCAGGAGTCAAGCAAAAACAAAAATTGATGTAATTAAAAGAGATAAGGAAGGAAACTATATCTTGCTAAATGGTAGCATAAACAATGAAGCAATATCAATACTAAAACATATATGCACCCAAATGGTATAGCATCTAACTTCCTAAAGGAGAAGTTAAGAGCATTGCAAGAAGAAATAGACATCAAAACTATAATAATGGGAGATCTCCACCTTGCACTCTCAGAACTAGATAAATCAAAGCACAAAACAAATAAAAAAGAAGTTAAAGAGTTAAATAGAATATTAGAAAAGTTAGGTATGATAGATCTTGGGATAAAACTGAATGGAGACAGAAAGGTGTATACTTTCTTCTCAGCAGTTCATGGAACCTATACAAAAATTGACCATATATTAGGACATAAAGACCACAAAATTAAATGCAGAGAAGGAGAAATAATAAATGCATTCTTTTCAGATCACAATGCAATAAAAACTACATTAAACAAAAGGCTAGGGATAAATAGACCAAAAAGTAATTGGAAACTAAATGATATTATCGTAAAGAATGAATGTATGAAACAGCAAATCATATACACAATTAATAATTTCACCCAAGAGAATGACAACAATGAGACAACATACCAAAATTTGTGGGATTCAGCCAAAGCAGTAATAAAGGGAAATTTTATATCTCTAGAGGCTTACTTGAATAAAATAGAGAAGAAAATCAATGAATTGGGCTTGCAAATTAAAAAGCTAGAAAAAGACCAAATTAAAAACCCTCAATCAAATACTAAAATTGAAATTCTAAAATTAAAAGGAGAAATTGCTAAAATTGAAATAAAAAAGCTATTGAACTAATAAATAAAACTAAGAGTTGGTTTTATGAAAAAACAATAAAATAGATAAACCTTTGCTAAATCTGATTAGAAAAAGGAAAGAGCAAAATCAAATTGTTTGTCTTAAAAATGAAAAGGGAGAACTTTCCACTAATGAAGAGGAAATTAGAGCAATAATTAGGAGTTACTTTGCTCAACTTTATGTCAATAAATTTGATAACCTAAGTAAAATGGATGACTACCTTCAAAAATAAAGGCTGCCCAGATTAACAGAGGAGGAAGTAAATTGCTTAAATAGTCCCATTTTAGAAAAAGAAATAGAACAAGCTATTAATCATCTCCCTAAGAAAAATCCCCAAGACCAGATGGATTTACATGTGAATTCTACCAAACATATAAAGAACAATTAACTCCAGTGTTATATAAATGATTTTAAAAAATAGGTAATGAAGGACTCCTATCAAATTCCTTTTATGACACAGACATGATCTGATACCTAAACCAGGTAGGTTGAAAACTGAGAAAGAAAATTATAGACTAGTCTCCCTGATGAAAGACCAATCTCCCTGATGAAAGACCAATCTCCCTCATGAATAGCTAAAATCTTAAATAAAATATTAGCAAAAAGATTACAGAAAATCATCCCCAGGATAATACAGCATGACCAAGTAGGATTTATACCAGGAATGCAGAGCTGGTTCAATATTAGGAAAACTATTAGCATAATTGACTATGTCAATAACCAAATTAACAAAAACCATATGATCATCTCAATAGATGCAGAAAAAGCATTTGATAAAATCTAACATCTATTCCTATTAAAAAACACTTGAGACTTTATGAATAAATGGATTTTTCCTTAAAATAGTCAGTAGCATCTATTTAAAACCACCAGTAAGTATCATATGTAATGGGGATAAACTGGAATCATTCCAAATAAGATAAGGAATGAAACAATGTTGCCTACTATCACCATTACTATTCAATATTAGAAATGCTAGCTTCAGCAATAAGAGTTGAGAAAGAGATTAAAGGAATTAAAGTAATGAGGAAATCAAAGTATCACTCTTTGCAGATGATGTGATGGTATACTTAGAGAACCCCAGAGATTCTACTAAAAAGCTATTAGAAATAATCCATACCTTTAGCAAAGTTGCAGGATACAAAATAAACCCACAAAAGCCATCAGCATTCTTATATATCACTAACAAAATCCAATAATTAGAGTTACAAAGAGAAATTCCATTTAAAGTAACTGCCGATAATATAAAATATTTGGGAATGTATCTGCCAAGGGAAAGTCAGGAACTATATGAGAAAAACTACAAAACACTTTCCATGCAAATAAAGTCAGATCTAACCAACTGGAAAAATATTAAGTGCTCTTGGATAGTTTGAGCAAATATAATAAAAATTACAATACCACCTAAATTAATCTGTTTATTTAGTGCTATATCAATCAGACTCCCAAAAAAACTATTTTAATGACCTAGAAAAAATAACACCAAAATTCATCTGGAAGAACAAAAGGTCAAGACTTTCAAGGGAATTAATGAAAAAAAATCAAATAGAAGGTGGCCTAGTGTACCAGATTTAAAACTTTATTATAAAACAGTGGTTACCGAAACCATTTGGTATTGGCTAAGAAATAGACTAGTAGATCAGTGGAATAGGTTAGGTTCAAAGGACAAAATAGTTAATAACTTTAATAACCTTGTGTTTGATAAGCCCTAAGTCCCCAGCTTTTGGGATAAGAATTTACTGTATGACCAAAATTGCTAGGAAAATTGGAAATTAGTATGGCAGAAACTAGGCATTAACACACACTTAACACCGTACGCCAAGATAAAGTCAAAATTTGTTCATGATCTAGGCATAAAGAATGACATTATAAATAATTTAGAAGAACATAGGATAATTTACTCTCAGACCTGTGGAAGAGGAAGGATTTGTGACCAAAGAAGAACTAGAGATCATTATTGATAATAAAATAGAAAATTTTCATTATATCAAATTGAAAAGATTTTGTACAAACAAAACTAATGCAGATAAGATTAGAAGGGAAACAACAAACTGGGAAAACATTTTTACAATCAAAAGTTCTGATAAAGGCCTCATTTCCCAAATATATGGAGAATTGACTCTAATCTATAAAAAAATCAAACCATTCTCCAAATGATAAATGGTCAATGGATATGAACAGACAATTCTCAGACGAAGAAATTGAAACTATTTCTAGCCATATGAAAAGATGCTCCAAGTCATTATTAATCAGAGAAATGCAAGTTAAGACAACTCTGAGATATCACTATATACCTCTCAGATTGGCTAGGATGGCAGGAAAAGATAATGGTGAATGTTGGAGAAGATGTGGGAAAACTGGGACACTGATACATTATTGGTGGAAACGTGAATACATCCAGCCATTCTTGAGAGCGATTTGGAACTATGGTCAAAAAACTGCCCATACCTTTTTGATCCAGCAGTGTTACTACTGGGATTATATTCCAAAGAAATCTTAAGAAGGGAAATGGACCTATATGTGTAAAAAATGTTTGTGACAAACCTCTTTGTAGTGGCTAGAAACTGGAAACTGAGTGGATGCCCATCAATTGGAGAATGGCTGGATAAATTGTGGTATATTAATGTCATGGAATATGATTGTTCTGTAAGAAATGACCAACAGGATGATTTCAGAAAGGCCTTGTATGAATTGATGCTGGGTGAAAAGAGCAGGACTAGGAGATCATATATACTTCAACAACAATACTATATGATGATTAATTCTGATTAACATGGCTCTCTTCAACAATGAGAAGAACCAAATCAGTTTCATTTGTTCAATAATGAATAGACTCAACTACACCCAGTGAAAGAACTCTGGGAAATGAGTGTGAACCACTACATAGCATTTCCACTCCCTCTATTTTTGTCTGCTTGCATTTTTTATTTCTTTCACAGGTTAATTGTACATTATTTCAAAGTCCAACTCTTCTTGTGCAGCAAAATAATTGTATGGGATATGTATACATATATTGGATTTAACATATACTTTAACATATTTAATATGTATTAGTCTACCTGCCATCTGAGAGAGGGGTTGGGGAGAAGAGGGAAAAAATTGGAACAAAAGGTTTTGCAATTGTCAATGCTGAAAAATTACCCAAGCATATATCTTGTAAATAAAAAGCTATAATAAAAAAGACAAAAAATATGTATCCTCAGCTTCAAAAGTAGCTCTCAGAGAGACTATAGATATTGTTTCTGTAACAAGGAATTTGTTATTGTTCATCCTTTATTTTTAAAGAGAACAAATAATATCACAGTGATGTTTTGACTTGAGGTAAAAGTACATAAAGTCATTAGATTCACTCTTCCAAAGTCATCGAAGTCACACTTTTGGATGAAAGTTAAGATAGCTTGTGATGGCCTGGGTTCCAGTAGATAATTTTAATGTCTTTAATATCTGAACAAGATCTAAGAACTCCACTGTTGCTGCTTTGGATGGTTACATGGCTTTGGAACAAATTGTTCTCATCTGCCCACTCTGCTGGAGATTAGACTCTTGTGAAATTGCAATTTATTTCTCCTTTGTGAAAAGTATGTAAAGCAAGTGGCATATCAACTTTAATTCATGAATATTGATTTTCTTGCTAAAATAAAAGAATATTTTAGCATGTAGGGAAGGGCTAACAGAACTTTCTGAGAAACTGATTAATTTAGTTGTTAAGAAATTGGTTCTGGAACATCTTGAGAGAGTTGAATAGTGGGACTTCATATTTGGAATTGATGTTTAGAAGTACATTTGGTATGATTATTCTTACCTTTCATATGTTACAAATGCTTATTCATATTTTTTTCCCTTGCTGTATTTTAAAAATATGCTTTAGGGGGCTGAGCCAAGATGATAGAGAGTAGACAGGTACTTGCCTAAGTTCTTCCTTGCTTATCTCAGAATTAACAGCAGATCAAACCAGTGAATGGGTTTTGGAGTGGCAGAACCCACAAATATTTGGAGTATAACAAATTACCAGCAGAAGATATTTTGGAAGAACTTCAGAAAAAGTTTGTCTGAATTTGGTAGGGGGGATGCAGCCCAGTGCAAGTGCAGCACAGGGAAGCCCAGAGAAAACATAATTCAATGTGCAAAAGGAATCTAGTGCAAAGCTCTCAGCCAAAATACAGTAGCATTTGCTGCTTTGTCCTGATTGAGAAGCCAGTGGATCAGCAGATAAGCTGTGAGTGACGCAACACAACTACAGAAGAAAAATAGTGAGCCCCTGAACCCTGGTATAACAAATGAGACTTGGTCAGGTCTACGCAAAATGGGAAAGAAGCTGGCAGAGCTGATTCCAGGACAGTGTGAAGCCACTGTAATCTGTGGAGGAAATTTGAGAATATCTTTCCTTTGTCCTAAGAGCAGACCTTAAAAAAAGTATAAATAAACAAAGAAGAGCTCTAACAAGAGATAGCTATTATGGAGATAGGGAAATACAGATTCAAATCCCGATGAGACTAAAGGCAAAAGATCTCCAGATAAAGCTTCAAAGGTGATATAAGTTCTCCAACTCAAAAAGGTCTCTTGGAAGTATTCAAAAAGAATCTTTAAAAAAAGAAGAAAAATGGGGAAAGAAAATGAGAGCTTTGGAAAAGGAAACACAGAAATTGTCTGAAGAAAACAATTCCTCAAAAAATAGATTTGGCAAAATGGAAAAAGAAAACAATTCCTTGAAAAACAGTATTGATGAAATGGAAAAAGAGAACAACCGTCTAAAAGTAGAACTGGCAAAATGGGGGGGAGGGGTGGATCCAATGAATAAAACAACTCATTTAAAAGTTCAATCAGACAAATTCAAAAGGAAATTTAAAAAGAGTTAACTGAAGAAAATAATTCACTAATAATTAGAATTGAACAAATGGAAATGAATGACTCAATGAGACATCAAGAATCAATCAAACAAACCAAAAAATAAAAAAAAAAAGAATGGGGAAAAGTGGGAAAATATCTCATTAGATAAACAAGTGAACTGAAAAATAGGTTGAAGAGAGAGACTCTAAGAATTATTGGGTTACCTGAAAACCACCATGAAAAAAAGCCTAGATAATATCTTTGAAAAAATAACTCAAGGAAACTACCCTGATGATTTAGAATAAGAGGATAAAATAGCCATTGAAAGAACACATTGATTACCTCCTTAAAAAAATCCAAAATACCAACTCCAAGGAATATTGTAGGTAAATTCCAGAATTATCGGATCAAGGAGAAAATACCACAAGCAGCCAGAAAGAAACAATTCAGTTTGAGGAACTACAACCAGGATTACTCAGGACCTTGCAGCTTCCACTTTAAAGGATTGAAGGGCCTGAAATATGATATTTCAGAGGGCAAGGGAATTTGGACTTCAGCCAAAATCAACTACCTAGTATAACTAAGCATTATCTTTCAGGGGAAAAGATTAACATTCAATGAAATAGGGGATTTTCAATTATTTTTGATGAAAAGACCAGAGCTGAAGAGAAAAATTGATTTTCAAATACAGAACTTAAGAGAAGCATAAAAAAGTAAAAAGGGAATAAAACTATGTTTTTAAAGGTTAAAATGTTTACATTCCTTTTTGGGAAGATGGCATGTATAAAACCTGAAATCTATATCTTTGTTAGGCATATACTTAGAGAGTATAGATTTAATTTGACTTTATTGTGATAATATAAAAAAGAAACTAAGAGTGGAAAAGTGATTGTAGAAGAAAATTAAAAAGGAAGTGAAATCTGGTAAATTACATGACATGAAAAGGCAAAAAGACCTATTACAGTTGAGAGAATGAAGGGAGAGGATAAGCATTGTTTGAACCTTAATCTTGTTGAATTTGGCTCAAAGAGAGAATATCAGACAAATGTAGCTTTAGATAGGAAATTGTCTCACCTTATTGGAAAATAGGAGGGGAAAGAGGAAAGGAAAGAGGTAGGCTAATAGAGAGGAGAATGGAAGTAAAAGGGAAAAGGCATAAGAAAGGGGAAGCAGTGTAAAAGAGGTGGGAAGATTGAGGGAGATGGTGGTCGGAAGCAAAGCATTGATGAGGCAGGAAGGGGCAAAGGAAAGAAAAAAATATAACTTGGGAAAATAAGATGATGGGAAATACAAAGTTAGTCATTTGAAATGTGAATGTGAATGGGATCAACTCTCCCATAAAATGGAAGTAGATGGCAGACTGGATTAAAAACCAGAATCCTACAATATGTTGTTTACAAGAAACACATTTAAGGGAGAGTTAAGGTAAAAGACTACAATAGAATTTAATAGGCTTCATCTGCATTGAAAAAAAATAAGGATAGTGATTCTGAAATCAGATCAGATCCTGACCAAAAATAAATCAAATTAAGAGATAAGGAAGGTATATTTTGTTAAAGGTTACCATAGATAATGAAGTAATATAAATATTAAATATATATGCATCAAGTGGTATAGCATCCAAATTCCTAGAGGAGAAATTAAGAGAACTGAATGAAGAAATAGACAGGAAACTATATTAGTGGAGGGATCTCAACTTTTCTCTCTCAGAACTAGATAAATCAAATGACAAAATAAGAAAGAAGTTAAGGAGGTAAACAGAATTTTTATAAAAGCTAGTTATGATATACCTGTGGAGAAAACTTTTCTCTCAGTGATATATGGAACCTACACAAAAATTAACCATTAATTAGGGCATAAAAATATTGAAATCAAATGCAAAAAGATAGAAATAATAAATTCATAATTTCCAAGCCATGGTGTAATAAATATTACATTTAACAAAGAGCCAGAGAAAAACTGATCAAAAATTAATTGGAAATTAAATAATCTAATCCTAAAAAATAAGTGGATGAAGCAACAAATCATAGACAATCACTTCATCCAAGAGAATTACAATAATGGGAAAACATACTAAAATTTATAGGATGCAGCCAAAGCAATTCTTAGGAGAAATTTTATCTCTCTAGATGCCTAATGGCATAAAATAGAAAAAGAGAAGATCAATGAATTGGGCATGCAACTGAAAAAGATAGGGGGGAAAAAAACAAATTAAAAATTCTCAAATAAATACCAAATTTGAAATTCTGAAAATAAAAGGGGAGATTAAAATTGAAAGTAAGAAAACTGTTGAACTAATAAAGAAAACTGAGAGATGGTTTTATGAAAAAAAAACCCACAAAATAGACAAACTTTTAGATAATTTGATTAGAAAAAGGAAAGAATAAAGGCAAATAGTATCAAAACTGAAAAGGGTAAATTTTTCACCAATTAAGAGGAAATTAAAGAAATAATTAAGAGCTATTTTGTTCAACTATATCACTAAATCTGATAACCTAGGTGAAATTGGTGAACACTTACAAAATATAGATTGCTCACATTAACAGAGGAAAAAATAAATTTCTTAAATAGAAGCATTTTAGAAAAAGAAATTGAACAAGTTGTTAATCAACTCCCTAAGAAAAAATCTCCAGAGCCAGATAAATTTACAAATTCTACCAAATATTTTAAAGATTAACTGCAATACTATATAAAATATTTGGAAAGGTGAGGAAAGAAGTAGTCCTATGAAATTCTTTTTATGACACAGATATGGTGCTGATACCTAAATCAGGTAGGGTCAAAACAGAGAAAGAAAATAATGGATCAATTTTCCAGATGAATATTGATGTAAAAATCTTTAAAAAGATATTTTAAATGATTACAGCAAATTATAAACAGGATAATACACTATGATCAAGAAGAATTAACACCAGAAATCCAGGAGTGGTTCAATATTAGGAAAACTATTAGCATAAATACTACATCAATAACTGAACTAACAGAAATTAAATCATTATCTCAAAAGATGCAGAAAAAAACATTGCTGGAAAAACTGGAAAATAGCATAGGAGAAAAGAGGCATTGACTAACATCTAACAACTAACACCCTATATCAAAATAAGGTCTAAATAGGTTCATGATTTAGATGTAAAAGGTGATACTATAAGCAAATTAGGAGAACAAGGAATAATCTACCTCTTAGAACTGCAGAGAAGGAAGGAATTTATGTCTAAAAAAAAAGAAATAGAAAACATTATGAAATGCAAAATGAATAATTTTGATTATATTACTTTAAAAAGTTTTTGTACAAACAAAATCAAGAGAGGCAAGATTAGAAGGAAAACAGAAAACTGGGAAAATGTTTTTACATCCAAGGGTACTGATATAAAGTCCTCATTTATAAAATATATAGAGAACTGACTGAAATTCATACGAATACAAAGCATTCTGCAATTGATAATTGGTCAAAGGATATGAAAAGACAATTTTCAGGTAAAGAAATTAATACCATTCCTTGTCATATGAAAAAAAATGCTCAAAATCAGTATTTATCAGAGAAATGAAAAGTAAGACAACTCTGCGGCTACTACTACTACATACCTCTCAGAATGACTAAGATGATAGGAAAAGATAATGGTAAATATTGGAAAGGGTGTGAGAAAATCAAGACACTAGTACATTTTTAATGGAGTTGTGAACTGATCCAACTATTAGGGAGAGCAATTTGGAACTATGCCCAAAGGGCTATCAAACTCTGTATTCCCTTTGTTGCAGCAGCATTACTACTAGGTTTGTGTCCCAAAGAGATCATTAAAAAGGGCAAAGGAAGCACATATGCAAAAATGTTTGTAGCAGACCTTTTTGTGTGGCAAGGAATTGGAAATTAAGTGGATGTCAATCAGTTGGGGAATGGCTAAATAAGTTATGTTATATAATTGTTTTGAAATGTTATTTTTGTATAAGAAATGATTAGCAAGATGATTTTATAAAGGTCTGAAGAGACTTACATAAGTCTAAGTGAAGTAAATAGAACCAAGAGAACATTGTATACAGCAACAAGTTTATGTGATGATAAATTATAGTGTATATGGCTCTTTTCAATAATAGGTGATTCAGGCCAGACTTGTATTGGAAAGATCCATATACATCCAAAAATAGGACATCTGCATCCAGAATATGGGTCACAACATAGTGTTTTCACAATTTTTGTTGGGATTACTTATTGTCTAGAGGAGGCAGTGGAAGGAAGGGAAGGAAAAATATTTGGAACATAAGGTTTTGCAAGTGTGAATGTTGAAAACTGCATATATTTTGAAAATAAAAAGCTATTATTTAAAAAAAATAGTTCAGAACAGGTGGAGGACATAAGTTCTTACATATACAAGAACTTTAATGTCTACCAAAAACTAGAAGATTAGAGAAATTATCACATATGTGGAATTGGAACAAAAGATTAAAAGGCAAAAAAGTTTCTCTACTTTATTTAGTAAATAATATGGCCCCAGAATTATTTTAGTAATATAGAGGGAAACATCAGAACTTACTCTTTGATTTTTTGGGAACACAAGGTAACACAGTAGATACAGTGCTGGGCCTGGCATTAGAAAGACTCATCTTTCTGAGGTGAAGCCTGATCTCAGACATTTACTATCTCTGTGACATTGGCAAGTCACTTCACCCTAACTGCCTCAGTTTGAGGGAATTTCTTCATCAGAAATTTCCCGCTCTAATGACATTATATATATTCTTAAAAATTAAATGTTTTGAAAATTGCTACATAGAAAATATTTAATTTGGAATTTAAAATACCCAGTATTAAGTCTGAACCTCAGCCATTTACCTTTTGTCCCAGATAACATATTGTAAGCTAGAAACAATATTCATTTAGTCAATTGATTTGGTTTCTCAAGTTTCCCTGAAACCTGGAAACTGAAAGTTTCCCCTCTCATTGGTAAAATTACCGATATCTAAATGCTGAAAAGAAATATACATTAAGTAGAAAGTTATAAACACCTCTTTAGTTAATACATGGTCAAAGGATATGAACAGATAATTTTCAGGTGGTGAAATTAAAGCCATCCAAAATCATTTAAAGAATGCTCTAAATCACTATAGATTAGAGAAAAGTCAATTAAAGTAACTCTGCAGTACCATACCTCTCAGATTAGCTAAAATGACAGAAAAAGATAATGATGCATATTGGAGTAGATGTGGGAAAATGGGTACACTAATACATTGTTGGTGGAATTGTGAAATAATTCAACCATTCTGGAAAGCAATTTGGAATTTTGCTTAAAGGGCTGTCAACCTATGCATACCCTTTGACCCAGCAGAGCCATTATTGGGTCTATATCTCAAAGATATCATAAAGGAGGGAAAAGGATCCATATGTTCAAAAATGTTTGTGACAGCTCTTTCTGTGATAGGAAATAATTGGAAAATTGGGGAATGGCTGAACAAGTTGTGGTATATGAAGGTATAGGCATATTATTGTTCTATAAAAATGATGAATGAGCTAATTTTAGAAAGGCTTGGAAAGATTTAGACAGAATGATGTATGAGTGAAATAAGCAGAACCAGGAATCCATTGTACACAATAACAGCAAGAATGTGTGATGATCAGCTAAGAAAGAGTTGGTTCTTTTTAGTATTTCAGTGATCCAAAGCAATCTAAATAGATTTTTGGATATAAAATGCCATCTGCATCCAGAAAAAAAGAACTATGGGGAGATTGAATGCAAAGTAACCCATGTTCAGTTCACTTCTTTCTCACCCCACCCCCCTCATGGTTTTTCCCTTTTGTTTTGCTTTTTCTCTCCCAACATCATTCATAAAGCAATGTGTATTAAAAATAAATACATTTTAAAAGTTTAAAATAAGAAAGTTATAAATATCTAATTCACTATTCTTCATAAGTTTTATGTAGGCTCTAAAAACATGTAAATACAAAAAAAATCCTAATCCACATTTTTTACAAATTTAGCTTTTTTTTTTTTTAATAGAAACTGCTTTGCAGTAAGCCTAAAGATTTTGGCATCCTAAGGCTGTATTTAAAGGTTATTTTTATAATTGCTTAATACTTACTATTCCATGAAGAAATGAGGCAATGAGGATAAAATACTTCCAGTTCCCATAATGAAACACCCAATTCCAATTACTCTTGGTATATGTAATTTGGCTCCAAAATGACTTACCAACGTAATCAATAGCAAATTGCCTAGAAGAAAGGTAATTGAATTTTAATATAAGGCAATTCATGAAATATAGTATGTCTTGAAACCCTACTCAATGTAGGGCTGTTACTTTGGTCAGCACTAAAGGAACACTGATGAAATACAAAATATGGTGACTATTTTTTTCATCTACAAGTATTTCTTCACCCAGTTGAGGACATAGAACTTACACAGATGAAGCAAATCTCATTCTAAGTATAATAATATTACATAATCAAAGATCAGATCAGGGAGAAGTTATTAAGAAAATAAAACTGGGAAATATGAAACTTAAGAAAAAGGAAAGATAATAAGCAAAGTTTCATGCAAAAAAGACAATATGAACAGGACATTACTTTTTTGTAGGGGCCTATTAGTTCAACTGATTGAGATGAACAAGATATGGCTGGACAATAATCAGTCATATCTGGTTAAAGTATGATGGGATAATACACAAAATCAGAGGTAGCAATGAGGAACAATGGAACAATATATTGTTTGAAACAGTTTCTTCAGTTTTTAGAGTAAAAATAAAACCTCCTAAGGGATTTGAGTTGACTTGTTCAGAGGTCTGAGACAGCAGTTGCTTATTTGCATATCAGGAGCTATAGAAAGATCAGAGGAAGAGAAAGAAATCAGGAGAGGAAAAAAAATTATAAGACACTATTCAAAATTAGACAACACATAATTGGTTAAAGTTCTTTCTCTTTTCAAGAACTGATGGGTCCTACCAATTTTAATTAAATCAAAATTACCTATTTCAAAGCTTCCATCAATTAAACCAGCTTTAGATGTTGTTATGCCAAATCTTCTTTCTATATGAGTGATGGAACTTTTCAAGAAAACTGCCATTAATGCTTTGGAAAAAAAGCAGCAGATAAGGGCAACCATGAATATCTGTGCAAAGTATAAAATGGAAAGGAAAATATGTTTGAATAAAACTCAGAAGAGTTTCTGTGTTTGCATACATTAACTTATCTTTACCTCTCAAAATAATAGCATTCATTTTTAAGGCATGTTCACTGTTCTGGTCTACTCTCATCCTTACTCAGAAAGAGCCCCTGCTGCCTTGGAGGTACATTTGTTACTGCTAATCCCTTGTGACTGTAAGCAATACTACTCTCTAGGTCCCTACGTGCTTTATGACTACATGGACCTTTTCTTGTTCTTCTCTGCAGTGGAATCTCTCTGTCTTGAGAGCTTCTGAAGCTGTTGCTGCTTCTGTAACTACAAAATTCACTACCAGTGATAGACTCACAGGGATTCTAGACTGACTCTTACCTCAGTGTCTCAGAAATCTTCTTCCAAGATTCTAAGTTTTCTTGCATTGGTATATCTCACTCTGGCCTTTTGTTATTTGTGTTATTACAGAATTTGAGATATGATATTATTTTAAAATTGAAAGGAAATATTGGGAGAGTTCAGTTGTACTGCTTCTTCTACTATGACATTATAGCTCCTCCTTCCCAAATCCACTAGATCAATTATGATTTTTGTAACTCCATCACATTGCTCCTTCTAAAACTGCTTTCCTTCCCCCTCCCATATGGGATAGAACTCTGCCATTGATATTATATTTCCATTCCCTGATGGACTTAATCCACTAAATTTTGTAACTCCTGCCTTGGGCTTGAGCTGTCTTGATTGATAACTGAGAGAAAACTCAACTAGTCTCAATTTAGCTGACCTCAGACTAGAGTAGGCTTTATATCACATTCCACCATTCAATCTGCTGAATGCGCAATCTGCATAAAGTGTCTACCACCAGACTAGAACTTCCTTTCAGGGGACCCACTGCCCTGTATGTGTTGTTTGTAATTATTAGTTCAGCTATGAGGATAGGGACTGTTTCACTTTTATACCTATATCTCCACTAACTAGAATAGTTGCTGATACATAGTAATGTGTTCATCACTTTTTTATTCCTTCATTCCATTATTCACTTCATGAATTAATTGATTGATTCATATAAGACAGGAAGTTTGTTGTGTCTAATCCAGCTATAGATATCTTGGAACCCCTAAATAAGGAGTGAACACAAAAAAATTTCTTATTTCTTCCTTGGTCCATTGCTGATCTTTCATTCAATCCCACTTTGGAGTCTGTAACATTCTTGTTTGGAGCACAAAATTTCTTCTTTGTGAGAGGATTCTGCTCCTATTAAGAAAATCTTAAGGATAATATGTATTGCATCTTTTTTGATAAGGTCAGTTTTTGCTTGAGTGAATAAAATCATCCAAAGACATCTTCAACTTGATCTATTAAAATAAAAAGGATCTTGAATTCCCCCTCAAAAATATCTTTTTTATTTTCTAAATATCAGCATAAATGCTTAATTTCAACTTTCTAATCTTAAATAACTCTAAATCTGTAGTCTAAGTAAAAAACCATCAGTGAATGGTTTCTAAGTCTATCTAAAAGTTCTGAAAAACATGTTACATTAAATTGAAATATGTTGGAGGATTTTGGAGTTTGGACACTTAGTTTAAATTAAGAATATAGTGGAAAGTTTCATTTCCACTCTACCCACTCCCCAAACCTAAGGTTTCACTACTCTAAAAAAGGTACAATCTGGTGACCCCTAATAATTCAATTAAATACTTTTTCTGCCTTAGTCTTAGAATTAATTTTATGGTCACAAGAGATTCAATAAATTGCCCAGGGTCCTATTGACAGGATGTTTCAGAGGTCAGACTTGAACCCAGAACTTCTGGACTCCTACACTAACTTTCAATTCACTCTGCAATATGCTTCTCCCAGAAAGTATCATTCTCTTTAATTATAATTATTTTTTTTTCTTTCAATTAAAATTAAAGGTATACTTATTTGTTTCCTGGAAGAATATAATCCATTGAACCTTAAAGCCATTGTTGCATTTTGCTTTTTCCTTGATGGATGAATCCACATTTGTTTGCGTAGGTGAATTTTGACTTGAGCCTTTGCTGGAATCTGAGATACTTGTTTCTGCTGCCATTTTTTCTTGTCTTAAAATTATTACCTGGAGAGGGAAGATACCATTTTATTATAATTTTAATGTGTGAAGGCAGAGAAATACTTTGGGGTTTCCCCAAACCCAGCTTGTGATACACTTCCATATATAATAATAACAACAAATATGAATACTGCATGGGATGTTTGACAACATCCAATCATACTCTTTAATTTTATAAATGAAAAACTAAGTCTCAGGTAAAGTGGCTTGAGTAGATCAGATAGATAATCTTACTAACATAGCTGGAATGAAACACAGCTTTTTCCCTGCTATTGCTGTAATTATTATCTCCATAACATTTTAAATGCCAAGAATTTCTGGAAAGGCTGCCATCTATTCAATACTTTTGTAGGGCCTACTTTGAAACAATTTGAGATAGAGAATAAACAGTGGGAAAGAACTTTGGTTTCTATTCCCAAATTTGTCAATACTTGTGTAACCTTGTACCACACACAACGGTACTTGATATCTTTGAGTCTACTTCCTCATCTGAAAAAATGATGAAGTTAGGTTAAATGAACTACTTCTAAGGTCACTTTCATATAAAATATAAGTTCATTAGGGACAGAGTCATATTTTTTTCTTTAACCCCAGTACCAAACATGGTGCTTTGCACACAGTGGGTAGATAATAAATGTTTGTTGAACAACATTAACTCCAGTTCTTGAATTTATCAAGAGATTTAAGGAAACTATAAAATTGCATGTCTTTCCTAGAGTAATGTATAATGGAGATAGAAAGACCATACCCGTACACAAGAAACAACAAAAAAAAAATCACAAAAATGTATAAATATGTTGAGTTACATAATGAAAGCTAGAATTCAGAGAAGGGGTGATCATTATTGGATAAAGTAGAGTTGATAGAGGAAATGGGACTTTAATTGGTCCTCAGCCTTTGGGTAAGATTTGAATAATTAGAAAAGAGGGAGGACACTGTGAACACTCAGAGTAGGACACTCAGAGGAAGACTGCACTGAAACTGTATCCATAATAGGCCCAAAGTGAAGTCCAAATAAATGCTAGTCAATATTGATTATTTTGATGCCCTTGATTTTCCAAGACTGCCAATCTTTTTTCAGACTGTATCGAACATAGGTTTTTTATTTACATATTGTTCCTATGTAACACTATGTATCACTAGCTTTATGCCTATAATGTTGCCTCACTCGCCAGCATATACACACTTTTCAACTTTTTGAATTCCTCCTCAGTTTTTAAAGTGCCAATTAAATATTCTCTCTCATCTCTTCTGAAGCTCTAGTTATCCCATTTAGTAAGCATTTTGTCTCCTTAGAGTTCTTGAAGCAATTTACTTGCAATTCTCAAATGAAGTTATTTATGTGTGTATGTGAAATAATGCCATACTAGATTGTGCCTATTATGCAGAAATTATCATATCTAACTATTTCCTTCTAGGCTTTATGCTTGGAAATCTATGAGTTACAAAGCTTTATTAAATAATTATTAAATGGAATTTAATCAAATGTGCATTTGTATGTATGTTCATAACACTGTGACTTTGATGAAGTCTCTTGACTTCATTTCCCATTTATGAAATAAGGAGGTTAGACATGATGAACCCTCAAGTTCTGCTTAATTCTTAAATTATATTATTATGCCTTTTGATTCTTGGCTATATTGGGAGAAGCAACAAAGGTGAAATGAGGGAAGGAAATTGGAAATTATTGGAAGGAAATATTGAAAGATGAGCAAATTGAAGAATAGGGCAATAAAGAATTGGTCCTGAATATTCTCATAATTTGTGAATTTTTTTAGTTTTTATTTTCACTTATAAATTCTTTTCTTCATCTCCTCCCCAAAATATTGAGAAGGCAAAAAAAATAAATATCTTATATATATATGTTAAATCACACAAAATATATTTCCACAGAAGACATCATGCAAGAACAATTAAAAAAAATAAGAGAAAACAAAATACACTTCAGTTTTCAGTCAGAGCCCATCAGTTTTATATCAGGAATTTTTCATCATGAGAAATGTGATGGATCACTGCATTGATGAGAAATGGTAAGCTGTTCAAAGTTGGTTATCATCAGTATATTGTGGTTACTTTTCACATTGTTCTCCTGCTTCTGAGCACCTCACTTTGAATCATTTTTATGTCTTTGCCTGAAAGATATTGAGGATAAAGAAAAGTGTGACCTTGTCCCTAACGAACTTACATTTTATATGGATGTGACCTTAGAAAGAGGTCACTAGAAATAGGTTTTTATGAAACCATGCCCTTAATCATTTTTATAGCCCAATAGTATTTTATCACAATCATATCCCTTTGCTTTTTAGCTCTCCTCAAATTAATGTGTATTCATCAGTTTCCACTGGACATAATTTTCTAATTCTCTTTCACCACAAAAAGATGTCATAGATAATTTTGTAAATATGGATCCTTTTCCTTTTCTTTGATCTCTTTGGGAAACAGATCAGAAGTGGTATTGCTAGATCAGCAGTTCCAAATTTTTCTCCAAAATTTTTGGAGCTGTTCACAGCTCTACCAAGAGTAACTTAATTTATCTATTTTCCTTCTATCCCTTCCAACATTTTTCATGTTTCTTTTCTGTCATTGTAGCCAAGCTGATAGGTGTGAAATAATATCTCAAAGTTGTTTAATTCCCATTTTCCTATTTATTAGGGTTATAGAACTTTATTTCCTTATTTATGGCTCTGATTTCTTCTGACAATTGTTAATCAATAAATTCGAAAGGAAATGTTTTTTATTTGTATAGATTTGGTTCTGTTTCCTACATATTTGAGAAATGAAATTTTTTTTGGAACATTTACTGTTAATTTTTTCCTCAGTTTTTGATTCTCTTCTAATTTTGGCTGCACTGGTTTCGTGCAAAATCTTTTTTAAATTTTGTCTAATCAAAATATACAGTTTTCTTCCTGTGAATATCAGTCTTTTATTTGGCTACAAATTCTTCCCCTATTTATAGATATAAGTAATTTTTTCCTGCTGTAGTAATTTGTTCATGGTGTTACCATTTATGTCTAAATCATGTATCCATTTTGACCTTGTCTTGGTACATTTGATCTATATCTAATTTCTGTCAAATTATTTTCCAGTTGTCACAACAGGTTTTATTAAGTAGTTAAATCTTGATCCATTGGCTGGGATCATTGGGTTTATCAAACACTTTAATTTAAAACAAATTAATTTACTGTTCTCAGTTGCTTCTTCATATTGTATGCCTAATCTATTTCACTATTTTTTCTAGAACCAAATTGTTTAGATGATTATTGCTTTGTAGTATAGCTTGAGATTTGCTATTGTTAGACTCCATCCTCCACATTATTTCATTAAATGCCTAAGTATTCTTGACCATTTGTCCTTCCAAATGAATTTTCCAATATTTTATTCAATCACTACAAAATAATCTTTAGTTCATTAAATTGCTTTGATTTCTATGTTCATTAAAATTAAATCTCAGTTTTCATAGTTTGTTCCTGATTTTCATTTATTCTATAATACATAATATAATCTCATATAAATTACATTTTAAGAATATAGTCTACATTTTTAAAGACAGATTACATTTATTAGATAAATAGTATGCAATATATAAGAAGGCATGGATGGTTTGTGATCTGTTTGAATGCATATCAATGAGATCACATATAGAGGCAATGAAGAATTTAAATGTGTAAAAATAATTTTCTGTATGTATATTCACGTGTATCTACTTTAATATTTGGTCCAGATATGTGAAATCACATCTGCCTATGTTGTCTAGTAAGAAAATTCTATTAATATAGAAAGTTGCCTGGGAACTAGGAGATTAAATGACTTCCAGTGTCACATAGTGGGGATTAGAAATGACATGAACTCAGTGTTTCTTACTCCAAAGAAAGTATAGCCAGTGTACATTGTGGATTCTTAAAGTTCCTGAAGTGCATGTATGCAGATTGATAAATAGTTGCAAGGTGAAAGAGAGGCAGGAAAAGAGTTGGGCATAGATATTGTAGAAAGAATGATATACAATACCGATTTAATGGGCTAACATTCATGCATATACTTTCCAATATGTATGTATATAAGTATTCACATATGTTCAAGCCTATAAGTTTTACATATCTGTATTTATATCTATTGATCAATTCATTATTAATCATTTAATAAACACATGCAAATGCTGGGAGGCATGCCAGATATTGAAATACAAAGAAAACACTGAATACAGTTTTCATTTGAGGAGTTTACACCCTATTTGAAAAAAAGAAGCATTGTGCTTGTTTTAAATATTCTCTGCATTTTTTTTTGTTTGTGTAAAAACTTTTTAATTTAATGTAATCAAAGTTGTCCATTTTATATTCCATAATGTTGTCAAGTTTTTTTTTTTTGGGGGGGGAAGGTTGGACATAAATTCTATCCTTCTCCAAAGATATGATAGGTAAACTATTGCTTGCTCTACTTATTTGCTTATAATAGCATCCTTTATGATCAAATCATGTGCCGATTTTGATTTTATTTTTGTATGGGGTATGACACATACTTCCATGCTGAATTTCTGACATGTAATTTTCCAGTTTTCCCAGAAATTTTTGTGAATTAGTGAATTCTTATCCCAGAAGCTGGAGCTTTACTGTTTATCAAACATTAGATTACTATAGCCCTTGATTATTGTGTCATATGTATCTAACCTATTCCAATGATATACCATTCTATTCTTATTACCATATGTTTTTGATGACTGCTACTTTATAATAGAGTTTTAGAACTGGCACTTCTCTGTTACCATCCTTTCTGTTTTTTCCCCCACTAATTTCCTTGATATTCTTGACCTTTTGTTCTTCCAAATGAATTTTGCATTATTTTACCTAGCTCTATAAAATAATTTTTGATAGTTTGATTGGTATGGCACACAATAAGTAGACAAATTTTTATCCAGGACTATGCCTGAGCAAATGACATTTTTCTAATTGTTTAGAATTTACTTCATATTGTGGGAAAAATGTTATTTTAATCATCTTTATATAATTCCTGGATTTGTTTTGACAGGTAGACACCCAAATGTTTTATTTTGTCTATAGTTACTTTAAATGGAACTTCTCTTTTTATCTCTTGCTGCTGGGTTTTCTCAGTAATACACAGAAATGTTGGGGGCTTTATTTTATATTCGGCAATTCTACTAAATCTGCTATTGTTTCAAGTTGGTTTTTGAATGATTCTCTAGGACTTTCTAAATATACCATCATTTCATATGCAAAGAATGACAATTTTAAATAATCATTACCCATTCTAATTCCCTTAATTTCTTTTTCTTTTCTTATTGCTAACACCCACATTTCTCATACAATGTTGAATAGTGGTGATAATGTTCCAACCTTAATCTTATTGGGAAGGCATCTAATTTCTCCCCATTATAATTAATACTTGCTGATGGTTTCAAATATATGTTGCTTATCATTTTAAGGAAAATTCCCTTTATTCCTATATTCTCTAGTGTGTTTTTAATAGGAATGGGGACCGTATTTTGTCAAAAGCTTTTTCTGCATCTATTGAGATTATCATGTGATTTTTGTTTGTTTTGTTATTGATATGGTCGATTATGCCAGTAGTTTTCCTCATGTTGAACCAGCCCTGCATTTCTATTATAAATCCTACTTAGTCGTAGGGTATTATATTAAAATTTTTATTAAATATTCAATCTTTGTTAATATTTTATTTTGAAATTTTGTATCAATATTCATTTGGGAGATTATTCTATAATTTTCTTTTTCTGTTTTGACTCTTCCTAGTTTAGGTATAAATACCATATTTGTATCATAGAAGGAATTTGACAAGACTTTTACTTTATCTATCTTTCCAAACAGTTTGCGAAGTATTGGAATTGTTCTTTAAATGTTTGGTAGATTTGACTCATAAATCCATCTGATTCCGGAGATTTTTCATAGGGAATTCATTAATAACTTGTTAATTTTTTTTTCAAAAAGAGGACTATTTACATAATTTATTTCCTCTTCTGTTAATCTGGGCAATTTGTATTTTTGAAAATATTCATACATTTCAATTAGATTGCCAGATTTGTTGGCATACATCTGGGCAAAATAACTCCAAATTATTGATTAATTTTTTTTTATTGGTGGTAAGTTCACCTTTTTAATTTTTTATGTTCATATTTAACTTTTTTCTTTCCTTTTTCTAATCAAAGTATATATATATATAATCACCTCTCCTTCTAGACTTGTGCATCAGGGAGTTTGAAAAAAGATGCCCTCAATACTAAAAAAGAAGAATAGAGAAGACATGTATTCTGGAAGTGAGGATATCATCCAGGTCTCTTTTAGTGCCAAAAGATGAGGTAAATATGAAAAGAAAAATCTAAGATAAAGCAAAGTTTATTTAAAAATATAGATATGCATATGTAATTGGCATCTTCCTAAGTCAGAAGAGTTTTGAATATAGAAATATGTTCTATATTCAATAAAAAAAAATGTCTCTAGTTTTGAGGATCAATTCAGAAAGAGCAATTAATTAACAAGAATTTATTAAGTTCTTATTATACTTAGATACTATGTTAAGTATTATCCTTAGATACTATGTTAAGCACTAGGAAGTCAGTGAAAAAACAAAAACACTCCATGTTACAAAAAATTTATAAACTCTTGGGGAAGGCAACATATCTAAACTATAACCTCCCTATTCCAATTTATTCTCTATTCAACCACGAATGGAATTTTCCTAAAATGCTGGTCTCCATATGTCACACACACCTCTTAATCAACTTTAGTGGCTTTGTCTTTCCTCTAACAACAAATATACAATTCTCTGTTTAGGCTTCAAAGCTTAAAAATCTTTAAATAACTTTACAGTATTCTTATACCTTACTCCCCAACTTGTGCTCTTCAGTCCAGTGATACTAGTCTCCTTACTTTTTCTTAAACAGCACATCCAATCTTTTGTCTTCAGGTATTTTCTCTGGCTATATTGCAATGAGGGTATTGTTTCATAGGATACATGTACTAGAGTAACATATAAAATGATTGTAAAAGTGCAAAGGGTCCAGGTGGGAGAAAGTTTTAAACTCCAAAAAGGAAAAAAAAAATGTTAAATATATTCCTGAAAGGGACAGGAAGGCTCTGGAATTCATTGAACAGGGTGGACATGACATAATCAGACCTACATTTTAGAAAAATTGTTTCAGCAGCTGAGTAGATTTCAGAGAAATTTGAAAGGAAGACCAAATGGAAGTCTATTGCAATAGTCAGTTTGTTGCAATAGTTTTGGTGAAAGGTGATAAAAGTTGGGCTGTAGCTATTGGGAAGAAGGAGATACTAGATACATGGTGAGTGCAGAAAAGTGGGGACCTTACTGGCTATGGACACTTTTAGATGAGTTGAGTCTCTGGTTTTATTTTCAGGGAAGAGAGGACAGATATAGTTTGCAGATACCAGAGGGAGCCCAGGGAGTAAGATCACATGTTGGACAGCATGACAGGGAGTTCTGTCTGCCCAAAATGGAGCTCCAAGACAGACCTCAAAAAATGACACTAAGGAAAACCTGAGGCTTTGGGCATGATTTCCCATATCTTGATGCTAGAGCATGATCACTATAATAATTACTAAAAATAAAGTAAAAATAAGAAATAAAAATAAGCAAGCAAAGTAAAAAAATAACTAGCCATATATAGCTATTATAGGGATAGAGAATATCAGATTTAATATTCAGAGGAAGATAATGGAGTTTTAAAAAAAGTCTACAAGAGAAAGTACTCCAAGTAGAAACAAACCATTCAAATATCATGGAGTCACAATCAGGATCACATAAGATTTAGTAACTACCATTTGAAAAAAAAAATAGAGACCTGGGAGCATGATATTCTAGAAGGGAAAAGAAATAGTATTACAATCAAGAATAGTTTATCCAGCAAAACTCAATATAGTTATTCAGGGGAACAAATGGACATGTAATGAAATAGACTACTTTCAATCATTTCTGAAGAAAAGATCAGAGATAGAAATAGAAAATTTGTCTTTCAACTACAAGATAGAGAAGCATAAAAATGATAAACAGGAAAAATAAAGCATAATGGACTTATTGTGGTTAAAATATTTACATTCCAAGATTGTAAGACGATAAGGATTAGAAAAGTGTAGGAGAAAAAGAAGTGGGGACATTGATTGTAAATGGTTTTTTTTCTGGGATTTTGATTCAAAAGAAGATGAAAGATAAAATATGATCACAAGTAGGAATGGGAGGATATTGTGGGGATATTTTAAGGATATTAAGCCAGAAAACAAGACATTAGTGGAAGTAAATTATTTAATTTTTTGATTATGCAAATAGTAAAAAAAAATACTAAGCAGAAAGTAATTTACAATTAATTAAATATGGCTGCTTAATGAATTATATTGAAATTCCCAACATGTTTTTTCAAAATAATTAAGTTATATTTTATTCAGAACCTTAACAAAGAGGGGCATATACATTATTTAATTTCTTGAGTTAAGAGCTGAGATGTTTAGTCTAGCAAAATTCATATTTGATCTTCGAGCATATTAAAATAGCACATATTTTAACAGGTATTTTGTATATTTGAGAAATACATATTTTTATAGATATTTAAATTGGGTAACATAGCAAATTAAAATTAAACAAGACAAAGAAAACCACATGGAAATATTTCTCATAGATTCGGAGCTCACAAAGTTGGAACCCAAGGCAAAGTAAAAGTAGGGACTTTCTTGACCGCTCTCACAAATCCCTTCATATACTTTCAAATAATGAATCTAAACAAATTCTAGAAGGGCAGAATCCACAAAAAATATGGGATAAAACAATTTTGCATCCCCCAACAACTTATAAAGATTGGTAGGAATTTTTTTTTTTTTCTGCACCAGGGTGAGAGCGGAGTTCAGCCCTGCTCAGAAAATCAGGAACAGGCCTTGAAACAATTGAATCAGTGGCAGCAGTAGCAATTTTCAGAACTCTAGCCCACATATGCCAAAAACAATTTAAAAGGTCAGCAATAAATATGCATCACACAAAGGTGAGAGTAGACCATAGTCCAACACAGATTATGCCACCATAACCCCAATCCCAGCAAACCAGGAATAGGCCTTGGGAGCCATTGAATCAGCAGTAGAAGTAGTTGTTTCTGGAGCTCCCAAATCACAGATACTAAATAGTTGGACCACTGTTCAAAGATTTCTTTGCCAGCACTCAAGCAGGACTCTGTTGCTTTGACCAGGCCTAAATCCTAGGTGGAAGTTTCAGGGTGAGTATTAGCACACATTAGCACCTTATAACCAAAGTGGAATGGGAACCCTCTTACAGTCTCAGGGAAATAAAGAGTGCTTGTGCTCATTTACAGACCAGAGCAAAATCTAAGAGAATAGAAAAGCCTTCTTCTTAGATCATACACCTTGGAAGAATTGAAAACTTACAGGTTCCCAGAAAAATCTCTGAAAATAGATACACAAACTCCTGGAAGCCTGGGACAATGCATCTTTCACTCTGGAAACAGTACTTTAATAAAGTGGAGGGAAAGTAAAGTAATAGGTTGGGAAAATGAGAAAAAAAATGAGAAAAAAATCTGACCTTGGAAAATTACTATGACAACAAGGTTGATCAAAAGAAACACTCAAGATAAGATAACAAAATCAAAGTTCCTACATTCAAAGCCTATAAGAAAAATATGAATTGGTCTCAGGCCATGGAAGGCTCAAAAAGAATTTTGAAAATCAGATAAGAAGTAGAGAAAAATTTGTGAAGAGAAATGAGAGTAATGAAAAGTAGGGATAGAAAAAATGAGTTTATTAAAGGAAATACAAAAATACTAAAGAAAATAACACTTAAAAACAGACTTGTCAAATAGTAAAGAGGGTATAACAAATAATGAGAAGAATGCCTTGAAAAGCAACTTGGCCAAAAGGAAAGAGAGGCACAAAGATTCACTAAAGAAAAAAAAACTTCTTAAAAAATAGAATAAAAGCTCACTGAAGAAAATATTTCCTTAAAATTGTAGAATTGGGCAAGTGGAAGTTAATGAGTTTATGAGAAACTGAGGGACAGCAAAATAAATGAGGAAAAAAATAGGAGACAATGTGAAACATCTTATTAGAAAAACTGCTAACATCAAAAATAGGTCCAGGAAAGATAATTTTAAAAATATTGGACTACATGAAAGCCATGGGAGAGAGAGGGAGACAGACAGAAAGAGAGCGAGAGAGCGAGAGAAAGCTAGAGAAAGGGGGAAAGAGAGAGGGAGAGAGAGAGAGAGAGAGAGAGAGAGAGAGACGTCTAAACATTACCTTTCAAAAACTCATAACAGAAAATTGTTCTGATATTCTAGAGGGATAAAGTAAAATGGAAATTGAAAGAATCCACCAATCATTTCCTGAAAAGGATCCCCAAATAAAAACTCCCAGGAATATTATGGCCAAATTCCAGTGCTCTCGTCAAAAATAAAATTTTGCAACCATCTAGAAAGAAAAAAAATTACAAGTATCATGGGACCACATTCTGGATAGCACAAGATTAAGCAGCTTTTTAATTAAAGGATCAGAAGACTTGGAATATGATATTCTGAAGGGCAAAGGACTAAGGATTAAGATCAAGAATCACCTACCGAGAAAAAACTGACTATAATCCATTAGAGGGAAAATAAAAATTCAACAAAATAAATTCTTCCAAGCATTCTTGATGAAAAAAAAATAACAGAGCTTAAGAGAAAATTTGACAAGGCTCAAGGAGCATAAAAAGCTAAATTGGAAAAGGAAATCATGAGGGATTTAATGAGATTAAACTGTTTACATTTCAAATGGAAAGATTATCCTTAACACATAAGAACCTTGAATTATAGATAATATTTCCATTTGGTATGTACACAGTTTAATATTATTAAGTTACTAGGACAGTTAGAAGGAGTATATATAGACAGAGTCTAGATGTGAGTTGAATATGAAGGGATGATATCTAAAAATAAAATTAAAGAATGAGAAAGGAATGTACTTGGAATAAGAGAAAGGAAGAGTTAAAAGGGGTAAATTATTTCAAACGGAAGAGGCAACAAAAAGCTTTTATAATGGAGAAAGAAAGAAAGGGGGAATGATTGAATCTTGTAAGAATCGGCTCAGAGAGAGAATAACATGAAAACTTAGTTGAGTATGTAAAGTTATCTTATGCTACAGAAGAGGAATAGGATAAAAGATGTAGTAAAAAAAAGAGGGGATTTTGAGAAAGGAGAAAGAAGCAAAACACATTTGAGGAGGGACAAGTTGAAAGGAGAGAGAGAGAATAAACCAGGGACGGGGGAATAGGAGGGAGGGAAATACATTTAGGAATAGCAGCTGTGGGGAAAAAATGAAGTAAGTTTCATTGATAAAGGTTTCATTTCTCAAATATATAGACAACTGAGTCACAATTTTAAAAGTAAGAGACATCTCCCAATTGATAAATGATCAAAAGTTATGAAGTTTTCTGAAGAAGTTATCAAAGCTAGTTATATCTACATGAAAATATACTCTTACTCACTATTGATTAGAATTCAGGGGTCCTCAAACTTTTTAAATAGGGGGCTAGTTCATGTCCCTCAGACTGTTGTGGGGCCAGATTATAGTAAAAACAAAAACTTTATTTTGTGGACCTTTAAGTAAAGAAACTTCATAGCCCTGGGTGAGGGGGATAAACTGCTGCATCTGGCCCACAGGCCGTAGTTTGAGGACCCCTGGGATAAATGCAAATTAAAACAATACTCAAGTATTACCACTAACCTATTAAAATGGTTATAAAGAAATTATTAGCAGGATGCTTCACACAACCTGAAAAGAACTTACTTCTAAGAACTGATGCAAAATGAAATATATTCTATAAATAGCGGTGCTATAAGGTGCTCAGCTGTGAATGAGTTAGCAATTCTCAGGCATACAATGATCTAAGATAACTCTGATAGACTTATCCTGAAAAGTACTCTTCACCTTAGAGAAAGATTTGATAGCATCTGAATACAGATAAAAGAATACATTTATTTTTATTTTTTTTAATTTTCATTATTTTTCTTGAGGTTTCAAGGGTTTTTTTTTTTTTTTTTTTTTTTTTTTTTTTTTTTTTTTGGTCTTATGTTTTCTTTCACAACAGGAAACATGGAAATGGAAAAATGTTTTCATGACTATACGTGTATATATTGTAAAGAATTACTTGCTTCTAAATGATGGAGATTTGGGATAGAGGAAGGGAAAAAATTTGGAACTTCAAGTTTTAAAAATGATTGTTAAAATTGTTTCTAATTTAACTGGGGGAAAATACTAAATTTCATTTCATTTTTTAAATTTTTATTTAATAATTACTTTATATTGACACTCGTTTCTGTTCCGATTTTTTTCCCTCCCTCCCTCCACCCCCTCCCCTAGATGGCAAGCAGTCCTTTATATGTTGGATATGTTGCAGTATATCCTAGATACAATATATGTTTGCAGAACCGAACAGTTCTCTTGTTGCATAGGGAGAATTGGATTCAGAAGGTATAAATAACCCGGGAAGAAAAACTAAAATGCAAATAGTTCACATTCGTTTCCCAGTGTTCTTTCTTTGGGTGTAGCTGCTTTTGTCCATCGTTTATCAATTGAAACTCAGGTCTCTTTGTCAAAGAAATCCACTTCCATCAAAATATGTCCTCATACAATATCGTTGTCGAAGTGTATAATGATCTCCTGGTTCTGCTCATTTCACTTAGCATCAGTTCATGTAAGTCTTGCCAGTCCTCTCTGTATTCATCCTGCTGATCATTTCTTACAGAACAATAATATTCCATAACGTTCATATGCCACAATTTACCCAGCCATTCTCCAATTGATGGGCATCCATTCATTTTCCAGTTTCTAGCCACTACAAACAGGGCTGCTACAAATATTTTGGCACATACAGGTCCCTTTCCCTTCTTTAGTATTTCTTTGGGATATAAGCCCAATAGAAACACTGCTGGATCAAAGGGTATGCACAATTTGATAATTTTTTGGGCATAATTCCAGATTGCTCTCCAGAATGGTTGGATTCGTTCACAGCTCCACCAACAATGCATTAGTGTCCCAGTTTTCCCGCATCCCCTCCAACATTCATCATTATTTTTTCCTGTCATCTTAGCCAATCTGACAGGTGTGTAGTGGTATCTCAGAGTTGTCTTAATTTGCATTTCTCTGATCAATAATGATTTGGAACACTCTTTCATATGAGTGGTAATAGTTTCAATTTCATCCTCTGAAAATTGTCTGTTCATATCCTTTGACCATTTATCAATTGGAGAATGGCTTGATTTCTTATAAATTTGAGTCAGTTCTCTATATATTTTGGAAATGAGGCCTTTATCAGAACCTTTAACTGTGAAGATGTTTTCCCAGTTTGTTGCTTCCCTTCTAATCTTGTTTGCATTAGTTTTATTTGTACAAAGGCTTTTTAATTTGATGTAATCAAAATTTTCTATTTTGTGATCAGTAATGGTCTCTAGTTCATCTTTGGTCACAAATTTCTTTCTCCTCCACAAGTCTGAGAGATAAACTATTCTATGTTCCTCTAATTTATTTATAATCTCGTTCTTTATGCCTAGGTCATGGACCCATTTTGATCTTATCTTGGTATATGGTGTTAAGTGTGGGTCCATGCCTAATTTCTGCCATACTAATTTCCAATTATCCCAGCAGTTTTTATCAAATAATGAATTCTTTTCCCAGAAGTTAGGGGCTTTGGGTTTGTCAAACACTAGATTGCTATAGTTGACTATTCTGTCTTGTGAACCTAGCCTTTTCCACTGATCCACTAATCTATTTCTTAGCCAATACCAAATGGTTTTGGTGACTGCTGCTTTATAATATAATTTTAGATCAGGTACAGCTAGGCCACCTTCATTTGATTTTTTTTTTCATTAATTCCCTTGAGATTCTCGACTTTTTATTGTTCCATATGAATTTTGTTGTTATTTTTTCTAGATCATTAAAATATTTTCTTGGAAGTCTGATTGGTATAGCACTAAATAAATAGATTAGTTTAGGGAGTATTGTCATCCTTATTATGTTCGCTCGGCCGATCCAGGAGCACTTAATATTTTTCCAATTATTTAAGTCTGACTTTGTTTGTGTGGAGACTTTTTTATAATTTTGCTCATATAATTCCTGACTTTCCTTTGGTAGATAGATTCCCAAATATTTTATGGTATCAACAGTTATTCTGAATGGATTTCTCTTTGTATCTCTTGCTGTTGGGTTTTGTTGGTGATGTATAAAAATGCTGAGGATTTATGGGGATTTATTTTGTAGCCAGCTACTTTGCTAAAATTATGAATTATTTCCAATAGCTTTTTAGTAGAATCTCTGGGGTTCTCTAGGTATACCATCATATCATCTGCAAAGAGTGATAGTTTGGTTTCCTCATTGCCTACTCTAATTCCTTTAATATCTTTCTCGACTCTTATTGCCGAGGCTAGTGTTTCTAATACGATATTAAATAATAATGGTGATAGTGGGCAACCTTGCTTCACTCCAGATCTTACTGGGAAAGGTTCCAGTTTTTCCCCATTGCATATGATGCTTACTGATGGTTTTAAATATATGCTCCTGACTATTTTAAGGAAAAGTCCATTTATTCCTATGCTCTCAAGTGTTTTTATTAGGAATGGATGTTGGATTTTATCAAATGCTTTTTCTGCATCTATTGAGATGATCATATGGTTTTTGTTTGTTTGGTTGTTGATATAGTCAATTATGCTAATAGTTTTCCTAATATTGAACCAGCCCTGCATTCCTGGTATAAATCCTACTTGGTCATAGTGTATTATCCTGGTGACGATTTTCTGTAATCTTTTTGCTAATATTTTATTTAAGATTTTAGCATCAATATTCATTAGGGAGATTGGTCTATAATTTTCTTTCTCTGTTTTCAGCCTACCTGGTTTAGGTATCAGTACCATATCTGTGTCATAAAAGGAGTTTGGTAGGACTCCTTCAATCCCTATTTTTTCAAATAGTTTATATAACATTGGAGTTAATTGTTCTTTAAATGTTTGGTAGAATTCACATGTAAATCCATCTGGTCCTGGGGATTTTTTCTTAGGGAGTTGATTGATGGTTTGTTCTATTTCTTTTTCTGAGATGGGACTGTTTAGGATATTTACTTCTTCCTCTGTTAGTTTGGGCAAGCTATATTTTTGGAGGTATTTTTCTATTTCTTTTAAGTTGTCGAATTTATTGGCATAAAGTTGGGCAAAGTAACTCCTAATTATTGCTCTAATTTCCTCTTCGTTAGTGGCGAGTTCTCCCTTTTCATTTTTAAGACTAACAATTTGATTTTCCTCTTTCCTTTTTTTAATCAGATTTACTAAGGGTTTGTCTATTTTGTTGGTTTTTTCATAGAACCAACTCTTAGTTTTATTAATTAATTCAATAGTTTTTTTACTTTCAATTTTATTGATCTCTCCTTTTATTTTTAGAATTTCAAGTTTAGTGTTTGACTGGGGGTTTTTAATTTGTTCCTTTTCTAGCATTTTTAGTTGCAAACCCAATTCATTGACCGTCTCTTTCTCTATTTTATACAAATAGGCCTCTAGAGATATGAAATTTCCCCTTATTACCGCTTTGGCTGCATCCCATACATTTTGGTATGATGTCTCATTATTATCGTTTTCTTGGGTGAAGTTATTAATTATGTCTATGATTTGCTGTTTCACCCAATCATTCTTTAGTATGAGATTATTTAGTTTCCAATTATTTTTTGGTCTACTTCCCCCTGGTTTTTTGTTGAATGTAATTTTCATTGCATCGTGGTCTGAAAAGGATGCATTTACTATTTCTGCCTTACTGCATTTGAGTTTGAGGCTTTTATGTCCTAATATATGGTCAATTTTTGTGTAGGTTCCATGAACTGCTGAAAAGAAAGTGTATTCCTTTCTGTCTCCATTACATTTTCTCCAGAGATCTATCATATCTAACTTTTCTAATATTCTATTTACCTCTTTGACTTCTTTCTTATTTATTTTGTGGTTTGATTTATCTAATTCTGAGAGTGCAAGGTTAAGATCTCCCACTATTATAGTTTTACTGTCTATTTCTTCTTGCAGCTCTCTTAATTTCTCTTTTAAGAATTTAGATGCTACACCACTTGGTGCATATATGTTTAATATAGATAGTGCTTCATTATCCATGCTACCCTTTAGCAAGATATAGTGCCCTTCCTTATCTCTTTTAATTAGATCAATTTTTGCTTTAGCTTGATCTGAGATCAGGATGGCTACCCCTGCTTTTTTGACTTCACCTGAAGCATAGTAGATTTTGCTCCAACCTTTTACCTTTAACCTGCATGTATCTCCCCGCTTCAGGTGTGTTTCCTGTAAACAACATATTGTAGGATTCTGGCTTTTAATCCATTCTGCTAATCGCTTCCTCTTTATGGGGGAGTTTACCCCATTCACATTTATGGTTAGAATGACCAATTCTGTATTACTTGCCATCTTGTTAACCCCGGTTTACGCTTTTCTCCCTTCTTTCCCCTTTCCCCCCTTCCCAGTATTAAGGTTGTGAGCACCACTTGCTTCTCACAGCCCTCCCTTTTTAGTATCCCTCCCCCCGCCTTAGAGTTCCTCCCCCTATCTTACCCCTTTCCCTCCCAGTTTCTGTATTCCCTTCCGCTTAGCTTATTCCTTCCCTTTTCACTTTTCCCTTCTCACTTTTCAATGAGGTGGGAGAAGTTTCACCATAGATTGAATATGTCTTAAGATTTTTCACTTAAAGCCAATTCTGAAGGCAGTAAGATACCCACTATATTCATCCCCCTCCATTCTTTCTCTCAGATATAATAGGTTTCCTATGCCTCTTCATGAGAAGTACTACCCCCACTTTACCCTTTTTCTGGTACAATGTCCTTTCCACATCAATTTCTAGAACAAGGTATACATGTATTCTTTATACATCTATATAGTCAAAACATAGTTCCCAAGATTAATCTTTACCTTTTTAGATTTCTCTTGAGTTCTATATTTGTAGATCAAACTTTTTGTTAAGTTCTGGCTTTTTCATCAGAAATAGATGAAATTCGCTTACTTCGTTGAATGTCCATCTTCTTCCCTGGAAAAAGATGCTCATTCTCACTGGGTAAGTTATTTTTGGTTGCATACCAGGTTCCTTAGCCTTTCGGAATATCATATTCCAGGCCCTTCGATCTTTTAATGTGGATGCTGCCAGATCCTGGGTGATCCTTATTGTGGCTCCTTGATACTTGAATTAGGTTTTTCTAGCCGCTTGCAGTATTTTTCCTTCGTCTGAAGGTTCTGGCATTTGGCCACTATATTCCTTGGTGTTTTGATTTTAGGATCCCTTTCAGTGGGTGATCGATGAATCCTTTCAATGTTTATTTTTTCCTCTGTTCCTATGACTTCTGGGCAGTTCTCTTTGATAATTTCCTGGAAGATAGTGTCCAGGCTCTTTTTTTCATCATGTTTTTCTGGAAGTCCAATGATTCTCAGATTGTCTCTCCTGGATCTGTTTTCCAGGTCTGTTGTCTTCCCCAGAAGGTATTTCACATTCTTTTCCATTGTTTGATTTTTTTGGATTTGCTTGACTGATTCTTCTTGTCTCCTCGAGTCATTCAATTCCACTTGTTCAATTCTGATTTTCAGTGAAGTATTTTCTTCACTCACTTTTTAAAAATCTTTTTCTAATTGTCCCATTGAGTTCTTTTGTTCTGTGGAATTTTTTTCCATTTCACCAATTTGTTTTCCAGTTCACCAATCCTATTTTTCAAGGATTTTACTTCTTTATCCACTCTCTCTTTAACTTTCTCCAGGCTCTTTTGCCAAGCCTCCCTCTCCTTTTCCCAAGCTTCCCTCTCCTTTTGTCAAGCCTCACTCTGCTTTCCCCATTTTTTTTCTAGCTCCCTTGTGAGAGCCTTTTTAATCACTTCTATGAGGTTCATCTGTGCTGAGGAACAGATGATCTGCTCCTTTGGGGATTCACCTGGGGACTGCCTGTTTTTAGTCTCCTCAGGATTTAGAGTCTGCTCTCTATCTGTATAGAAGCTGTCAAGGGTTAAAGTCCTCTTCAGTTTCTTGCTCATTCTGTCTAATAATCAAAGACAAACTACCAAAGAAAAACAGAAAAAACTGAAGTCTTTCTTTGGGGGGGGCGGGAGGGGCTGGGTATGTTACCGAGCTTCCTCTACAGACTGCAGGGGGCAGCAGTGAGGCACTAGCAGGACTGTGTTGTGCCTGCGCTCTGAGATCCCAGAGCGTGCTGAGTCACTGGGGGGGGGGGGGGAAGGGGGGTCAGCTAGGTCCCGAGAGACTCCAGCTGTTTGGGGTTGTGTTCTTCATCCCCGGTGTTTTTAGCTTCTCTGCTGGGCTGCTGACTTGCTGCCGGAGCAAAGTATCCAAACCTGTAGCGAAGCTCTCCCTGCAGAGACGGCTGCGATCACTCCCCACCCCCTCTCCAGTCTGCTCCCATGTTCTCACTGCCACTGCCCGCCGCTTGCGCCTGATCTAAAACCGTCCCAGCCCTCCAGTAAAGACAGACCTTTCTTGGCGAATCTCAAGGATGGCTTCTCTTGGTAACTATTTGTGGTTTTTTTTTTCAGTCAAGCATTAATTCAGAGGCTTGTAATGAAATGGATAGTGAGAGAAAGCATGGAGCTTATGCAGCTGTGTGCCTCCTCTCCACCATCTTAACCGGAAGTCGCCTGAGCCCTTTTTCCTAAATTTAATTTCAAAAAAATGAAGTGTGCAATTTAAGTTGTAGAGCTAGGCAAGTACTTAGATGACATATCAAACATATTGATTCAAGGTGACAGGTTAAATGACTTTTTCAAGTATGTATAGTTTGTTAGCAGCATAGCTTGCACTGTTACCTAGCAATTTCAATTCTTTTTCTTCAGTCTAAATACCTTTTCAGAAACATGCCATCTGTACATTTACACTCCCATATAAAAATTTCCTAAAACCCAAAGAGTAACTAGATGAAATTTAATTACAATGTTGAGAATCCCGCAAAGAAAATGCCCTGAATCTCTGGAAGTTGAAGTGAATGGAAAAGAGATATTCTTACTTTTTGCGTGTTGTTTACTTTGAAATTTTAATTATTTTTATGCTCATATTAACTGCTGTCAAAATGAAAAAAAAATTGCTTTCTCCCAGAAAAATGAGTTCAGGTTTTGCCTGCCATCTTTTTATCCTCATAATTACCTTCATATCTTTTATGCTTTTACTCCCTGGAATCTATTCAGATATGACATGGGATATTATCAAAGCCATGGGTGAACTTTTTTATGAATAATTAAGCTGAATAAAATGTATGCATGTAGGAGATTGTGGTTGGATGTATTAGGAATCACTTGCAAGGAGAGTTAGAATTAGTACCCAAAATAACTCTCTAAATTTTCTAATAAAGAACATACATTGTGCTTGTCACTTCAAGATTGATTCATATACAATTCTCAATTTTAAGGAAAAAAATAAAAGCAGAGTATAGATGCACTTCTAAAAAGTATTAAGTAAATGGGTAAATACTTATAAAAGGAATATCAGCTACATAAAATTAAAACTTTTCCACTATCATTTAAAGGGCTTATCCAAAATGGTTGGATATAAATATATTTAGATTAACAAATACATAGGTTCTTACCTGGATTTAGAATTAAAATTCAGCAACTCCACATCCATGCCTTTATCTACTGATAGAGAATGTATTGTATTTAAAGAGTCAGCTTCTTTTCTGTCTTTTTTTTTCCCCACTAGCCCAGTGATCATTAACTATTTGTCTGGCCATAGTCCTAAATAAATATAAAATGTCTCATTAATTAAAAAAAAACTTTGAAAATAAACATTTCTTTGTTTTCCAAATTTTTCCACTTATAATTTTTGTTAATAAAATGGTCATATTGAAAATTTTAAAGAATATTAAAATACAATGAAGCTTGGCACTTAAGATTTACACAGTGACCAAAAGGCAATAAGCATTAACTAAAACTTGCTGAGTTGACTTTAGTGCTAGGACTTATGTATCGAGTACCACTGGTCAGTTTTGGCAAGTTATATTATTTACCTTGTATTGCTATTCCAAGATAATATCTCTCTCAAATTCTCCTAATTATTTTGAGTTGTTCAATATAGAAAAGACTTCAATTTGAAAAAAAATAGTGCCTCTGCAAGTTCTTTTAGCTCTTAGAAATATACAATTAACTGTTTTTTTCCTCTTAAGATTCCCCTGAAGATGTTGTGAAATTTTTTGTGTCAAAGATCACTTTGGAAATTTGGTGATACCCTATGGACCTCTTTTTAGAAAAGTGCTTTAAATGCATAAAGCAAAACATGATGATAAAGTAAATGAAAAATACTAAAAACACTAGCATCAAAATGTTTTTAGAAAACAAATTCAATCTAATGCCTTCTGCAATTCTAAATGCCTTTAGGATACTGATAAATACTTAGGTACCTGATAGAAATATAAGGAAGTTTACCCATGGGATAAGATCTCCAAGTAATCATAATGATGTAAACTGTGTCCCCTTTGATCTTTGGGGAAAGGGTAATGCTGGGTCTCAAACCCTCCCACCTTTGGGAGGGCCCCCCCCCCCTCCTATTCATAGGGGAAACTCCAAGATGGTAATCTCATTCAATTCAATTGGACATCTTGTTCTGATCCATAATCACTACCCTCTATTGAACTGAAAATTAGTCCCTCAAATTCATCTGGAGATTGGTCCTCAGCTCGAGGCAAAAGACAAACAAACAAACAAACAAACAATATAATCAAAGGCTGCATGCCCAAACTTTTGCAAAAAGTCCTTTGAGAAAGTTGTTTTCTCAGTGTATCAAAACCATTTTTGCCACAAGCCTTGCCTCATTCATTAGGGTTTGTGAATTCTTTCACAAAGCCTGTGACACTGGCCAGGGGAACCCATTGTTGTCGGAGGATCTCTCAACCCTCATTTCTCATACCTCAACATTTGGTGGCTGATGGCACACCCAACAATTCTGAATGCTCCCACTGACCATGGAGCTCCCTAGCTGAAAGACTAAGGAGTTAACTATTGGTAGGGACCATAGAACACATCAAGAAAAGTAGGAGAAAAAACCGGTAGGAGCAAAATTGTCATCCTTGAAGTGGGAAAAAGGAAGGAAGGAGATTATGGTGAGAGAAAGAAGGACACAGACAATGTCACCCTTCTTCAAAGTGTTTTCAGGGGACCTAAAAATAGTTTTGTCCTCTATGAATTCACAGGAATATTCTGAAATATCTGAGAAGTAGAAGCTGGATTATTGTTGCTCTGCAAGGAGCTAGGCAGATTTAGGCAGGGTATGATCTCTTTTAGCAAGCACCTTGATACCTCCTGAGCCTTCTCAATCCTGCAGGAAAAAGCTTTTATCCAATTAATAAAGGTGTCAGAAAAGACCAAAAGCAACTTGAAACCTCTGCAAGGGGGTATATGTGTAAAGTCTCTTTGCCAATCTTCCCTGGGTATGTGCTTCTTCTCTGAACAGGCTTCAGGAAAGGGGAAGGTTTAACAGCTCCTTCAGGATTTACTTGGGCACAAATTGGGCAGCCCTGGCAGACCTCTCTGTTTCTCCCAGCTTGTGACCAGTAAAATGTGTTTCACAAGGGATTAAAGAGCATTTCTTCCCAAGTGTGTAGCCTGATGAAGACCAAAAATAAGTTTCCACTTACTTGTCTCTGGGACTAAAATTGGTTTGAGGGTCTTTGAAACCATCCAGAAGGAAAAAGGATGAAAGGGTTTTTCTTTATTTTGCAAGGCTGGGGGATTAAAGTTGCCATAGTCAGGGATGAATTGGCAGGAGCTCGAGCAACTGAATCTGCAAACCTATTCTCCATGGCTTGAAGTGAATCTCCCTTCTGGTCTCCTTTACAAAATATGACTGAAACCTCTCTGGGTTTGTGGACAGCTTGTAGGAGCTGTAGAATTTCTCCTGTGTATTTAATAGGAGAATTCATTGCTGTCAGAAATCCTCTTTCTTTCTATATAGCTCCATGAGCATGCAAACTGTGAAAAGTATATTTGGAATCAGCATAGATGTTTACTCTTATTCCCTTCCCCAGTTCCAAAGATCTGGTTAGGGCAACAAGTTCAGCTTCTGGGCAAAAGTTCCAGTGGGCAATGGTTTAGCTTCCAGGGTAGTATTGATTGCAAGCCATCCTCTAGAAAGCCATTGATGCCCTTTGGCTTCTAAAATGCTCTTATGCGCTAGGATAAGTTCTGAGGCTTCTTCAATTTAAAGGGTCAGAGCAGCCACTGTTCTAAGGCAAGAAAGCCATTCTAGGGAAACTGAGTTCCTTTGAGAAGCAGGTAACCATGTCCTTGAACACTGCCAGAGACCATGTCCTTGGAGGCAGGAGACAAAGAGCTAAGAAGAGTAGCAAACACCCTAAATTCCTGAGATTAGATAATGTGTGTCCCAAGAAATCGGTCATCTCCGCCCAAGATCTAGATAACAGGATTTCTGCCACACCTATGGTCCGACATTCTTCTCATTGTAACCCCCCACTCAGAAATCATATTTAATTAAACCCTCTTCATTCATTAAACAGAGACATTCACCATCTTAAATCTTGAGTTGCCTCTCTGTCTCTCCGATCCTGTTCCCAAACACGGCGTGTTTTACAGACTGTTGTCTTACAGAGCCTTTGCTCCCCCTCGGCCCCGGCTCCACTCGATGACCCACTGTTGATGTCCTGCTGGACAGGACATATCAGGTTTGATTTGATTGAATCAATGATTGATTGAAATATTTTCAATATTAAAGTCGCATGTTCATTTAGAACATAATGTGAAAAGTAGTATAAAATATTGGTCAAAGCCTAATTTTCTCCAGATTGCTTTCAAGTTTCCCCAGATTTTCCAATCAAATAAGAAATTTTTTCCCTGATAATTTATGTTTTCTACTTTATGAAACAAAAGCTTATTGAATTTCACAGTTTCTGATTCTCCCTTATCAGTTACATTGATTTCTATTCTTAAGAAATATTGGATGCTTTTGATCAATATTGCTTTATTATATAGCTTGAGATGTGGAAGTGTTATTTCCCCTTTATTGCTCCATTTTTTTTCCTAAATGTATTTGGACATTCTGCAGAATTTTTTTTTTTTTTTGGGGGGGGGAGGTTCATGTAGTCCAAGTCAAGTGTTTTACTTTTGTAATTGACTATATCTTTTGTGTAGTTAAGACTACTTCTCTGGGCAGCTCAATGGCTCATGAATCAAAATCTCAACTTGAAGAGTTCTGAAGATTTGATGTGTTTTGAAGACACATCAATTCTGAGCAGGACAAACCACAAGAAATATTGAAGGGGAACTGCCTTTGGATAGTAATAAAGGCTGAAGCTCATCAAATTACTTCTTACTTGCTTGTCACTCACCAACTCCACCCCCTAATACATGCAGGACATTTATCTGTACCAATAAGGAGAAGATCCTATAGTAGTGGATTTTGGGGTAGAGATGATACTAGAAAGGTAATGTTAAAACATATTGTGGATGGTTTGGAATGCTAAAAACAAGAGTAAAAATTTGTGAAAGAACAATCTGGAACTTTGTACAAAATTCTATAAAATTGTGTATCCCCTTTAACTCAGAAATACTACAACTAAGTCTATATCCCAAATATATTTTTCAACAGGAAAAGGTCCTACATGGACCTCTTTTATGGTGGAAAGGAATTTGTATGATGGCCATCTATGATAGACTTAACTCTTTTCCACAATTCAGTGATCCAAGACAATTAAAAAAAAAAAAAACCTTTGGATGTAAAATTTCATCAGCATCCAGAGAAAGAACCCTAGAGACTGGATGCAGATAGCAACATTTTTCTTTTCTTTTCTTTTTTAGATTCTTTCTCATGGATTTCCTCTTTAGTTCTGATTGTTCTTCCTCAACTTGAATCTTATGGAAACATGTTAAAAATGAATGTACACATACAACCTAAATATAAAATAATTTTAAAGGGAGAAAGAAAGAAAAAGAGGTGCCCCATTCCCCTATTTATTTCATCAAAGGAACAAAGAAATAGGGACTGATTGTCCAGTACATGGCCAGTTTGAGATAAGGCATATGGATTTCTTGGAGGGACAATTGTGAGGAAATTCCTTCCACCAAACTTTGAATTTGATTGGGTTTCTGGGAAGCATAATTTAAGTCCTCAGTTAAGAGTCTCATGCAATAGATAGAAAAGGTCCTACTTTTGGACCATATAGATTGGGTTCAAACAATGCAATGAAGATTTTCCACATTTTCCATAGTTGAATAAAATTTCTCACCAGTCAGTTGCATTAACCCATAATTAAATGGAAAGGGAACTGAGTTAACTCTAGAATTTAGTCATGAGATAGATTCAGTGGAATTCACTCAATTCTCTTATGTAATTATGAATAAATTAGACAGAGATGAGGTAGGAACAAACACAAGTTTAGATTGATGCAGAAGTGATTGGCTGATTTCTTGTCCTATGAAAAGATGCTTTAAATCATTATTAATCAGAGAAATGCAAATTAAGACACCTCTGAGGGTACTACCTCAGATTGGCTAAGATGACAGGAAAAAATAATGATAAATGTTGGAGGGGATGTGGAAAAACTGGGACACTAACACATTGTTGATGGAGTTGTGAACTGATTTTGAAGTGCCCACGCAAGAGAAAATACAGGACAGTCAAAATAATGAAAGTTTTTAAGAGTGTTTATTACTGGCCAGGATTGATTCCCCAACACCAGGACAGGAGGGATCAGTGAATGAGTGGTCTCAGAGCCATATATTTATCAAAATGTTTCTTGATACATTTGTCATAATAAAAGGGATTTCTATTCTAGAGAGAGGGCAAAGGTTATCACACTAGGGGTGCCATTTCCAGACAGCAATAAGACTAGTATTTCTTTATATTTATCAAGTTGTCAAGGTCTTAGGGTTTTTTTTAGGGCAGCACATCTGGGGGTGTAAAAATACATCTACAAAAGGGCATGAAGAGCCAGTAACAAACTTCTAACTACAAAGATTCAAGATTATGTTTCTCATTCTCTCATCTGGGGTGCTTTTCCACTTCACTCCCCACTTTTCTTGAGACTGTTTAGAGACTGGATTCATCAGAGGCCAGGGTAGAGTAAGTGACCCTGATGACAAACGACTTAACAGCTTGGATCCTTTTCCTGATATACAAGGTTAAACAATTAATCAAACAAGGGGCAATCAGTAAAGCCAGCAGAAATAGGGTAAGAGGGTCTATCAGGTAGGTCACAAGAGAGGTTACCCAGGGGATTAATTGAAAAGTGACTGGTACCAAGACATTGATTGGCGTTGAGCCTTCTCCTGGTCCTTGATCCGCTATCTAACTGTAAAGAGGGACTCTCTTATTACCCCAGAGTTGTTAGCATAGAAACAACAAGCTTCCCCAAGGGCCATACATACCCCTCCTTGTTTAAGATAGAGTAAATCTAGCTCACAATGATTCTGTAGGACCACCTCTGCCAAGGAGTATAGGGAGTTCTCCGAGAAGGATCTGTGATTTTCCAGGTCCTTTAAATTCTGGTCCACCTGGGAACCCAGAGCCAACAGCTGGCTGTTACCATGGATCAAAGCAGCTGTTCCAACAGCCATGTACCCTGCTATTCCTAATCCAGCAGCTGTCCCAGCAGCCATGGACCCTGCTATTCCTAGTCTAGCAGCTATCCCAGCAGCCATGGACCCTGCTATTCCTAGTCCCACTAGAAGGGGGACAAGAGTAGGAGCAGCCCTCCTTACCCTATCTGTCAGACCAAAATGTCCTTTGGCCCCTTCTTCAGAATACAGAGAGACCTGAGGGACCCCATACACAAGCAAGCAAAGCTCCGGGGTTTCTTTCAAGGCTAAAGCAAATTCACTGATACAAGGGGTTAGTCCCATGGTACTTGCAAAAATAGAACCGTGTCGGGCCCATATTAGAGAGTTTACAGTATTCTTGTATGGGGGAACCTTGGTAATTGCTAAACAGTGCTTTCTGTATGGGGAGCTCCCCAGATAGTAGCCTTCCGGTTTGATGCACCATGCCCCACCCTGTGGATGGTGCACCCTGGGGGCAGGTTTTCAGCCAAGAGTGAAAGATTCAGGATAGAGAGGGTCTCTGTCCCCCAGATGGTACCTATGCCCACAAAGTAAGGGGGGGAGGTTCAGTCTGAGCCAACAGCTTGTGGCAAGGATGGGGCTGGTCGAGTTTATTAGCCGGTGTATTCCATCAAGGGCTGACATAAAGGTTCCATAGGGAGACAGCGGTCATCCAGGGAGTGGAGGCTGAGGGGATGTGGGGACAACTGTCGTGGTTTCCCCTCCTAAATGAGAAGTGGTCGTGGCTGGTCTCAGGGATAAATGAGGGGAATTAATAACTGCAATAACTTCTTTGGATTGTGAGCAGGGCCCCCAAATCTCTTCCTGTCACATAAAATCTGGTACCCCAGGTTCTCCCCAATCCCCCACTCTATTGTACCATTCTTTCATTGTGACTGCAATGGGAGTGCACATTCCTTCTGGCATTGTTGTGGTGGTGGTAACCTATGCACCTTAACGTAGGAGTCCTGGCCTCCCTCAGAGAGCCACTCTGCTATGGTCTCACAGCCCCATGCTCTTCAGGGGTACTGGCTCAACCCCTGAAACTTAGTCCATCCACCAGGCATATATAGTACTAGGTTTTCCCCAATCTTTTCTCCATGCTCAAGGACTCACATCTGTATGCGGGGAAGGCCGTGTTCCCACACTTCCTTTCCTTAACTTGGAGGGACTGTTTTTCATGAGTCCTGTAATACAACATTAGTGGGAGGGAGGGGAATTCCAAGAGCTTCCCAAGAGCTGGCATAGATAATAGAATCATGGCTGCCCATAAGTCTCATTTCGGGCCTCCACCTCCCCCTAGTAGTTCTTATTGGGTTCCACACATATCTATAGAGAGAATAGTAGCTGGGCTTCCCCAATAGGAAGGGGGAAGCAAGAGAAAGGAGCAGGCCATAAAATAGGATTATATACGAGAACATCATTTTCCTGAGTCGGGTCCTGTAGGTATGTCAGGAGCAGGGCGAGGCCTCATATGTGAACGATAGATCCAAGCTTTACGGTGGGTGACCTTCACTGCTGAGGGATTGGAGAGGATGACCTGGTGAGGGCCAGTCAAGAGGGGTTCCAATGCAGAGCCATGAGGAAATTTCCTGGTCACGATCCAATCACCCAGTTGGAGGTCCAGTCCAGCAACTGGGGTGGGGGAGGCTGGGCAGAGGTAGGATATAGAGCTCTGACTGATGCCTGGATGTCCTGGAGAGCCTATAGGGACTTGAAAAAGGAATCTTTAGTAACATCATAAGAGCCATCCTGCCCCATGTGGGGAAGGATGGGAATAGAGCACTGAATAGGCTCCTACCCAGATCTCACCAGTTCCCAAATGCAGCTTAGAAATGTGCTTCTTAAGTGTCCTATTCATGCCTTCTACCTGACCTGAATTCTGTGGTCCATAGGCACAGTGAAGGCACCACTTGAATCTGAGACCCTGTGCCAGGGACTGAACAACATTACAAACAAAAGCCTGGCCATTGTCAGACCTGAGGAGAAAGGGCATCCAAACCAGGAGATAATTTCAGGCTATGGCCAAGGCAGATTTCGATTTTATAGGAAAGACTTTGGGCCAACCTGAGAAGCTGTCAACAAAAAGCAAAAGATAACAATGTCCTCGAACCCAGATTTCCATGTCCATAAAATTGACTTGCCAGTGTTTGTGTGTCCTTGGGACACAGAACAGGCACAGTGGGGGGATGGACAAGGTTCACCTTGGCACAGGTCAGGCATTGTCAGGCAGCAGTCTCAGTGAGGGAGTTCATTCCAAGCAAGAAAAAGAAATGGCAAAGCAGATGATTATAAGGGAGTCCCCCCTAAGTGAGTTAGAGAGTGCGTTTGTGAAACAAAGGATAGCTCAAGGATTTTGGAAGAATCACACATCCTTCTGAAGGGCACTGCCAGCCAGGCCAGGAGGAACTTGAAGTCCACAGGAGGGTTGATTGCCCATAGATTTTGTTTAACTCCCCCTTATCTGGAGTTGGCACATGTACAAGTAAGTAGCCCTAAGTTATAGCAGTCCTAATGAACAGGAGGGGATTTGCAAACAGGGAACTGAGGCAAATAAACCAAAATAGAACTAGAAAAATGCAAAGACTTATATGGCAAGGGCAAGTCTCTCCCTGACAACATTGGAGTTTTCAGCAGTACAAAAATTCCCTGTTGCTAAGCGCATGTCAGGTCCTCAGAAGTTGGGGAACATCTCAACCAGAGAATCCAGTTTGAGATGGACAGTTCACTGTGAATTAGGTGGTCTTTGGTCATTTGTGCATTTAACTCAGCTTCTGCTTATATAGGGAGTAGCAGGGCTCAATACTCATGCTGGAGCCCAGTCAGAGGGGCAAACCACTCCAGGGGAGAAGGATGAGGCCTGGAGTAGCTCCACCTGTCCCTATCCAGAGGAACAGAGAGAGCTGCTATTAGGATATAGATTTCTGAGCAGAACAATCAGAGTGTGTCCAGTTAGACCATCAAGGCAGGCATACCCCAGATTTTTAGAGGTTTGATACCAAACTGCAATGTCCTGTGAGAATGCTGAAATACTAATTAAGAAATTGGAGTTATAGGACTGGAACCAAGTCCCACGGTGCCTGATTTCTGGTTGTTTCAAAGAATAAGTTCCTAAAACTGAGTCTGCCAGGGCAACTCCAACAGATTAAGGGGTTTCAAAGTTAAAGTATAACCAGCATTCACATCCCAGTTGGTTTAAGCAAGGAGTAAAAATGAAAAAGGACTGCTTAAAGGACTTCCAATTCAATCTGAACTAGTGAGATAGGGGGTGGGGCAGAAGTGCCCAGGGCAAAGTGAACAGGAAACTAGAGGTGCCCATTCTTCCAGGTATTTTTGAGAAGAATCCACCAGTTTCCCCAATTTCCTATCTCTTCTTTCCTCCCTTTTTCTCTCAGACAAATGGAATGATCCAAAAAAGCAAATAAATTGTCAAATAACCACCCCTCATATAAATCCCTAGAGTGAATTCCTGTACACATCACAGTAGGATTTCCTTTAAAAAAAATATACTCATAACAGCAAGAGTTACACAATTTTAACAATTTCCATCCCAATCTCAAACACATAGTAATAAATGACCCATTCAGAGTTTAACAGTCATTTATCAACTATTTTCCAATTCCCCATATCAGTATATCAGGGGCAGAGGGTGAAGTGTCTCATTCAAAAACTGCTTCATGCTGATAAGGGACAAAAATGGTCTGAGGTAGAAAGAATGGTCCACAAGGACTGCTGCAAGATATAGGGAAGCCAAAATAGATTGGCCAGCAGCTTGCCATATAAAGAAACATGCTTGTCTCACAGGTCAAGCAAACAACTTCAGCTATAGTCCCAATAAAAACAGCAGTTAGGTTTCACAGACCACTGTTAATTGTTCTCTCCTCATTTAGGAACCTTTAAAAACCTGAATATCCACAGACACAAATATCTAATAACAGATAGATGACCAGGTTAAACCCTCATTTGCCTAAGTATTTAGGATATAATGATTACGTAAAACTAGATTGGAAACAGCAAGATATAACATAATTGAATTGCATTAACAAATTCTATTGACCATTGGCTCTTATTAGGCATAGGCGAAAAAATTTGCAGGAATATGACTATAATATAATATAAAAACTGATTATTCAGCATATACAGGACACAGGATAAAGTAGCCATAATCTAGTTTTACTCCAGGTAAGTGTCCCACTAACTATCAGAGGGTGGAGCTTTAAAATTCCCTATAAATATTAATTATAAGCCCAAGAAATTGTACTTCCAATAACAAATTTCATTGACCAAAGTTCCAAATAAATCCCAAATAAGTATTACCATCACCTTATATTGATAACAGAAAGAAATTTGTCCCAGTAAGTTCACAACTTATCTTTCATATCATATCATATCAGAAACATTTTCAAAAGGACAAAGGAAAAAAAAAACTATTATTTTCAGAAGCCTCTTAAATGATGGACATAACCTCAGGATACAATCAGTACAATCAATTAAAACTTATACAGAATATCCTAATACCACATAAAAGAATCTGAAAAATTCTCAAAAATATCAATTAAACTTTTAAAAATAACTTTACCAAATTATAGGTCACGTTTATGACTATATTCCTCAACCAAGGAAACCATTATGTATCTAAAAAAAAAACCCCAAACAAACACAGGTTGTTTCTTTAAAATCACAGTTTGCTCCTGTTAGCTGGCTGAGAATTGATAAAAAAAAAATGCTGGAACACACTTGGGGGGGAAGAGGGAAAGGAGGAGGAAAAGAAGGTGAGCTAAATCTGCACAAAAGATTCCCTCCTGCTCCCACTCAAGTTTCTCCACACAGAAATTCTTCTATTAAAAACTTTCCTTTTTCTCTTCCTACTTCTTTCCCTCAGCTACATACTTAAAAAAAATTCTAATAACCCTTCTACTAGATGCTCCATTGCTAAAGTAGCAGAAGCAGTGGGGGAGGGAGGGAAGGTGAGTTGAATCTTTACCTTTTAAGACAAAAGATCCTCTCCCATTTCTCTTTCCCCCACCTCTTCTCTTCCTTACTCCTAAAACTTTTCAAACCTACAACTGCGCCTAGAAATCAATCTTTCAAAAATCAACCTTAATTCTCCTTTACTTTTCTCTTCAGAAGTTTTAAGATTCTCAAGACAGTGAGTAGCTAAATAACTCCATAAAACCCACATGCCTAGCAAAACATAATTTATAGTGTTAACAAATTATCCAATATTTCAGAAGCAAATCAAATAGTTTTTCTAAAGCTTTTCTTCCTTCTGCTTGAGTGTTTCAAGGCCACTAGCAAAAACTTCTTTTCCCAGGCAGTGACAAGCAGATAAGGTTTTAGTGCCATTACTCCTCTCTAGCAGGCTTTGAAAATCTGCTTTTCAGGGAAAACTTCCCCACCACTTTAAAATAGTCAAGCTTTTTTTGTTCTTTTACTTACAAATTAGTACAACAGGTTAAAAAGTTTAAAATCATAAGCAAATTTTTATACCCATCACAGTTGCAACACTGAAATAACCAAATGCCAAATTTCTTAATCATTGTTCTTAAACCTTAACAGAGCTCTTTAAATCAACACAATAGACAGGCAAGTCACAACACAGAACACAAATCACACAGGCATACACGGCACAATTACAACATTAAACAAAATATTTAACATATACAGACTAGGGGCTATTTGGAAACCTTAAAACCCTGAGGGAAGTTATTGCAGCTCAAGAGTCTTCCGTCCCAGAATCCAAACAGCTTTGTAGGCTTCCAAGCCCCTGTTGGTGCATTTCTCTGCCTTCACATAGAATGCCCAGAGAACCAGATAGTTCCAAAAGGCACTGAGAACCAGAGTTGTGCCACTGGCACACAGAACCAGATAGACACAAGTACATTTAAACACAAAGAGACAGTAGGCAAACAATTCCAGAACACAACATCCAACCAACCAGCCAAGGCATTTTAATGGTGTCCTGTGGAGGCCAGTAGGCATTATTATGGTTGTGTCCAGCATAACCACCTACTATCCCCGAGTACTCCAAAACTGACCCAGTTCCCAGAACGCACAAAGCTAATTGAGTCAAATTTATGTCTCCTCACCTGGTCCGCAAAAGTTGGTTACCAAGGTCCAAGGCCAAGGAATATCTCTAGGTGGCCACCCCCTAGAGATGGTAATCCCCTTTGCCCTCCAGGGAAAGGGACTGGCTATTGAACAGAGCCAAAGGCTATTTCACTGGGGAGCCTCCAAATGAAGTGCCCACATGAGAAAAAATACAGGACAGCCAAAATAATGACTGGTCAGTATTAATTCCCCCAACACCAGGATGGGAGGGGTCAGTGAATGAGTGGTCTCAGGGCCACACATTTATAGAAAGAAAAGAGAGAGATCAAAATGTTTTTGATACATTTGTCATAATAAAAGAAATTTCTATTCTAGACACAAGGCCTTTAAAGGTTATCAGATAAGGGTACCATTTCTAGACAGCATTAAGACAGTATTTCTTTATGTTTATCAAGTTGTCAAAGTCTTGGGTTTTTTAGGGCAGCACATTTGGGGGTGTAAAAATACTATCTACATTAGGGTATGAAGAGCTAGTAATAAACTTCTAACTACAGAGTTTCAAGATTATGTTTGTCAGGGTCCCATCTAGGATGCTTTTCCACTTTAATACAGCATTCTAAAGAGCAATTTGGAACTTTACCCAGAGGGCTATTGAACTCTGCAAACCCTTTGATCCAGCAGTGTTTCTAGTGAGATTATATCCTAAAGAGAGCTTTAAAAAGGGAAAAGGACCCACATGTGCAAAAATGTTTGTGGCAGCCCTTTCTGTAGTGACAAGAAACTGGAAACTGAGTGGATGCCCATCAATTGGAGAATGGCTGAATAAGTTATGTTATATGAGTGTTATGGAATATTATTGTTCTAAAGAAACAGTTAGCAGGATGATTTCAGAGAGGTTTGGAGACACTTACATGAAGTGATGCTAAGTGAAATGAGCAGAACCAGGAGATCATTGTACATGGCAACAACAAGATTATATAATGATCAATTTTGATGGACATGGATCTCTTCAATGAGATGATTCATATCCCAATGGTCCTGTGTTGAAGAGAGCCATCTGCCTCCTGCAAGAGGACTATGGGAACTGAGTGCGGTTCACAACAGCATTTCACTCTTTTTGTTGTTGTTTACTTGCATCTTATTTTCTTGTTCATTTTTTTCCAGTTTCATTTGATTTTTATCAAACTATTTGGCAGTATTTTGAAGGCAGTTATTGATGGCTCGGTGCCATTTTGAAAGCAAGTTTCTAAGTAGCTAGCCTAGGAATCCATCCTTGTTCCTATTCTGTTTGACATTTTATCAGTGGGTTGGATAAGGGTATATGACATGGTAACTGTATCAAAATTTCACATTACACAGAACTGAGGTGGATAGATAATAAACTATATTACAGAAATAATATCCAAAATCATCTTTATGAACTGCTATATCAGACCAAATAAAATGGAATCATTTTGGCTCAAATGATAAGCTTCATGGACAAATACTGGGAAAACTATGAGTAAATAGCATTTTCCTGAAACAGGTATAATTGGTTTTATATGTTCTATGTTCAATAAGACTTAGCACTGACAAAAACCCGTTACGTTTAGGCTGTGCTAAAAACAAACAAACAAACAAACAAAAAAAACATACACAACATCCAAAGGAATCACTTGTTAAGTTACATCTGTAATTTTATGTTCATTGCTGGGTACTAGTTTTAGCAAGATTTTTAAGGACATCCAAAAAAAATTGACTAGGGTTCAGAAGAAACTTAAGATTAAGGATCTTATTAATATTTGTAAAAGAAACAATATTTTCACCCCACTAAAAAGAAAGACTCACGAGAGAGAGAGAGGGAAATGGTCATCAATATTTAAAGGGTTGTCATATTGGAAGAAGGATTTGATTTGTTCTTTTTAGCTCCAGAAGAGAGAATCAGATTTCAGATAAGGTGAATATGGTAAGCTTTGAAGTATGTAATTATATGATCAATGATTCTGCATCCACATCTCCCCTTCATGAAAGTCAAATGTGTTGCATTTAATTACTCCCTGTAGAATTCAACAGGACCCTGAAACCCTGAGAAGGAATTGGTTCTATTAAATCATTGGCTAAAGGCCCCCACTGATTGTGTTTCCTTAATTTTAAAGTAACAAGTAATCCTAGATAAGCAAATGTCTTAGTTACAGTTAACAAAATAAGTCCAGTTAGCTTGTAGAAAGGTGACCCTCAGGCCTTGTTCTCCTAAACACATAATATTACCTGCTGTGAATAAATGAGCTTATACCTCTAAAAGCAGTCATGTAATTGTAAAGGCACAGCCAATTTTGGCTAAGTAGCCAATGTGAAAGATCCACATTATTGGCCAATGTGGAATGTACACTTATCAGTTCTTCTGTCTTCTAGAGTAGGTCTTTCCTATCTCTCACATAGGTGATGTCATTTCAGGTGATCAGGCCAACCACCAAAATCCTTTAACACACACACACACACACACACACACACACACACACACACACACACAATTTTCAAACATTACTCAGATAAGAGATATTTCAATAGTTCTATTATAGTCTCTATTTCTAGTGTATCTACTTTCCAACACATCTTTCACACAGTCACCATACTAGCCTTATTCATCAATGCTTTCATCAAATGATTCTTTGGTTGAAAAATATTCATTTGCTTGTCATAAGCTTTCAAATAATAAAATATTGAATTACATGTGTAGATGGAGTTTCCTCATCTGGGCATTGCCAATTCCAATGAAATCACAAGTCTAATCGCTTATCCTTCCGTGTAGGATTCTTTTACAAATATTTTATATCTTTCTAGTTAAATGTAAAATTTTTTAAAAAAATTTTGAGTTCCAAAGTATCTGTCTTTTCTCTTTCTTCCTGCCTCCCTCCCTCTTGTTTCCCCTCACTGAAAAGACAAACAATTTGATATATTACAATATGAAGTCAAATAAAACATATTTCTATATTAATCATGTATTAAAAATAAAAAGACCCCCTCCCCAAAAAAAGGTCTTAAAATATGTTTGGAACAGCATTCAGATTCTAACAATTCTTTCTTTGGAGATAGCATTTTTTTTTATCATGAGTCCTGAATTGTGTGGAATAGAGAGATAAGGTGAATGTATGAATTACAGGAATGTATGAATTCTTTTTCTGTATTTTATTTTCATTATTTCTGTGACCTCTATGACCTGTATAATATGTACGGGCCCATATTTGCTTGACCATTGTCTATTTAATTATCTAAAAGACTGAAGACCTGATTTTCTGTTTCCTAGAAATCAGGTGATTTTGGGGAAACATAAACCTTCCATTCCAATCTCTCCAGATAGCAACAACCAATTAGATGCCTCCCCCTCCCCTTCTCAATGCTCTCTTAATTGTGATGTAATCACTTATATAAAAGCTGTGTATCTTTACTACTTCTTTAGCCCTCCTACCACTAGCTTTCTCTTTCTTATCTTGTGATGAGATGATTCATCCTCCAGAGGTTTTAATAAACAACCTTTCTGCTTTCTACTGAGTTATTTCTGAGTAGTCATTTTGGGTAAGGGTCTTCTACATCCCTCACAGAATTGTCTTAGATAATTTTATTTCTAAAAATAGCAGTCTTTCACAATTGATCACTGTACAATATTAACATAGCTGTGCATAATGTTGTCTCAATTTTGCTCATTTCATTTTGCATCATTTCATGTAAATCTTTCCAGGTTCTTCTGAAAGCATCCTGCTCATCATTTCTTTTATCAAAATAGTATTCCATCACAATTATATACTACAATTTGCTCCATCATAAATTAATTGATGGGCATCCTCTTAATATCCAATTTCTTGCCACCACAAAGAGAGCAAACATTTTTTCATATATGTGTTTTTCCCTTCTTTTATGATTTCTTTTAGATATAGATCCAGTAGTGACAATATTGGATCAAAAGATATGGACAGTTTTACAGCCCTTTGAACATAAATCCAAAGGGCTCTCCAGAATCACTGTATCATTTCAGGACTCCACAATGTATTAGTGTCCCATTTTTCCAACATTCACTTCAATAATTATTATCTCTTCCTGTCATCTTAGCCAATCTGATAAATGTGAAGTAATTCCTCAGAGTTGCTCTAATTTGCTTTTCTTTAATCAATAGCATTTTTTCACATGACTATACATAGTCTTAATTTCTTCATCAAAATCTAAGTCATATAGGGAATTGATTGAGATTTAGAAAAAATAAAGTATGCCTCAAATTTTTTTTTATTAAAGCTTTTTATTTTTCAAAACATATGCATGGATAATTCTTTTACACTAATCCCTCTCTTCCCCCCCATCCTCTCCCCTAGATGGCAAGTAATCCAATATTTGTTAAATATGGTAGAAATATATGTTAAATTCAATATATAAATGCATATTTATACAATTATCTTGCTGCACAAGAAAAATAAAATGAAACTGGAAAAAAATGAGAAAGAAAATAAGATGCAAGTAAATAATAATAAAAAGAGTGAAATGCTATATTATAAACCACACTCAGTTCCCACAGTCCTCTCACTGGGTGTAGATGGCTATCTCCATTACAAGACTATTGGGACTGGTCTGAATCATCTCATTGTTGAAGAGTGCCACATCCATCATAATTGACTATAAATAAACTTGTTGCTGTGTGCAATGAAATCCTGGTTCTGCTCATTTCACTTAGCATCAGTTCATGTAAGTCTCTCCAGGCCTCTCTGAAATCATCCTACTTATCATTTCTTACAGAACAATAATATTTCATAACATTCATATATCATAACTTATTCAGCCATTCTCCAGCTGATGGGCATCCACTCAGTTTCCAGTTTCTTGCCACACAAAAAGGACTCTCACAAACATTTTGCACATGTGGATATCTTTCCCTCCTTTAAGATATCTTTGATATATAGGCCCAGTAGAAACACTGCTGCATCAAAGGGTATTCACAGTTTGATAGTCCTTTGAGCATAGTTCCAAATTGTTCTCCAGAATTATTGTATCTGTTCAAAGTTCCACCAACAATGTGTTAGTTTCCCAGTTTTCCCACATTCCCTCTAACATTCGTTATTATCTTTTCCTGTCATCTTAACCAATCTAAGAGGTGTATAGTGCTGTCTCTGAGTTGTTTTAATTTGTATTTCTTTGATCAATAATGAATTAGAGCACCTTTTCATATGATGAGAAATGTTTTCAATTTCTCTGTCTGAAAATTGTCCGTTCATACCTTTTGACCATTTATCAATTGAAAAATGAATGCCTCAAAATTTAAAATATTAATAGATATGAATAGGCAGTTCATAGCAAAAAAATGCAAACTACCAACAACTATATGAAAAAAGCTCCTAATATAAAAAGAAATGCATATTAAGTAATTCTAATCTTCCACTTCATATTTACCAGATTGGCAAAGATGAGCAAAAATGACACTATTTGGTAGGATGTGGGAGAACAAATGGGTAGATAAATACAGTTAGTGGAGTTGTGAACTTGTCCAGTCATTCCAGAAAATATTTTGAACCATACCCCAAAGTCACTAAACTGTTCATATATCCTTTGACCCAATGATACCAGTTTTACTAGACATAAATCAATAAGAGAACAAAGAAGGGAAATAACTCACATGTATAAATGTATTTGTAGCAGTGAGAAAGAACTGTGTGAAGTGAGAATAATTAAGAAAACTATTCATAAAATAGCTACAACATTATAAAGGAAAACAATGATTAAAAATATAGAACTATGATCAACCAAGCAGGATTTTAGAGTATTAATGATCATTCTTTTCACCTTTTAACAGAGAGGTAATAAAATCTATGTACAGAAAAAGACTGTTCTCACATGCAACTAATATGTGAATTGCTTTTGTGAGAATGTTTTTCATTATGTTTATTCAAGGAGATTTAGTATGGGATAATTTTAATGAATTTTATTTTTTATTATTAAAGCTTTTTATTTTCAAAACATATGCACAGATAATTTTTCAACATTGATCCTTGCATAGTTTTGTGTTCCAAATTTTCCTCTCCTTCCTTCCACCCCTTCCCCTAGATGGCAAGCAATCCAATATGTTACACATGTTAAAATATATGTTAAATCCAACATATATAAATAAACATTTATACAATTACCTTGCTGCACAAGAAAGATCATATCAAAAAGAAAAGAAAATGAATGAGAAAACAAAATGCAAACAAACAACAATAAAAAGAGTGAGAATGTTATGTTATGATTCACAGCCAGTTCCTGCAGTCCTCTCTCTTGGTGTAGATGGTTCTCTTCATCATGAGATCACTAAAACTAGTTTCAATCATTTCATTGTTGGAAAGAGTTGCATCCACCAGAACTGATCATCGTATAATATTGTTTCCTGTTTTTTGCCACTATGAAAAGGGTTGCCACAAACATTTTTGCACTTGTGGGTTCCTTTCCCTCCTTTAAGATCTATTTGGGATATAAGCCCAGTAAAAACATTTCTGGATCAAAGGATATGCACAGTTTGATAATGTTTTGAGCATAGTTCCAAATTGCTCTTCAGAATGGCTGAATCCATTCACAATTCCACCACCAATAATTAGTGTCCCAGTTTTCCCATAACCTCTCCAACATTCATCATTATCTGTTCCAGTCATCTTAGCCAATCTGAGATGTGTGTAGTGCTGTCTCAGACTTGTCTTAATTTGTATTTCTCTTATCAATAGTGATTTTAAAAACCTTTTTATGTGACTAGAAATGGTTTTAATTTCTACATCTGAAAATAGTCTCTTCATTTCCTTTGACCATTTATCAGTTGGAGAATGTCTGGACTTCTTATCAAATTTGAGTCAATTCTCTTTATATTTTAGAAATGAGGCTTTATCAGAATGCTTCCTTGTAAAAATATTTTTCCAATTTATTGTTTCCCTTCTGATCTTCTCTGCATTAGTTTTTGTTTGTACAAAACTTTTAAAGTTTTTTTTAACTTAATATAATCAAAATTATCTATTTGGTATTCAATTATGTGGATTTTTTTTTGCAACTTTGCTAAAGTTGTTAATTATTTCTAGCAGTTTTTTAATTGATTCTCTAGGCTTCTCTAAGTATACTATTATATCATCTGCAAAGAATAATAATTTGGTTTTCTCATTACCTATTCTAATTCCTTTCATTACTTTTTCTTCTCTTATAGCCAAAGCTAATACTTCTAATATAATAATGAATAGTGATTGTGATAGTGGGCAAACTTATTTCAACCCTGGTCTTATTGGGAATGGTTCTAGTTTGTCCCTATTGCATATGATTGCTGATGGTTTTAAATAGGTGCTACTGATAATTTTAAAGAAAAGTCCATTTATTCTTATACTCTCTAGTGTTTTTAATAGGAATGTGTATTGGATTTCATCAAAAGCTTTTTCTGCATCTATTGAAATAATCATATGCTACTTTAATATCTTTGCAAAGAAAATCCCAAATAAGGGAGGTCACACTCAGAAATAAGTAACTTAAAAATTCCATCATTGCTATAATTTCTTTACCATTTCTTAAATGATGGACAGTTGCTTAGTTATCTTTTCATTATTATTGCTATTGTTGATTTTTAATTTGTTTGGTTTGGGAGTTTGTTTTTCTTTTCAATGGAGGAGAGAGGAATATGGATCTGAAAATAAAATAAAATTTAAATTTAAAAATTATATAAATAATCTGTCTACTTTAGTAGGAAGGTCATTTTATTTTTGATATTTTCCATGACATAACTTTAAAATACTGTCTACTTCTCAGACTTGTGCATAAAGATACTTGAATGGAAGGGGAGAAATGGATTATAGGTACAGAATGTGTGTGCATGTGTGTGTGTGTGTGTGTGTGTGTGTGTGTCTGTGTGTCTGTGTGTCTGTGTGTGTCTGTGTAAGAGAGAGACAGAGAGAATGAGACAGAGAGAAACAAAGAGAACAGAGAAAGAGACAGAGACAGACAGAGAGATAGGGAGACACAGAGACACAGAGAGACACAAAGAGACAAACAGGACACAGACAAATAGATGGAGGGAGAAATATATAGAGAAGACTAGAATGATTTTTAAACTTTTAGAACTCTGATATTATATAATGTTTTGTTTTTTTGTTTCATACTTTTAGCATCTGAATAGAAATAATTACCTCTCAGAATAGTATTAATCATTATTATATAAAAAGAAAAAGACAAAATAACACTTCATATAGTTTCAAAGCCCAACTATATCTCAATAGAAGGAAATATATCATAGAAATAATAAATTATAGGTTTCCATCTTCCAATGAAAATTGTTTTCTTAGTATTATATTTAATAGACTTGTGTCTTTTCATGCCTATAGCAGAAGCTTTGGTGACAGTAATGAGAAGATAAAGAAATAAATGGAAAGAATACTTAGGAACATTTTTAATAAATTATAAAAAATATATGACAATTACTTGTAAACATTCTGTTAACATTTTTATTTTAAAACATGTTGAAATATTTATTAAAATGAATAATTTTTAAATGATTCATGAAAAAGGTATTTGCATATTAACAGCATGATAGTGAATAATAAATTTTCACAACAGATATTGACATATCAATTTTAAAAATTTCAAATGGAATACAATTCAAAAGTTTTATCATAGTTTGTTGAATTGAAGTAGTCACTAGCAAGAAATTCTTTATCTGTTATCTCAAAAGTGTATTTCAATTTTAAAAAGCAAGTTGTTTATCAAATTTCAATTCAATTTAATTTCAAAATATATATATATTTTTTAGGGTTATGTGCAAGGAAAGCTTAATGAAACACTTAACAAGTTAAAATTAGACAATATTATTTTAAAATAAAGGTTCTTTTGGAAATTAATCAATTTTGGTTAGGCACAAAACCAAATTCAGAAAGCATAAATGGCTCAAGGTAAGAATTGATGTGTAAAGTTTCATGGTTTCTTTTAAGAAGAAAAAGTTTTCTTTTTCACTTCCTCATCAGAATTTCTAAAGATTCATTTTATTATATTTGGTATCAAAAAATATCTAAATCAATATTTACATTTATAATTATACATAAAAAAATGTTGACATGAAGAGAGTTACACATATCATGAATCAGCCTTGAATGTTGAAAAACACTATCTCCAAATTGACATTATTCCATCATCAAATATTTATTACATACCTATGCATACCTGTGTTAATTATTATAGATATAGATGCAAAAATGCAATAGTCTTTTGCCTCAAGGAATTTACTTCTTTCTAAAGCTGTGTTTCTTTGCCAGGCCAATAGGGAGTCTCAGAAATATAATCATTATTAGTATGATGTTCTTTCTTACTACTTGTAGATTCCAGTGTGGCTTCATTATCGTTTGTAAGGTTTTCAGTATTAGAAACAGACTTTCTCTTTAAAACAAAAAGCATTGCAATGCTTAGGAAAATAGATATGGTGCCCAGTAATACAGTTAAGCCCAGATATATGTATCTAGAAGAAAAAAAATAATTTTTATTATTTTATCTCAACTACTTAATCTGAAATAGGGGTAATTAATCTAGCATTGTAATTCTTATTTCCAATTAATAATATAAATTATATGTTTGTAAAGCTTTGGAAGTAGACTAGGAAATTAACTTTACTAATACAGTGATCTTCTGGTAGTGTTATCTTCAGTTACTATTTCCCAAATATTTAGCTGGTAAAATACTTCTCACATAAGTTGTTTATTAAATAATTAATATTGTAAATTATTTTCTTAAGGGTGGACTCAAATTAATTTTTTATTAAAGCTGCTCTAAGCAATCATAATGAAAATCAAAATTATCAATGGACTAAAGATGACTCAAAGAATAAACCAAGAGTGTGTCACTTCTATTTATGAGGTTAATCCATTCCTGAACATGGAAACTCCATTCTATGCCTTATAAATGAAACAACAGATGTCACATAATCTGCCCAAAATCATAGAATAACTTGCCACATAAAATGATTGCAAATTAGTAACCATATTATTAAAAAGCATTAATTCAATAAGATTAGTACCTAAAACCATAAGAGTCATATAATCTGCAGGCTCCTCGATATCCACATCTTTTACTTCCCCATTTAAGACATGTTGTGTCTATCAACAATCCGAAGTATATTGGAGCTGGGATTCCTGCTGTAAAGAAAAATATATGACAAATTAAAATATAAACATTATTTCATCTTATCTTTACAACAAACCTGGGTAGGTGGTATTATTATAGCCATTATTATGTTATAAGTATTATTAAGTAGGTGTTATTATTATATCCATTATTATATCTTATAGATGAGGGAAATAAGGCAGAGAGATTGTGACTCACTCAAGGTTATAAAGTAAATAATTATCTGATGCCACATTTACATACAAATTTTATGCCTTCATGTTCAGCACACTATCTATTATACCATCTAGCTGTTTGGATTATTTTTGAAACATTTGAAGAACAGTTTAAGTCATTTTTGAATTTTAAACTGTGATATGGAATTTGAAGCAATTGATCAGATGATTCAGGGAGACACTATTTTCTTCCCTCAAATATCTAAAATTTAAGTAGATGGTTGTTTATACTCTCATGCAGAATCAATCCTAATTACTTATCTTTAGTTTCTCTCTAACATTTGTTAATTTTTTAATATTTATAGCTATAACTATTATATGCCAAGATTTGTCTTTAATCTACATATATGACAGCTTAATATAAATATTGTGTAAGTTCTGAGTCAATTTTCATTGTGGTCACTGAACTAGTTCTGTATGACAATTTTGCAAGACAGCTTGCAACAAATGAATAGATGAACAAAGTATTTATTAACTGCCCAGTACAGTGGTAAATACTAAAGTTACAAAGAAGTAAGGATATAGGCAGAAAACATACAATGGGATATCATGATCATGTAAAGTCACTTTAGTCTAAAAAATTATAAGAAGGGTGAATGGGGCTATAGAACAGGAGACTAACTCACTGCCTCCACAAACAATGGAGTTGATTGGTAAAGGTTTCTAATTCCAGCGGGAGAAAGGAAAGAAAAGGTATATATAGGACAGCAATGTGATTAGGTAAGCTTGGAAGAAAACGTCAGTAAATAAAAAGACCAATTTACATATTGCTTTTCTCATTTACATACACAAAAGTCAATTGTAGCAAAATATTTTAAAAACATATTTACATTCTTTTTTTTTTTTTTATGTACTACAAAGATTCTATTTCCAGGAGCCAAAATGATGGAGCAAGCAGTGAATTGCTCTGTAATCATCCAACGTTCAACTCTAAGCACCCATAAAATAGCACCTCAAGACATATCATGGAGTAGGGGAAGCAGGAAAGAGACAATAATCTTGTATCCCGGAAATTTGAAGGATACTCAGGTGTTCCTCTCACTTGGATGGGGATGGCTATACAATTTGAAACAGGAAGCTCTTCTGCAAGCCAGCAATGAGTGCCACCTAATCAAATCATTAGAAGATCCTGAACCCCAGGGTGGTGGAGTAGACCAATGTCAACACCTTGGTAAAACCAGGAGAGCCTGCAGATTCCAGCTCCTGGAAATCCTCAAGTGATTAGGCATAGCCACAGGCAATTAGACATCATCCAGAGTCCTGAGTGTAGACTTTGCCAATATGTAGCTCTATGTTGACACATGGCCTCAGGACACATCAGACTCGATGGTGTCTAGGAATCTAGCTCAGCAACACATAAACTACTAGACCCCTATAGACTACAGCAGCAGCATCTACTGCTCACTGCATGCCCTCACATAGAACCAGATACTAGTGTCCATATGAGCCTCAGGAAAACATTCATCCATCACCAGAATAACAGCTATGACATGTATCACTGGCACCAGAAACCTAAGTTATTAATAGTACCCTTTCCATACAGGAAACAGACCTCAAATTTGCTATGATTTTTTAAGTAATAGTTTTTTATTTTGAAAACATATGCGTAATTTTCAACATTCATCCTTACAAAACCTTATGTTTCAAATTTTTTTTCTTCCTTCCTTTCTTCTACTCTCTCTCTTAGATAACAAGTATTCAATATATGTTAAACTTGTGCAGTTCTTCTATGCATATTTCCATAATTATCATGCTACACAAGAAAAATCAGATCTAAAAGAAAAAAAATGAAAAAAATTAAAAGCAAACAAACAACAAAAATGGTGAAATACTATGTTGTGATCCACATTTAGTCTCAACAGTCCTCTTTCTGGATACAGATAACTATCTCCCTCACAAATCTATTGAAATTGGCCTGAATCACCTCACTGTTGAAAAGAGCTACATCCGTCAGAGTTGATTGTCCCATAATTTTGTTGTTGCTGTGTACAAAGTTCTCTTGGTTTCCACACACTTCATTTAGCATCATGTCATGTAAATCCTTCCAACTTTTCTGAAATCATCCTGCTGATCATTTCTTATAGAACAATAATATTCTACAACATTGATATACCATAACTTGTTCTACCATTCTCCAACTGATGTGCATCCACTCAGTTTCTAGTTCCTTGCCAGCACAAAAATGACTGTTACAAATATTTTTGCACATGTGGGTCCTTTTCTTTTTTGTATTATTTCTTTGGGATACAGACATAATAGAGATGAAACAAAGGATGTGCACAGTTTGATAGTTCTTTGAGCATAGTTTCAAATTGCTCTCCAGAATGATTGGATCAGTTCACAATTCCACCAACAATGTATTAGTGTCCCAGTTTTCCCACATCCCTTCCAACATTCACCATTATCTTTTCCTATCATCTTAGTTAATCTTAAAGGTATGTGGTGTTACCTTAGAGTTGTTGTCTTAATTTGCATTTCTCTGAGCAATAATAATTTAGAGCATTTTTTCATATGACTACAAATGATTTTAATTTCTTAATCTGAAACTTGTATGTTCATATCTATGAGAATTTATCAATTTGAGAATGGTTTGTATTCTTGGACTTCAATTTTAAAAGAAAGAATACAGATGAGAGAGAAAGAAAAGAAGAAGAAGAAGAAGAAGAAGAAGAAGAAGAAGAAGAAGAAGAAGAAGAAGGAGAAGAAGGAGGAGGAGGAGAGGAGGAGGAGGAGGAGGAGGAGGAGGAGGAGGAGAAGGAGGAGGAGGAGGAGGAGGAGGAGGAGGAGAGGAGGAGGAGGAGGAGAAGGAGAAGAGAAGGAGAAGGAGAGGAGAAGGAGGAGGAGAAGGAGAAGGAGAAGGAGAAGGAGAAGGAGAAGGAGAAGGAGAAGGAGAAGGAGAAGAAGAAGAAGAAGGAAAAGAAGAAGGAGAAGAAGGAGGAGAAGAAGGAGGAGGAGGAAGAGGAGGAGGAAGAGGAGAAGGAGGGAGGAAAAAAAAGAGCTGAAAAGGAGGAGGAAGACCAGGAAGAGAAGAAGAGGAAGAGCAAAAAATAACAAAAAAAAAATCTGATTATAGAAAATACCTGAAGATGTCAGAAGATAACAACAATGTCAAAATAGTTATGGGCAAAAACCTCAAAAATCTCAAACCCAGAAAACACTCATAATTGAGCTCAAAATAAAACTTAAATATCATATAAGAGAAATTGGAGAAAGATTGGGGGGGAATGAGAGTGATGAAAGATAATTATGAAGAAAGATACAATAGCTTGGAAAACTGCTTATAAAGTAGAATTGACAAAATGGAAAAGGAGATACAAAAATCTACTGAAGAAAGCAACTCTTAAAAAGTACAGTTAGCCAAGTAGAAAAGAAATATAAAGACTGAGGAAAATAATACTTTAAAAGTTAGAATTGGGCAAGTAGAAGCTAATCAGACATCATGAATCAAATAAACAAATTCTGCAGAATAAAAAAAAATGAAAGAAATTTTAAAATAATTTCTTGGGGAAGACAAATAAACAAACTGACCTGGAAAATAGACCTAGGAGAGACAATATCAGAATCACTAAGATACCTGAAAGTCATAATCAAAAGGAGGATCTGGATAGTATCTTCCTTTTTTTTTTTTTTTTTTTTTGGAAGTTAACACCACCAGGAAACTTTAGTAAAATCTTGACAGCTAATTCCAGAAATACAATGTCAAGAAAACTGTCATGATAATTCATGATATCTTTTTTATGGAGTTTTTTATTTTTTTTTTTTAAATTTTATTTTATTTAATAATAACTTTGTATTGACAGAATCCATGCCAGGGTAATTTTTTACAACATTATCCCTTGCACTCGTTTATGTTTCGTTTTTTCCCCTCCCTCCCTCCACCCCTCCCCCCACGATGGCAAGTAGTCCTATATATGTTAAATATGTTGCAGTATTGGATAGTATCTTCCTTAAAATGATCAAGGTAGACTGTCTTGGTGTCCTGGAATCAGAGGGCAAAATAGGCATTCAAAATATCCACTGAATCCATTGATCACCTCAGGAAAGAAAAACCAAAAGAAAAATTCCAAGGAACATAATAGCCAAAATCCAGAATTGTCAAGTCATAGGAAAAATAATACAAGTTGCCAAAGAGTTCAAATATTGGTTAGCTACAATCAGGTTTATATAGATCTGGCAACAACAATATTAAAGAACCTGAGATCATGAAACATGATATTATAGATAACAAAGGAACTAGAGTGAAGGATCACTACTCAATGAAATTAAGTATAACACTTCAAAGGAAAAAATGGTCATTCAATAAAAAAGAAGGATTTTAAGCTTTCATAAGATCAAAACTAACCCCCAAAATTGATCTCCAACATCAAGATTCAAGGGCAGCAAAAAACATGTAAAAGTGGAACAGAATACATAAGGGATACAATATAGCTGAATTTTTTACATCTGTACAGGAAGATGATGCTTATAATTCTTAATAGTTATATCACATAGCATAATTAGATGGCATATACATAGACTGAGGGTACTGTTATTAGAGGAATTTTAGGGAATGAAGTAAATATTTAAAGGATGAGAAACATGAGTACACTGGATGCAGAAGGAAAGGAGAGGTAGAACAATATAAATTATTTCATATGAAAAGGTATGAGTCACTAGTTACAATGGAGGGGAAGATGTAAAGGTGGGTGATGAGCATCATCTGTATCTTACTCTCATCTGTATTGGCTCAAAGAGGGAATAATATACACAATCAGTTGAATATAGAAATCTATTTTACTTGAAGAGGAAGTAGTAGGGAGGAGATTATGTAAAGAGAGAGATGAGGACTAATAGAAAAAAGGGCAGATGAGGGGAGATAGTAAACAAGAGCCCACTGGTAAATATGAAAGAAGAAAAAGAGGGAAAGGCCAAACAGGAAGAGGAGAAGGATGGAGGAAAATACCCAAATAATAATTATAATGATGAATGTGAATAGGATGAATTCTCCCACAAAACAAAAGGGGACAACAAAATGGATTAAAAAACAGAATCCTACAATATGTTGTTTACAAGCAATACATTTAAAAGTAGAGAGAAGCACACAGAATCAAGGTAATGAGCTAGAGCAGAATCTAGCATGCTTCAACAAAAGGAGTAGTAATCCTGATGTCACAAAAAGAAAAAAAAAAAAAAGGAAAAATAGACCTAATTAAATGAAATAAGGAAAGCAACTACATCTTATTAAAGGGTGTCAAAAACAATGAAATAATATTAATACTAAACATATATATGGTAAGTTGTACAGCATCCAAATTCTAAAATGAGCTAAATGAGTTACAAAAAACAACAACAACAACAACAACAACAGAATTATACTAGTGAGGAATATCAACTGTCTTATCTCAGAACTTGATAAATCCAAACAAAGATAAACAAGAAGAAAGTAAGGAGGTAAATAGAGTATTATAAAAGTTAAATATGACAGAACTTTGAAAAAAAACTGAATGGGAATGAAAAAAAAAAAGAATATACCTTTTTTCTCAGCAGTATATGGCACCTACATAAAAATAGACCATGTAACAACACATAAAAATCTTGAAATAAAATGTAAAAAGGCAGAAATATTAAATGTAATCTTTTCAGATCAGGATGTGCAATAAAAATTACAATCAAGAAAGGGCAATGGACTGATAGATTAAAAATTAATTGGAAATTAAATAATTTAATGCTAAAGAACAAGTGTGTCAAATAATAAAACATAGAAATCAATATTTTTATTAAATAGAATGACAGAGATGAGATAACATCCTTAAATTTATGACATGCAATCAAAGAAATATTTAGGAGAAAATGCATTTCTCTAAATTCTTACATTAACAAAATGGAAGAAGAACAGACCAATGAATGAGAAATGCAACTAAGAAAATTTGAAAAAAAAATTTCCAGTTAACCACAAAATTGGAAATTTTGAAAACTAAAAATGAGATTAATAAGATTGAAAGGGAAAAAAACCAACAGAATCAATTAAGCTAATAAACAAATCTAGGAACTGTTTTCATGCAAAAAAAGAAATATAAGCCATTGATTAATCTAATAAAAAAAAAAGAAAATGAAATATCCAGTATCAAAAATGAAATGGGTGAAATAGCTATCAGTGAAGAAGAAATTAAAGCTATAACCAGGAAATAATTTGCCCAATTAAATGCTGACAGATCTGATAATCTGAGTGAAATCAATGAATATTTCAGAAAAATAAATTACCTTGATTAACAGATTAGGAAATAGAATGACTAAATAATTCCATGCTACAAAAAGAATTTGTATAATCAACTAATGAATTCCCTAGGGAAAATTCTCAGAGCCAGATGGACTCATAAGTGAATTCTACCAAACCTTTAAAGAAAAATTAATTTCAATATTATATGAACTACTTGAGAAAGTAGGCAAAGAAAAAGCTTGAATAAACTACTTTTATGTTACAAATATGGTGCTGATACCTAAACTAGCAAGAGCTAAAAAAGAGAGACTTATAGACCAATTTTCCTTATGAATATGGATGCAAAAATTTTGAACAAAATACTAAGAAAATGATTACAGCAATACATTATGAGGATTATATAATGTGTCCCAGTGTGATTTATACCAAGAATGCAAAGTTGAATCATTATTAGGAAATCTAGCAACATAACTAACTATATCAATAAGAAAACCTACAAAAATTGTATGATTATTTCAATAAATTTTGAAAAAAACTTTTGGCAAAATACAATATCCATTCCTATTAAAAACACTAGAGTAGAATAATGGAGAGTGTGTTCCTTAAAATGATAAACAGTGTATATTTAAAACCATCAGCACGGATTATGTGTTATAGAGATAAGCTAGAAGCTATCCCAATAAGATCAGGGATGCCCATTATCACCACTATTAATTAATGTAGCACTATAAATGTTTAGAATTAAGGGGAAAAAAAGTAGAATTAGAATAGGCAATGAGGAAGCAAAACTATCATGCTTTGCATATCAACTAAAAAATTACTTGAAGTAATTAACAACTTGCAGGATATAAGAGAGACATACATAAATCTTCAGTATTTCCTTGTAGGACCTCCAAAGCCGATCAACAAGAGATAGAATCAGAAATTCCATTTAAAATAACTAAATAGTGTAAAACACTCTACTTACCACAACAAGCTAAAAACTATATGAACACAGCTACAAAATCTTTTTCACATAAATACAGTTAGGTCTAAATAATTTAAAAATATTAAATTAAAACAACTCCAATATACCACTGCACACTTACCAGATTGGCCAATCTGAAAAAAGGAAAATGATAAATGTTGCAGAAGCTAAAGGGAAATTGGGACACTAATGCACTGTTGGAGATGTGACTAATTTGAAACTATGCCAAAAGAGTAACTAAATTCTGTGTACTCTTTGAACCAGAAATACCACTATTTCTATCTATCTATCTATCTATATATCTATATATATATATATATATATATATACCAAGATCTATATATCAAGAGATCATAAAAGATATAAAAGGAACTAAATTTGCCAAAAATATTTATAGTACCCTTTTCCCAAATAATGGAGAATAGCTAAATAAGTTGTGGTATATAAATGTAATGGAATACTCTTATGCAAAAAGAAGTGATGAACAGGAAGATTTCAGAAAAACCTGCAAAGAGTTGCTTGAACTATTGTAGTGAAATGAGGAGAACTAGAAAAACATTGCACATAGTATCAGCCACGTTGTATGGTGGTCATCTATGATTGACTCAGCTCTTTCTCAGCCACACAATTTAAGACAAGTACAAAGCATTCAAGAAGGAAAATTTATCCATAAGCAGATAAAGAATTTATGGACTCAGAGTGCAGATCAAAGCACAATTTTTTTCACTTTAATCTTTTGCATTTTTTTCCCTCTTGATCTATTTCTTCTTTTACAACTTTGAATGATGTGGTGTTATGTTTTGCATGATAGCATGTGAATAAAATATAGTCTACCACCTTTGGAAGAGGGGAAGGGAGAGAAGAGAAACAATTTTTGAACATATTCTTGTAAAAATGAATGATACAATTTTAAATGTAATGGGGAAAAATAAAATTATATTTAAAAATAAATAAAATGAAGTACAAGTTATACTTACCAAAGACGCGTATTGCTAAAGTGTAGATTCCCAAGGCAAAAGACTTGAAGTGTGGTTTAATAGACCTAAAAATAATAAAAGCATGGTTAATAAAAATATAAGGTTACTCTTAAGAAATAGCTATTAATAAAAATTGCTATGTAAAAATAAACTACCACATATTTATATGAAATGCAATTACTCATTTAATAAACATCAAATAATATCAGTATATTTTGTGATTCAAATTTTCACATATTGTTATATTCAAGTAAGCCTATATAGGTTTATGCAAGAAAAAATGTTTAATTTCCACATATTATCACTGCATATCATTTAAAGAGTTTTGAAATAGATAATTCCATTTAAAAAGCAATAAATAATAATTTCTTATAAATTAACAACAATATTTTAGAAACTACTATCTTGTTATCTTTGTGAGCAAAAGACAAAATTAAGAATCAGCAATAATCTTTGTGCCTTATTATGCAGTATTGTTGTATGATGCTGAAAAGACTAATATTGCCTCATAATTGTTGTTAAGGTTATCTGTAGGGAACTAAAGGGACTGGAAATTTAAATTGTGAGTTAATCTGTATTTTGAAGGATATAATCATCAGTATCCCAAAGAGTTGCAAATTTTTAAGTTGTTAGTTCTACATATGATTATTTCCATTTTATGAATAAGGAAACTAAAACATATAGGTATTTAAGGATTTGATAAAGTCACAATGAAGTGTTTGAGGTCATATTAAAGTTCAGCTATTCCTTACTCTATTCCAGTACTTTATTTCTACAGTATTGATTATGTGACCCTGAGTAAGACAATCTATCTGTGCTTGAAGTGTCTAAAATCATACATTGTAGAGAAGATGACAACTTGCATTAGTAATGGGAATTTCTTGACCTAGTATTTCCCTATACCAATGAAATGACAGGTCCACTCATTATCCCTATCATTTTGAGGTTTTTTTTAAAATATAAAACATGCCTTATCAATTATTACTAAAGAAATAAAAGAAAAGAAAATAATATTTGTACTCCAAGTTGGTTGGAACATATTTATTATTATTTCTAGCCTGTGTTCAGTAAAAATCATACATTCATCACATTAATATTGGTCCAATTTTACTTATATTGTGCTAATAATCCTACATGTTAGCAGCTGATATGAGATCTCTCATCTCTGTAGCATTATATCAAATTTTATATTAAAAATAAGTATTTGTATTCACCTCAGAAGCAATATATAACCGGGTATGCCACCTACAGATAAAGTATAGGAAGTGATGACTGATATTATCAGGAAATATAGAAACATTTTTGAACATTCATCGTCTTTTTCACATCTGCCCACCATTCCTGAGGAATTTCCTGATTTAGACTCTGTAACTCCTACACATGTGCAATTGTAAAATATCTGGAACAGAACAATAAAAGCTTTAGTAAGTTATATAAAAAGAAAAAGTAATGTTTAATTTTAAAACCTACTGTACATATGTAGCTTTTGGGGGTGGACAAATACTTTTCTCTTTGTTTCATATCTGTATACACACATAAATACACAATGCAAATGATAAATCTAGAAGAATTTTAATGAGTAAACACAAAAATAGAACTAAATTTGTTCACTTTGAAACAGTAGATCATTGGTCTATTAAGCCCTACTCCCTGTAAGAACAGGAATGCTGAAATTTGGATAAAAGACTTTGTCTTGGGCCAGTTAGATGGAACAGTGGATAGAATACCAGCCCTGAAATCAGAGGATCTAGTTCAAATCTGGTATCAGACATTTAACACTTCCTAATATTGTGTGACCTTGAGTAAGTCACTTAACCCCAATTGCCTCAGCAAAAACAAACAAACAAAAACAACCAAAAAAAAAATTAAAAGACTTTTACAAATTACAAATTAAAAAATTAAAAGATTTTTACCAAAAAAATCCCTGTATGGCTTTCTAATATATGGAATAGCATAGGTTCTGAGCAAAGACTTTGATTGTTTTTGCAACTATCATCTCTCTTCCCTTCCTATCTTATGTATTAAGGTAGGGCTTATCTTTTGCCTCTTTTCATATTCCATGATTTTAGTATGGTGCTTGGCATATAATAGCATTTAATAAATATTTATTGATTGACTCATATAGAAAATATTGCACCTTTATAAATGGGACAATTTTGATTGTTTAAAGAGATAAGACCAGACATTTGAGTGGAATTGAAAAGAATCCTCAGAAGTGGGACACAAGAAGATCTTAGTCTTTGCTACAACCCTACTGTTTATAAGAGTTTATTAACAGGAAAAAAAAAACTTTGTTGTATAGAGTAGTTGATTATAAGAGACATCTTTTCTACTTAGAAGAGCTAATTAAGAGGGGAAAAACTATCATTCAGAAGAATTGACTGAGGAGGAAAAGTTCTAACTTTACTTTTCCAGCACTGACATTTATTTTCAGAGAACCTCAGAACTCATCCAAAGGAACAGATCTGGAGAAGTGTTACTACTCCTGTACTTAGTACAACTAGCTTATCTTTGCTAAACCAGTGTAATGCTGCCTGAGAACCTATTAAAGACAACAGTGCTGGAGAGGTTTGCAGATTCTAGGCTTGAAGTTTATTTTACTGAAAGGCTTTATTTTTCTGAAAGATTTTACTAACATTCTCTGGTTAGTTCAGAAAAAGAACAGGCAGCACAAAAGTATCCCTGCATAGTAGAAGAGTTTCCCTGCCCATAAATAAATTGTGGTAAAAACTGTATCTGATGGAAACAAAAGATATCAAAGACACAAGTCCAGAATTATGTGTTATCCCAGGCATATAGATTCCCTACTTATGATCCTTCTTGATATGGTTATACAACAGAACATTGTATACAGTAATAGCAATATTGTTTCAAAAACACCTTTGAATGAATGTTATTTTATTATAAATATCCAAATATGATGTGATTAACAAGGAAATCAGTGACCATCTTAGATTTTTAAATGTGTTCCCAGAAAATGGAAGCAGGGGCTGGCAATAGAAATTATATGTGTGTGTGTGTGTGTGTGTGTGTGTGTGTGTGTGTGTATAACAAGATTCTGTAAAAACAGTATTAACAGTATTAAAGCTCAAAATGAGCTAAGGGTGGTGAGGAAAGGAAAGAACAGCAAAAAAAAATTGTTGTTGTTAAAAATATATTGCAATGAGGAGGTCTCCACTCCTACGGATGGATAGAACAACTATAATAAGTAATGAGGAAGATACTGTAATCAAAAGCACAAATAAAACATGACATAGGGAATTGAAACTTAAGATGAATAGAAGATAGTGACAGAGGATTTAGCAACTATTCATGAATTCAAGTAATTGAGTCTAAAATGAATACATCCAAAAGTGCTGAGAGAACTGGTAGGTCTCTGAACCATTGTCAGTGCTCCTTGAAAGATATTGTAGAATGGGAAAAGCAACATAGGACTATGGAAGGGCCAATGTACTGATTTTCAAAAAAAAAATTAGAAGAGAAATCCACAAATTACAGCCCTTAGGAGTATGACTTCAACCATGATATACTATTAAAGGCATGATTAATGAACATCTAGAAAAGGACACTGTCATCCACAAGAAGAAATCTGTGTTCAAGATTAAGTCACATTTACCTTTCTAATATGATGATTATAGGTCAGGGAAATTCATAGAGAGATAGATAGATAGATAGATAACTAAAAATGAAAATCATTCTTAAAGTCCTAATGTTGTCCTTTTACATTAGTGTGAGAGGTATGTGTCAGGGTCAAAGTCTGGTTACCTGAATTAAAAACTGCCCAAAAGGGACTAGAAAACTTTAGACTAGTCAATAGTGGTCCAATAGTCTATTAATTATCAATTTCTAGTAGAATGTCTTAGGGATCTTTGGTTGACCCTGTATCATAATTTTTTTTTAAATCAATGAGTTGGATAAACACATAAATGACAAACCTCTCTGAGAAATCTTCCATGATCACTTCCCCCAGTTCTGATTTTAGAATTTTATAAGCTTCTAAATATATGTGGTGTTCACTCTTTATCTCATTTCTGTTAACCTACATATCCTCCCTAATCCTGTTCTCTGACCCTCTTATTTCTTTATAAACACAGCAGACTTTTCTGTTCTTCTAAATATTTGTCCTGTCTTTAACCCTGATATTATGTGAGTAGGGTTCCCTCTAAAAGCACTCTCTTATCCCTTCCCCCCTCCCTATCCTCTCACCCTTCCATTCCTTTCTGAATTTAGAATATTTTTATACCTTTCTAGATACATATGTATTGTTCCCAGGTGAGAACAGGGTTCCAGAACTACCAGTCCTCCTTTCAAACTAATTCCACTAAATCAGTTCTTCCTTTCACATCTCATTTGTATGAGATATTTCCTCTTTTTACCTTTTTCCATTCAGTTTTGCTTTTTAGAACCACAAATTCAGTTCTACTTTCAATCTTTCTTTCAAACTATCCAATTAACAATGACAATCTTAGACACATGGTTTACTTTCTGTATTATGATTCTGTATTTCCTTTTCCAGTTAGTTGAATTTGTTTCATAACCTTGCTTTTCTCAGATTTTTCTTATTTTTTTTTAAATTTTGTCCAATTTCCCTTATTTGATTTTAAGGATATTTTTTGAGTTCTTCTATGAATTCTTTTTGGGCAGGTAACCATTTGATGTTACTCTTTGGGGCAAGAGAGGCTTCCCCCCTTGCTTCAATATTTTTTTCTTAAGATGTACCCCAATCTTTTGCATTCCCATAGTAATTCTCTGTGCTTGGGTTCTTTCTCCTTTGTTACTCATTTTATATTGTTTTATTTATATAAATTTATCATAATCACCTCTAATCCTGCAGTATGGGGCATGTTACCTCTGGCTTCAGGTCCTTCTCATTGATATTTTTTAAAGTTTGTCCTGGGCCAAATCTCTGTCCTCCTTTCCCTCTCTTAAACACAGGTGGTCCCCTTCCTTTCTTTCCATGCTATGCTAGAAATGCTTTGCTTTCTGACAACACTTTAGTGGCTATAAATTTCAGTTCTTCTCTCTGGCCTGAAAGTGAAACTAAGAATTTAGCACTGATTTAAGTGTTTCATTCAACAGTGTCCTGACTCACTACTTCTACACCCACTGATCCAAGTCTCTTACCCAGGGCAAAGTCTCAGCAGCACAGCTGGGTATGGCAGCCTTTATCAGAAGATATTACCTCAATCTTTACCTGTTCAGATGCCCAATTCCCCACACTTTCTAGGACATGAAATATGTGTGCATGAAGTTTATGTTACTTCCCAACCTAACCAGCCTACGGACTCACTGCTTCCAATTTCAGCAGAACTAACATAGATGTACTTCCAATTCATTTGGGCCAAATCTCCATCCTGGGCTCTTTCTTCAGATTCTCTCCAGTTGTCCCAGGAAGATCATCATTCTGCTCTAACTCTTGCTTATTTTTAGTGGTCTACATTCACCTGGAGGCATTATTTTGTCTTGTTTGTAGAGGAGGTTGGAATTTTCTGACCTACTCTTCCATCTTTCCACTATCCTCTCCTTGCAAAGAGATTAAATTTAGAATGAGTGAGAGTTATAACGTTGTTGAGAAAGAATTACGGTTCACAGTAATTTACTTGGTATCTCCTAAATCAACACTTCTTATGTTGTGGAAGCAAACACCATATGGGGATGGTTTAACTGAATGTAGGAGTCATGAAAATTTTGGCCACAGTAAAAGATATCAAATATTTTGCTGTGATTTAATTCTTTATATAAAAATAAACAAACACATTCATCTCTTTAGTATGCATTTTTGCTTTCCTTAATAATTGATAAACTTATATGTGTAGCAAAGAATTGTTTTTAAAATAAGTTTATGATTTATAGTCAGTAAATGATTGATTTGTATGCTTATTTTTATAACTATATGCCTGAAGTTACAAAAAAATTTCTTGGGTGAAAAAGGGTCACAAGTAAAAAATGTGTAAAAAGCCCTAGCCTAAACACTATCTAAACACAGGACACTAAACACTAAATCCTTATCTAGCATCTTTATTATTGCTGAAAGACTGCACCTCCACAAATAAGATTCTATCTCATTAGGGCACCTTTCACTAGGCAGGAAGCTTATACTAATTCTAGGATTTCTACTAGTCCTGGAAGATAGATTATCCTCCTGTTTTTCTTATTATATTTTTTATTATATGTCCTAACTGAAATGGCCATTTGTCCTTTGTTAATTTATGTCTTATCATTCTCATAAATCCTAAATATATCCCATGTCTTTTCACAAGCCTTCTCCATCTATTCTAGCTATTGGTGATTATTTTCTCCTCTAAATTAATAATAATAATATATGCATTATCTATACCATTCATTTGATATTCACCTTATGCTAACTTACGTTATTTATTGGCTACCTATATATGTATTCTCCTAATTAGAGTGTATGGATTTTGTATTTAATATTACTTTGGTCCCTTTATGTCTAGGATAATGTAGAATACCCAAACTAGGTGTCCAATAAAGATTCTTTGATCTAAATGATATTCAACAAAACCAATGACTCCAAAAGTAGATTCGGGGGGTATGCATTGAAGAAATTTTGTTCTATTGGATTCTGCATAAAGTTTTTGACTCCTCCTATTCCAATGTCAGAGCATGGAATTGAGTAAGGTAGGAAATATTTAATATCTTCAGTTACAAACCATTAGGAGTGAGAGAGAGAGGAGTATAAGTTGTAGTCCTTAGTTTCACCCATTTTGGGTTCTATGAGTATTTATTTCCTCTGCATATCTCAATGGAATGGACCACTTATGTGTACAAAATCTTCCCCTCCCCCAGTCATTTTGATAGCCCCTGTTATATTTTCTTTAACTGTGGAAACATTGTTTCTGTTTCCATGGTATAGTGGGGAGCCTAAGATAAAAGGCAGATCTAAATCTATAGTTCAGTGTTTTGTTCCTCCACAGTCTTTCCAATCCCCTAACCATTGATGCAGCTGTCAACTACCATCAGAATGTGGGTTCATAATTAAGCTGGAGAAGTTCCTTACAGTGTTTTTTCCACTTCCAGTGGAAGTTTGGCAACCAGCAAGACAAGCAGATGCATAGGTGATTCCATTTTCTCCACATATAGGATCCCATTCTGTCTTTGAACACATGCATCCTGAATTGCAACTTGAAAAGAGGGCTCGTTCATAATAAGAGACTTGTCTGGTTCTGTAAAAAAAGGCAACAATATTACTTCGTAGCAGATCATGTATGTCCTCACCTAAACATGAATTTATAAAACAAAGGCCGTTAGTTGAGTTAGTGTGCAAGAAGACAATACTTGGGAAGATTATTTCTCAAAAAAAATTAGTAGCCAATGGAAATATTTTTATATCACTCATTTCTGAAAGAGAATTTTAGGTACCCTAGTGACTATAGACACTATAGGAGCACATTAGGTTAGAAACATCATTACATAAAAGTTCCAGTCTTTGATATTTGACTTCTGATCAATAATATTTATTGAATTCCATTTTACTTAGATATGCTTTTATAGTTCCTAAACTAATGTGACATATAAACAAAATAGCCAGGGAAATAAGCACCAAATGGATCTTTTAAAAAATGATTTAGCATACTGGTTAATTGGATCAATAGATAACAGATCATTATTATAAGGTAATTCCCTTTCAGAGTTGTTATCACAATCACAGTTTGTGACAGAATTTTTTTTTGGATCAGACCCATGATTTCATGTGATTATAGAAGAACACTGAGTGAGTGAAGGGACTCTAGAGATGATCCAGTCCACCCCCATTATTTTATAGGGAAGGAAACTTAGGCTAAGGGAGAATCAATAAGCTGCCGAAGATCACACATTGGGGAATAAACAGAGATATTTTGATTGTAGAGATATTAGTTTTTCCATTTTTCCATGAAATTCCCAATGAGAAAGTACCCTTTACCAGTGCTGATTGGTTTTTATTCTGCAATATAAGACTTTTCTGGGGACAAGGATAGAGTAAGTGATTTACCCAGAATGATAGTTAGTATGTACCAGAGTAAAGACTCAATAAATTAGGTCTTTGTGATATAGAAGTCAACTCTGTAGTAGCTATAACAAATTGCATCTAAATGGTGGTATGAAACAAAAGCCGGGTAAACATATTTATTTATTTCATTTCACAAATAAATTACATTTATTTACTGAATACAAAGTAGGTGTTGTATATTAGGTAACCTGAGTGATACAAAGATGAATAGAACTATCCTTCTTTGGAAGAATTAATAATTAATGAATAAATAAAAAGGTATTTACCAAGCATTTATTATATACAAAGAAGTATGTGAAATTCTGGAAATTAAACAAGAAAGCAAGATAGTCACTGCTCTAAAAGGGTTCATATTCTGATAATGGATAACACATTTAATGAAAATAAAAATTAAATTATTATGAAATATTATTTACCATTATTAATGAAATTAATTTATTAATGTATTTATTATTTAAATTATTTGTCATAATAGTAATTCACATTTATATGTCTCTTTTGAATTTTGCATAGCTATTACATTCTAACAATCCTATCACACAAACAGTATGAGATATATTCCATTTTTTAAGAGGAAACTGAGGCACAGAAAAATTGTGACTTTACCTGTCTCACATAGCTTGTGAGAGTCAGAAGTGGAAATTGAAGCTTAGCCTTAGACTCCAAGGCCAATATCCTTTTACTTCAGTAAGCTGCTCCTTTTCTATATGCTAGTAGTAGCCCACAGTCTTATCAGAAGTTATAATACAGAACACTTTATATATCTGAAAGTGCTTTATGGATCAATTATATTTATCCCCCTTCTCTCTCCTCTCTCCCATTCATCCCCCCATTGTCTCTCTGATCTTCCCACAATGGTCCGTGTTTCATGCATTTATCTATTCTTTCAAACATCTATTCTCTCACTTTTCCCTCAGTCCCAAATTCCTGTTCCATAAGTTGTCTTATGTATGAAGTTCTTCTTCCTCCAACTTGATTTAATATTCATGCCCTCAATTTTCTGAGGATGCCTACAGAATTTTTCTGCCAATTGGTCTACTCACAAACTCTTATTACTCTAATTTCCTTCAACTGTCTTTTTTCAGTTATATAGGATGACGGATTTAAAGGTCTTAGAGATCATATCCTGCAACCTTTTCATTGTACATGTAGAGAAATGTTCAATGTTCAATAACTTGCTCATGTTCACACAGGAAAAATAAAGGATGGAAGCAAGATTTGGATACATTTTCTATGCCTTTAGATCCAATATTCTTTCTACTGTACCAGTATGTTTCTTAGTGTTCTCTGATTTTGCATTTTCTGGCTTTTTTTTTTTAAACTTTTTTTTTTCTTCTTGCTTTTTTTACCTCTCTTATTTTACAGGTTCTTCCATCCAAAATCCCTAGAGTCTTTGGGTTTTATGATCTTTGCTTTTTCTTTTCTCACTTAGGAAGCTTGTATTTATCATCCTATACCCTCACACTTAAAGACCAATTGTAAATGTAGCTTTGAAGTTCTAAGGCCAGACTAAAGGAAGATCACTAGTAGATATATGACTCAAGAGTATCAAAGCTAAAATTTAATCCCATCTTCTTACTCGAACACAATAATCTTTCTTCTAGACCACATGGCCTTCCCCTATTTATCATCTTTGCCATTGACCAGGCAGACTACATAAACAAGAGTTTTTAACCTGTAGTTCTAGGCAAATTTTGAAGGATTCTTCCCTTTTCTAGTTAAAAAGTTTTATTTATGCCTTTCTTTTCTTTAAAATCTGAAATAAATGGCTACATTGGGTTACTCATTGATTTCTCTCTTTTGACAAAGAAAGACAAATCAAAATCCAAGAAATAATGTAATCCTATATGATATAATAATGTCCTTTATTCCATACCAATAGCACCATACCTCTAAACTAAGAAGTAAGTAAATTTTTCCCCACTTTTCTCTGGGGCAAATATTAGTCCCTGTAATGAATCTGAATTGGATAGATTTTAGTGTTTTAGTCACTTTTTTGTTGACATTGTTTTTTGGTTTTCTTTGCTTAATTGATTTGGTTCATACCAATTCAATGAAAGTAATCAGGATGGGGATAGGCTTCCCTTTCATGTCAAAGGAAATAGGAGATAGATAGTGGACCTTTGTCTTCATTGATATAATTCCTAATATGGAAATTCTCTTGGGGTGAAAGGTGAGAGAAGAGTCAAGATGGTGGAGAGCAGACATGACTTTCTGTGACCTCTTCTGACCTTCTCTCAAACCAATAGCAGATTAGGCCTCTAAACTGGTCTTGGAGCCAAACAACTCACAAATATTTGGAGTACAATACATTCCCAGAAAAAGACACCTTGGTAGAACTTCAGAACAGGTCTGTTTCAAATGGGCAAGGGAACAGTCTGCCAAGCCCAAACTATAGCACAGGGAGACCAGGGCAAGGAGCTGGGATGGTGAGTCATAGTGATGGGGGAACCCTGAAACTGTCCTGACTTGGAGGAGTGTGGAACTCTCTTTGTACTCTTGAGAAGCTCTCCTCTGACAGAGATCCACCCTTCAGGGCAGTTAAGTGGTTTCATTAAGATTAGCCCAGGGCCATTCCCTACTTAGTTCAAACTTAAGTGGTCTCATCTAGCTGGAGAGCTCAACCTGATATCTCTATTGAACAGAAAATTAGTCTAGGACCACTCTTACTCAGCTCAAACTTAAGTGATCTTATTCAGTTGGAAATCCAGGCCTGGGGACAGTGACAACATTGCACTCAATTGAAACTTCAGTCTCAGATTTCTTAAAGGGCAATTTTGGAGCTCATTTCTTTGCAGAGGCCTAAAAGCAAGAATCATACCATGATAAGGATCCTCTTTGGCATAGCTGCCTGCCAGGACCCCTGCCCGCTATGAAGACATTCTCTTCTCAGCATTAACCCCTCTTTCTTTTTCTGCCAAGATTTCTCTGCTAGAACCTTTACCTCTCTTTCAGGACCTGGCCACTGAAGAAATCAGTCTCCTAGTAAAAGCTGACTTCTCAGTGCCAATAAACTTTTAACCAGTCTAATATTTCAGGTTCATGAATTCTTTCATGTTGGACCTGTGCTGACCAAAGAGGGGTTCCCACAACTTTCTGCACTGCTACTAACCACATCATTTGGTTTCCTGACCAACCAGGAAAACCCCCCAAATCTGGACAAGGTAAAGCCTTTTTTTTTTTATTATTGTTAATTCTATAGCTGGACACTCAAATACCAAAGAAGATTTGAGTCATTGGAGCCCCAAGCTCAAGCAGTATTCTCTCAGGGATGCCTGATCTTAGATCAAGTAAAAGCAAAGATAGATCTAATTAAAAGAAATAAGGAAGGAAACTATATTTTACTAAAGGGTACCATAGATAATGAAGCAATATCTAAACATATATGCACCAAGTGGTATAGTATCCAAATTTCTAGAGGAAAAGCTGAGATGCAAGAAGAAATAGACAGCAAAACTATACCAGTGGGAGATCTCAACCTTGCTCTTTCAGAACTAGATAAATCAAACCACAAAATAAATAAGAAAGAAGTTAAGGAGACAAACAGAATGTTAGAAAAGTTAGGTATGCTCGTTGGAGAAAATGGAATAAAGACAGAAAGGAGTACACATTATTCTCAGCAGTTCATGGAACTTATACAAAAATTGACCAAGTGTTAGGATATAAAAACCTAAAAATCAAATGCAGAAAGGCAGAAATAGTAAATGCATTTTTTTCAGATCATGATGCAATAAAAATCACATGTAGCATAATACCAGGAAAAAATAGAGCAAAATGGTATTTGGAAATTAAATAATCTAATCCTAAAGAATAAATGGGTGAAACAGCAAATCATAAACACAATAATTTCATCCAAAAGAATGACAATAATGAGATAACATACCAAAATTTGTGGGATATAGCCAAAGCAGTTATAAGGGGAAATTTTATATATCTAGATACTTAGTTGCATAAAATAGAGAAAGACAAGATCAATTAATTGGGCTTACAACTAAAAAAAGCTAGAAAAAGAACAAATTAAAAACACCTAATTAAATAATGAATTTGAAATTCTGAAAATAAAAAGGGAGATTAATAAAATTGAAAATAAGAAAACTATTGAATTAATAAATAAAACTAAGAGTTGGTTTTATGAAAAAAAAACAACAAAAATAGATAAACCTTTAGTTAATTTGCTCAGAAAAAGGAAAGAAAAAAATCAAATTGTTAGTCTCAAAAATGAAAAAGGAGAACTTTCCATTAATGAAGAAGAAATTAGAGCAATACTTAGGAGTTACTTTGGCCATCTATCTATATGCCAATAAATTTGATAATCTAAATGAAATGGAAGAATATCTGCAAAAGTATAGATTGCCCAGGTTAACAAAAGAAGAAATAAATTACGTAAATAGTCCCATTTTAGAAAAAAATAGAATAAGCAATTAATCAACTTTTTAAAAAAAATTCCCAGGACCAGATGTATTTTACATGTGAATTCTATCAAACATTTAAAGAACAATTAATTCCAATATTAAATTAACTATTTGAAAAAATATAAAAAAGGAGTCCTACCAAATTCCTTCTATGACATAGGTATGGTGATGATAGCTAAACCAGGTGAAAATAGAGAAAGAAAATTATAGACCAATGATTATAGAATCATTCCCAATAAAATCAGGAGTAAAACAAGTCTGCCCACTATCACCATTACTATTCAATATTGTATTAGAAATGTTAACTTTGGCAATAAGAGAAGAAAAAGAGATTAAAGGAATTAGAGTAGGTAATGAGGAAACTAAATTATCACTCATTGCAGATGATATGATGGTATACTTAGAGAAGCCTAGAGAACCAACTAAAAAACTATGAGAAACTATTCACAACTTTAACAAAGGTGAAGGATACAAAATAAATCCACATAAATCATGAACATTTTAATATATCACTAACAAAATCCAACAGCAAGAGATACAAAGAGAAATTCCACTTAAAATAACTGTCTATAGTATAAAATATCTGGGAATCTATCTGCCAAAGGAAAGTCAGGAACTATACAAGCAAAACTAAAAAACACTTTGCACAAAAATAAAGTTAGATCTAAACAATTGAAAAAATATCAAGTGCTCTTGTATACATTGAGCAAATATAATAAAGATGACAATACTCTCTAAACTAATCTATTTATTTAGTGCTATACCAATCACACTCCCAAGAAACTATAGAAAATATAACAAGAAACTACAGAAAATATAACAACAAAATTTATCTAGATGAACAAAAGGTTGAGAATTTCAAAAGAATCAATTTAAAAAAACAAACAAACAAACAAACAAACAAAAAAACAAATCAAGGTGGACTAGCTTTACCAGATCTGAAACTATATTATAAAGCAACAGTCATCAGAACCATTTGGTACTGGCTAAGAAATAGACTAGTTGATCAGTGGAAAAGATTAAGTTCACAGGACAAAATAGTCAAAGACTATAATAATGTGGGATTTGACAAATCCAAAGACCCCAACTTTTGGGATAAAAATTCACTATTTAATTAAAAAAAATGCTGGGAAAATTGGAAACTAGTTTGACAGAAACTAGGTATTAATCCACACCTAACACCATATATCAAAATAAAGGTGAAATGGGTTCATGATCTAGACATAAAGAATGATATTATAAACAAATCAGAAGAAGATAGGATAGTTTACCTTTCAAATCTATGGAGAAGGAAGGAGATTGTGACCAAAGAACTAGAGATCATTATTGATCACAAAATAGATAATTTTGATTATATTAAGTTAACAAGTTTTTGTACAAACAAAACTAATGCAGACAAGATTAAAACCAAAGTAATAAATTGAGAAAATACTTTTCATTTAAATATTCAGATAAAGATCTCATTTCTAAAATATATAGAGAACTGGCTCAAATTTATAAGAATTCAAGCCATTTGCCAATTATTAAGGTCAAAGGATATGAACAGATACTTTTCAGATGAAGAAATTGAAACTCTTTCTAGTCACATCAAAAGGTGCTACAAATCACTATTGATCAGAGAAATGCAAATTAAGACAACTCTGAGATACCACCATACACCTGTCAGACTGGCTAAGATGACAGTAAAAGATAATGACAAATTTTAGAAGAGATGTGGGAAAACTAGAACACTGATACATTGTTGGTGAACTGTGAATGGATCCAACTATTCTGGAGAACAATCTGAAACTATGCTCAAAAAGTTATCAAACTGTGCATACCCCTTGATCCAGCAATGTTTCCACAGGGCTTATATCCCAAAGAGATCTTAAAAGAAGAAAAGGGATCCACATGTGCAAAAATTTTGTGACAGCCCTTTTCAGTGTCAAGAAATTGGAAATTGAGTGGATGCTCATCAGCTGGAGAATGGCTAAATAAATTATGGCATATGAATGTTATGGAATATTATTGTTCTATAAGAAATGACCAGCAGGATGATTTCAGAGAGGCCTGGAAAGACTTACATGAACTGCCTGATGGTAAGTGAAATGAGCAGAACCAGGATTTCATTGTACACAGCAAAAAGATTGTTTATGATCAATTCTGATGGACATGTCTCTCTTCTACAATGAGATGATTCAAACCAGTTCCAATTCTTCAGTCATGAAGATAGCCATATAAACTCAGAAAGAGGACTGTGGGAATTGAGTGTGGACTACAACATAGCATTTTCACTTTTTCTGTTGATGTGTTGCTTGCATTTTGTTTTCTTTCTCAGGTATTTTTTCTTCTTTAATCGATTTTTCTTGTGCAGCAAGATAACTGTATAAATATGTATATATAGATATTGGATTTAACATATATTTTAACATATTTAACATGTATTAGAATACCTGCCATCTAGAGGAGGGAGTAGGGGGAAGGAGGGAAAAATTTGGGAAGGAAAGTTTTGCAAGGGTCAATGCATATGTTTTGTAAATAAAAAGCTTTAATAATTTTTTTAAAGGAAATTCTCTCTCCATGTGTAGGATAGTACTGGCACTTCAATTGATAGTGTCAGAAAGTTTTGAATAGGAAGCTATATGTAAGAGAGTATAGCAAATTCATGCCCAATCCTCTTTGTCTGGTCTACTATGCATATGCAAATGCCCTGAACCTCTTTATGTAATTTTAAAGGCAATTCTTTATCACATTAACTCTCTTGATGAATGATATTATTTTACACACTTTTGACTTGCATTGTTGATAATCTTTAAAATGTATACAGGCTTAACTCTACAACTTCTACTCCAGGGCTTCTGCATGGTGCAGAAAAAGGTAAGGGTTCTCAAAGGCTATATCAGGAAAGCACAAGTTCCAATCAGTTTGACAATGCTAAAAAACAAAGTTTTCACATATGATACTAACAACAGAACAAGTCTCTATGTTGGCAATTTGTTGATATGAGCAAAATAGACTTTCTGCTAGTGGTCATATGCCCTAATATACTGCACTTACATTTGGAGATTTAGGCAATTATGCAGGATAAATATATTGGACATTAAAGATTTGGCTTTTATTTGGCAAAGATTAGCATTCAAACATAAGCTTGTGGATTAATTTGAGGTACCAGAGAGCATAGGGAAAGAGGCAGGAAAATTAATCAGCTCATACTCATTAGAGAGACAAAGGATGGCATAATCTCAGGATAGAATACATTTGTGACTTAATAAGGTAGTTTCAAATATAAATAAAATCATTGTTAGGCCAGAACATAGGGTATAAAGAAACTGATGACTGATCAAAAAGCAATTTCCTGTTGGAGTATTCAGGTTATTCCTGACTTTTATAATTTCTCTCAGTTAGGTCCAAGAATGACAATAGTTGCACAAACTCATCTGGCTATTCAGTTATGAAAAAAAAGAGAAGGGAAGATTTATTGCTTCTTCTGTTTTCTTTTCTACTTCTGATGCTGTTGCAGAAATATGCCAGATATTTAGGCTAAAAGCTCTCAGAATGGAAACAAAAACACAATAAAGGAAAATAATACAGGGAGAATGTAGAATGTATTTTTTTTTCTGGAATAGATATAGACTGTTGTAAGAAAGACTAGTCCTAGAAAAAGAAAAAGAAAAAAAAAGAATTTTCTATAATATTTTTTTTTCTTCTGCAATGACAGTGACACAAGTGGTGAAGAAGAGGGTAAAGGGTGTCAAATTCACATAGTTCTTAGATAATACAGGACCTTTCATTTAGCTGTTGAAAATCTAAATGTGAAATTTTATCTAACAACCAAGGAGTCATTATCCTGCTCAGGAAATGAATCATATCAATGTGAAATTTACTCTTTAAATGAAACTAGGAGACCAAAAAAAAAAAAAATTGGCTTAATGGAATGATGGCTCAGAGATTTTCTCAAGAGCGACAAACAGAAATGCTAAAGTTAACTTTATTGTGCATTCAAGGGCAACAATAAACGTTACTTTCAAAAGGATATTTAGTCATCTCATTTTGCAGTAAACATGATATTCATATGCCCTGAACCTCTTTATGTAATTTTAAAGGCAATTCTTTATCACATTAACTTTACTTTCATGCTTTTCTTTGTTGCAATGGAAGTTTCTATGGTTGGAATAATATAAAATGCATAAATAAAATTGACCCACACAACACCATAAACCAAGATAAGATCAAAATGGGTCCAAGATTTAGGCATAAAGAATGAGATTATAAATAAATTAGAGGAACATAGGATAGTTTATCTCTCAGACTTGTGGAGGAGGAAGAAATTTGTGACCAAAGATGAACTAGAGACCATTATTGATTACAAAATAGAAAATTTTGATTACATCAAATTAAAAAACCTTTGTACAAACAAAACTAATGCAAACAAGATTAGAAGGGAAGCAACAAACTGGGAAAACATCTTCACAGTTAAAGGTTCTGATAAAGGCCTCATTTCCAAAATATATAGAGAATTAACTCTAATTTATAAGAAATCAAGCCATTCTCCAATTGATAAATGATCAAAGGATATGAACAGACAAATTTCAGATGATGAAATTGAAACTATTTCCACTCATATGAAAGTGTTCCAAATCACTATTGATCAGAGAAATGCAAATTAAGACAACTCTGAGATCCACTACACACCTGTCAGATTGGCTAAGATGACAGGAAAAAATAATGATGAATGTTGGAGGGAATGTGGGAAAACTGGGACACTGATATATTGTTGGTGGAGTTGTGAATGAATCCAACCATTCTGGAGAGCAATCTGGAATCATGCCCAAAAAGTTATCAAACTGTGCATACCCTTTGATCCAGCAGTGCTACTACTGGGCTTATACCCCAAAGAGATAGTAAAGAAGGGAAAAGGACCTGTATTGCCAAAATGTTTGTGGCATCCCTGTTTGTAGTGGCTAGAAACTGGAAAATGAATGGATGCCCATCAATTGGAGAATAGTTGGGTAAATTGTGGTATATGAATGTTATGGAATATTATTGCTCTGTAAGAAATGACCAGCAAGATGAATACAGAGAGGCTTGGAGAGACTTACATGAACTGATGCTAAGTGAAATGAGCAGAACCAAGAGATCATTATATACTTCAATGATACTGTATGAGGATGTATTCTGATGGAAGTGGGATTTCTTTGACAAAGAGAAGATCTAACTCAGTTTCAGTTGATCAGTGAGGGACAGAAGCAGCTACACCCAAAGAAAGAACACTGGGAAATGAATGTAAACTGTTTGCATTTTTGTTTTTCTTTCTGGGTTATTTTTACCTTCTGAATTCAATTCTTCTTGTGCAACAAGAGAACTGTTCAGTTCTGCACACACATATTGTATCTAGGATATACTGTGACATATTTAACATATATAGGACTGCTTGCCATCTGGGGGAGGGGCTGGAGGGAGGGAAGGGGAAAATCGGAACAGAAGTGAGTGCAAGGGATAATGTTGTAAAAAAATTACCCTGGGATAGGTTCTGTCAATAAAAAGTTATAATTATTTTTAAAATGCATAAGTAAAACTAAAGAAGAAAAAAAGAATAAATAATTAGCTAAATAATTGTTCTTAGAATTCCTCTTTAGTTAGGCTTTAACATAGGGTTTCTTCTTTAATACTTCTTTAAAATTTGTTCAATTTCATTTTCTGATGTTATTATTATATGTTTTTAGTTTGAGCATTTTATAACTTTTGTAGATAATGATTCATTTTAAGAAAGTTTTCAGTATGAGGGCATGTAATTATGTAGGTAAGTTTGGATAATTATTTTTATTTTTTCTATGTTTTTAATAAAATTATCTAAAGTTTAATTATTTTTAAAGTCCTTTTAAAGAAACGGGTTTAATTTTATTACTTCAATTGTAATGTTATTTTCTATTTTATCTACTTCTCTACTTAGATAATAGAATGTTGGCTCTGGAGTCAGAAAGACTTGAATTCTAATTCAGCCTCAGATATTTATTAACAGTGTTACTTAACCTCTTTCTGCCTCAGTTTTCTCCACTTAAAATAGAGATGATAATAGCACCTACCTCTCAGGATTGTTGTAAGAATGAAATGAGATAATATTTGTAGAATGCTTAATACAATCCATGATACATAATAGGTACTTGACAAATGTTAGTTTCCTTCCTTTTCTTAAGTGTAAAATTCCTTTTATACTTACTTTGTGTTTATGAATCTTAATTGCATGCTCACCTAATCATTTGTTTTTATGATATTATATGTTTCCAAAGACATAATTTTTGGCCCCCAAACACTCCTTTACTATTACCATAAAACTTCTGACAGTATGTCTTTCTATTGTTTTCTTTCACAAAGTTGCTAATTACTCCATTGATTTTATCCTTTGACCCATCAATTGTTTAGGTTGTAATTATTAAGGCTTTATTTATTTCTGTTTTTTATTGTATTTTTTGTATTTATATTTTCATTTCTTCAGATTTATAAAGAATTAATTTACCATTTCTGCAAGTGGAATTATGGAGTGAAATCCCTTTTCCTGACTTTATCTGAGAGCAATATAAGTTGAGTGATGTTTTGAAGCACTTTGATTTGCTTGGGGTGGGGCAAGTTATATTTTGGGTAGAAAAAAGGCAAGCAAATGAGAAATGCCAAGAAGACTAAAGATAGATAATTAGAGAATGGGGGAAATTGGAACCAAAGCTGCTGCTGCAGTTTACATGCCAAACTGTGCAATCACAGCAAGAGTTTTTTTTTTTTTTTTAAATAAATAAATAAAAAAGCAAAGTAAGCTTTAACTATAGATAGTTTCTATACTGAAAGAGAATTGATTTCCAACCCTGAGGAGACTAGTAGCAGACAGTCTCCCGACAAAACCCCAAAGTGGGATATAAGCTGCTCCCCACCACACAAGGCTCTCCTAGAAGAAATTTAAAATGATCTTACAAGAGAGCTAGAAGAAAAATGGGGAAAGAAAAGGAAAGTTCTGCAAGAGAGTATGTGAAAGGCATATAACTCATTAAAAGAAAGATTTGAAAAAGAAAACAACTCCCTGAAATGTGAAATGGAAAATGTGAAGAGCTCCTAGGAAAGTAGCGTTCAGGAATTGGAAAAAGAAAATAACTCATTAAAAAATTGTAAAATGGAAAAAAAATTCCATAGTCATTTAAAAACTCAATTGGACATATACAAAAAGAAGCAAAAAAAAGTAAATGAAGAAAATAACTCATTAAAAATCAGAACTGAACACATGGAAATGAATGATTTGATGAAATATCAACAGTCAGTTAAGCAAAACCAAAAAAAAAAAAAAAAGAAAAAGAAAAAGAAAAGAAAAAATAGAAAAAAATTAATATCTACTTTGAAAAAACAACAGACCTGGAAAATAGATCTAGGAAAGAAAATTTAAAGATTATTGGGCTCCCTGAAAATCATTATGTTGTTTACAGGAAACACATTTAAAGCAGGGTGATACATACAGAGTAAAGGTAAAAGGCTGGAGTAGAATCTATTATGCTTCAGGTGAAGTTAAAAAAAAAAAAGCATGGGTAGCCATCCTTATCTCAGATCAAGCAAAAGCAAAAATTGATTTAAAGAAATAAGGAAGGAAGCTATAGCATAGATAATGAAGCGACAATACTAAACATATATGTACCAAGTAGTATAGCACTTAAATTCCTAAAGGAAAAGTTAAGAGAGCTACAAGAAGAAATAGACAGCAAAACTATAATAGTGGGAGATCTCAACCTTGCACTTTCAGAACTAGATAAATCAAACCACAAAACAAATAAGAAATAAGTTAAAGAGGTAAATAGAATATTAGAAAAGTTAAGTATGATAGATCTTTGGAGAAAACTGAATGGAGACAGAAAGACGTATACTTTCTTTTCAGCAGTTCATGGAACTTATACAAAAATTGACCATTTATTAGGACATACAGACCTCAAAATTAAATGCAGAAAGGCAGAAAGAGTAAATGCATTCTTTTCACATCACAACGCAATACAAAGTGTATTCAACAAAAGACTAGGGGAAAATAGGCCAAATAGTAATTGGAAACTAAATAATATCATCCTAAAGAATGAATGGGTGAAACAGCAAATTATAGACACAATTAATAATTTCACCCAGGAAAATGACAACAATGAGATAACAGACCAAAATTTATGGTATGCAGCCAAAGTGATAATAAGGAAAAATTTTATATCTCTAGAGGCTTACTTGAATAAAATAGAGAAAGAGAAGATCAATGAATTGGGCATGCAACTTTAAAAAGCTAGAAAAAGAGCAAATTAGAAATCCCTAATCAAATACTAAACTTGAAATTCTAAAATTAAAAGGATAAATTGATAAAATTGAAAGTAAAAAAAACTATTGAATTAATAAATAAAACTAAGAGTTGGTTTTATGAAAAAAAAATAAAATAGATAAACCTTTGGTAAATTTAATTAGAAAAAGAAAAGAGGAAAATCAAATTGTTAGTCTCAAAAATGAAAAGGGAGATCTCTCCACTAATAAAGAGGAAATTAGAGCAATAATTAGAACTTACTTTGCTTAACTTTATGCCAATAAATTTGATAACCTAACTGAAATGGATGACTACCTTCAAAATTATAGGCTGCTCAGATTAACAGAGGAGGAATTAAATTGCTGAAATAGACCTATTTTAGAAAAAGAATTAGAACAAGCTATTAATCAACTCCCTAAGAAAAAATCTCCAGATCCAGATGGATTTACATGTGAATTCTACCCAACATTTAAAGAACAATTAACTCCAATGCTATATAAACTATTTGAAAAAGTAGGGAATGAAGGACTCTATCAAATTCCTTTTATGACACAGACATGGTACTGATACCTAAACCAGGTAAGATGAAAACAGAGAAAGAAAAGTATAGACCAATCTCCCTAATGAATATTGCTGCAAAAATCTTAAATAAAATATTAGCAGAAAACCAGCCCCAGGATAATACACCATGACCAAGTAGGATTTATACCAGGAATGCAGGGCTGGTTTAATATTAGGAAAACTATCAACATAATTGACTATATCAATAACCAAATTAACAAAAACCATATGATGATCTCAATAGATGCAGAAAAAGCATTTGATAAAATCCAACATCCATTCTTATTAAAAACACTAGAGAGTATAGGAAATAATGGACGTTTCCTTCAAATAGTCAGTAGCATCTATTTAAAACCATCAGTAAGCATCATATGTAATGGGGATAAATTGGAACCATTCCCAATAAGATCAGGAGTGAAGCAAGGAATGTCACTATCACTATTACTATTCAATATTATATTAGAAACACTAGCTTCAGCAATAAGAAATGAGAGATTAAAGGAATTAGAGTAGGTAATGAGGAAACCAATTTAATCCACTTTGCAGATGATATGATGGTATATGGAGAGAACCCCAGAGATTCTACTAAAAAGCTATTAGAAATAATGCACAACTTTAGCAAAGTTGCAGATATAAATAAATCCACATAAATGATCAGCATTCTTATATATCACTAACAAAATCCAACAACTAGAGATACAAAGAGAAATTCCATTTAAAATAACTGCTGGTAGTATAAAGTATTTGGGAATCTATCTGCCAAAGGGAAGTCAGGATCTATATGAGCAAAACTACAAAATACTTTCCACACAAATAAAGACAGATATAACCAACTGGAAAAAATATTAAGTACTCTTGAATAGCTTGAATTAATATAATGAAGATGACAATATTACTTAAACTAATCTGTTTATTTAGTGCTATTCCAATTAGACTCCCCAAAAACTATTTTAATGACCTAGAAAAAATAACACCAAAATTCATCTGAAAGGACAAAACATCAAGAATTTCAAGGGAATTAATGAAAAAAATCAAATGAAGATGGCCTAGCTGTACCAAATCTAAAACTATATTATAAAGTAGTAGTCACCAAAAACATTTGGTAATTGGTTAAGAAATAAACTAGTTGATCAGTGGAATAGATTAGGTTCACAGGACAAAATAGTCAATAATTTTAATAATCTAGTGTTTGACAAACCCAAAGACCTCAGCTTTTGGGATAAGAATTCACTGGTTGACAAAAACTCCTGGAAAAATTGGACATTAGTATGGCAGAAACTAGGCATTGACTCACACTTAACACTGTACACCAAAATAAGGTCAAAATGGGTTCATGATCTGGACATAAAGAATGAGATTATAAACAAATTAGAAGAACATAGGACAGTTTACTTCTCAAACCTGTGGAGGAGGAAGGAATTTGTGACCAAAAAAGAACTATAGATCATTATTGATCACAAAATAGAAAATTTTGATTATATCAAGTTAAAAAAGTTTTTGTACAAACAAAACTAATGCAGACAAGATTAGAAGGAAAGCAATAAACTATAAAACATTTTTATAGTCAAAGGTTCTGATAAAGGCCTCATTTCCAAAATATATAGAGAATTGACTCTAATGAATAAGAAATCAAGCTATTTTCCAATTGATAAATGGTCAAAGGATATGAATAAACAATTTTCAGATGAAGAAATTGAAACTATTTCTTGCCATATGAAAAGATGCCCCAAAATCATTATTGATCAGAGACATGCAAATTAAGACAGCTCTGAGATACCACTACACATCTGTCAGATTAGCTAAAATGACAGGGAAAGATAATGTGGAATGTTGGAGGGGATGTGGGAAAACTGGAACACTGATACATTGTTGGTGGAATTGTCAATGCATCCAACCATTCTGGAGAGCAATTTGTAACTATGCTCAAAATACTATCAAATTGTGCATATCCTTTGATCCACTAGTGTTTCTACTGGGCTTATATTCTGAAGAGATCTTAAAGAGAGGAAAGGGACCCATATGTGCAAAAATGTTTGTGGCAGTCCTTTTTGTAGTGGCTAGAAACTTGAAATTGAATGGATGCCTATCAGTTGGAGAATGACTGGGTAAATTGTGGTATATGAATATTATGGAATATTATTGTTCCATAAGAAATGACCAGCAGGATGATTTCAGAAAGGCCTGCAGAGACTTTCATGAACTAATGTTGAGTGAAATGTTGAGAACCAGGAGATCATTAAACACTTCAACAACAATACTATATGATGATCATTTCTTATGGATGTGTCTCTCTTCAACAATTATATGAACTAAATCAGTTAAGTAATTATTAAGTAAAGAAGAGAACCAGCTATACCCAGTGAAAGAACTATGGAAAATGAATATGGACCACAACATACTATTTCTACTGCTTCTGTTACTGTCCACTTGCATTTTTGTTTTCCTTCTCAGATTATTTTTACCTTATTTCTAAATCCAATATTTCTTGTGCAGCAAGATAACTGTATAAATATGTTATACATATATTGCATTTAACATATACTTTAACATACTTACCATATATTAGCCTACCTGCCATCTAGGGGAGGGAAGAGAAGGAGGAGAAAAGTTGGAACAGAAAATTTTGCTAGGGTCAATGCTGAAAAATTATTCATGCATATGTCTTGAAAATAAAAAGCTATAATAAAAAATAATAATAAAATAAAAAAGAAAGAAAAAAGCAGAAGTAACAATTCTGATCTCAGATAAAGCAAAAGTAAAAATAGATCTTATAGAAGAGGGGAAGTACATCTTGATAAAGGGTACAATAAATAATGACATAGGAATAATATTAAATTTGTATGTACCAAATGGTAGAGTAGGCAAATTCCTAAAGAAGATTTTAAGTAAGTTACAGGAAGGAATAGACAGCAAAACTATTCTGGTGGGGGACCTCAACATTCCCCTCTCAGAATCAGACAAATCTAATCACAAAGTAGACAAGAAAGAAATTAGGCGATTTATACAATCCTAGAAAACCTAGGTATAATAGACTTCTGGAGAAAATTGAATAGGGACAAAAAAAGATATGCTTTCTCTCAGCTTTTATATGGCACTTACAAAAAACTGAGAATGTATTAGAGCATAAAAACCTCATAATCAAATGCAGAAAGGCAGAAATAATAAATGCTTACTTTTCACACTACTCCTCAAAAAATATATATTCAATAAAAAGCCAGAGAAAAATAGACTAAAAAGTAATTGGAAATTAAATGATTCTAATATGTGAATTGGTCAAAGAACAAATCACAGAAACAATCCATAATTTCCTTAAAGAGAATGACAATTATGAGACAGCACACCAAAACATATGGGATGCACCAAAAGCAGTTCTAAGAGAAAATTTTATATTTACAAATAGCTACATGAGTAAAATAGAGAAAGAGGAGATCAATGAATTGGGCATGCAACTAAAAAAGCTAGAAAAAGAACAAATTAAAAATCCCAATTAAATACCAAATTAGAAATTCTGAAACTCAAAGGTAGGATTAATAAAACAGAGCCAAAGAAATCTATTTTAACTAACGAATAAAACTAAGAGTTGGTTTTATGAAAAAAAAAAAAAAAGCCCCAACAAAATAGATAAAGCTTTGTTTAAGCTGATTAGAAAAAGGAAAGAAAAAAAATCACCAGCAACAAAAAAGAAAAGGGTGAACTTGCCAACAATGACAAAGAAATTAAAACTAAAATCAGGAGGCATTTTGCCCAACCCTTTGGCAATGAGTCTGACAATCTACCCAAAATGGATGAATAGTCACAAAAATATAAATTGCCCATGTTAACAGAAAAGAAAATAAATTACTTAAATAGTACAGTTTTTTGAAAAAGCAATTGACCAAGTCATTAATTAACTCCCGAGGGAAAAAAATCTTCAGAGCCAGATGGATTCACAAGTGAATTCTACCAAACGGTTAAAGAACAAATAATTCCCATACTATGTAACCTGTTTGTAAAAATAGATAAACAAGGAATATTGGCAAATTCTTTCTATCACAGTAATGTGGCACTGATACATAAACCACGAGGAGCCAAAGCAGAAAGAAAATTACAGACCAATCTACCAAATGAATATTGGTGCAAAAATTTTAAATGAATATTATCAAAGAATTACTGCAACTAATCAGTAGGATAATATACTATAATGTCCAGACTAGCTCCCTGCAGGACCTCAGGATCAGCCAGAGTCAGGATAACTCAAAGTCCTTGGTCTTTAGGGGGAGAAGTGAAGGAAGCAGGCAAGCTGCTATGTGGTTGCCAAAAATGTATCCTGGATTCTGGAGTCCGGAATTTCCAAACTCTCTCCTCCTTGTCCTGCCACCAAGTCACTCTGACTTCTCTCCCCTGGCCCTCCAATCCTTGCCTATGATTATCTCACTACCAAAACATTCAGCAAGCACCAATGGTGAGGAGAGCCATCAAATCACTATTTCATCTAAATATGTTATATAGAGCCATTATTTCACATTGAATAGGTAAGTGCTCTCTTGTATGATTCAAGCAACACCTTTTTTCAGAGTTTCAGTTCCTATACACAATACACTATGACCAAGTGATATTTATTCCAAGAATGCAGAGCTGATTCAATATCATAAAAACTATTACCATAGTTCATCTCAATAACAAAATCAACAGAAATCTATGATAATCTCAATAGATGCAGTAAAAGCTTTTGACAAAATATAGCAACTATTCCTATTTTTAAAAAAATTACAGAACATAGGGGAAAAGGGAAATTTTGTTTATAAGCAATATCTATCTAAAACCACAGAAAGCATATTTTGTAATGAAGAGAAACAGGATGTATTCCCAATAAAATCCAGTATGAAACAAGGATGTTCATTATCACTAATATTATTCAACATTATACTAGAAATGCTGGCTTTAGCAACAAGAAAACAAAAATAAAGGAATTAGAATAGGAAAGGAGGAAATAAAACTAATACTTTTTACAGATGATATAAAGATATACTTTGAGAATCCTGAAAAATCATTCAAAAACCTACTGGAAACAATTCACAGCTTTAGCAAAGTTACAGGGTATGAAGTAAACCCACAAAAATCCACATTTATACATATTACTGACAAAGCCCATCAGCAAGAGATAAAAAGAGAAATTTTATTTTAAATTAGTGTAGACAAAATAAAATACTTGGAGGTTTACCAGTCAAGACAAATGCAAAAATTATATGAACACTTGTTGCAAAACACTTCTCATACAAATAAAGTCAGATCTAAATAATTGGAAAAATATAATTGTTCATGAATAGGCTGAGCTAATATAATAAAAATTACAATTCTGCCTAAATTGGTTTACTGATTCAGTGCCATATGAATCAAACTGCTAAAAAAATTATTTTATAAAACTTGAAAAAATAATGACAAAATTCATCTGGAAGAAAAAATGTTGGGAAAACTGGTAAATATTATGTCAGAAACTCAGCATAGACCTACATCTGACACCACATACCAAAATAAGGTCAAAATGGGCATATATTATCTAGGTATAAAGGATGATACCATAAACAAATTAGAAGAGCAAGGGATAATTTACTTATCAGATCTTTGGAGAAGGGAGGAGTTTATGAGCAAAAAAAAATTGAGAAAAATTATAAAAGGCAAAATGAACAACTTTGATTACAATAAATTAAAAAGTTTTTGCACAAATAAAATCAATAGAAACAAGACTAAAAGGAAGTACAAAGCTGGGGAAAAAATTTTAAAGCCAATATTTCTGAAAAAGGTTTCATTTCTAAAATATATAAAGAACTGTGTCAAAATTATAAGAGTAGTAGTCATTCCCCAATTGATAAGTGATCAAAAGATATGAACAGACAATTTTCAGGTGAAGAAATTAAAGTCATCTATAGTCTTGTGAAAAAAAATGTTCTAAATCACTGTTGATTAGAGAAATGCAAATTAAATTAACTATGAGGTACCACTTCACACCTTTCAGATTGGCTAAGATAACAGGACAAGATAATGATAAATGTTGGAGGGGATGTGGGATAACTGAGACATTAATCCAGCCATTCTGGAGAGCAATTTGGAAATATGCCCAAAGGAATATAAAACTGTACATACTCTTTGGCCCAGCAGTGCCATTTCTCGTTCTATATCCCAAGAACATCATAAAGAAAGGAAAAGGACCCACATGTGCAAAAATGTTTGTCGCAGATCTTTTTATGGCAGCAAAAAATTGGAAAATGAGTAAATGCCCATCAATTGAAGAATGACTGAACAAGTTGTGATATATGAAGGCAATGGAATATTATTTGTTCTATAAAAATGATGAACAGATTGGTTTTAGAAAGGCCTGGAAAAATTTACATGAACTGATAGTGAACAAAACAAGCAGAACCATGAATATGTTGTACACAATAACAGCAAGAATGTGTGATGACCAATTTTGAAACTCTTAGTTCTTCTCAATGATTCACTGATCCAAGTATTCCCAATAGATTTTAGACAGAAAATACCATCTGCATGCAGAAAAAGAACTAAGGAGACTGAATGTAAATCAACACATGCTGTGTTCACTTCTTTTTTGTAATTTTTTTTATCTCTTCCATAGTTTTTTGTTTTTTTTTTCTCTTTGGCTCTGATTTTTCTCTCCCTACATGATTCATAAAACAATATGTATTAAAAATAAATACATTTACTAGGGGAAATAAAGATTATGTGATGCTTAAAATTAAAATATTCTTCAATGTTTCAATTAAGGAGATGCCATAAATCCTTCAAATATGACTTTAATTCTCTTTTTGGTTCCATTTTTTTCCTTTTGTTTCTCCATTAGATTTATCCATTTCTGAGAAAGGATCATTGAAATCTCCTACACTTATTTATCCATATGTTTTGACATTAGGTTAAATTATCTTTATTAAAATTTGGATATTAGGTTATTTGTTTCATATATTTTTAATAGATGTAAAACCTCTTTACTAGAGATAATCTCATTCAGCTCAGTTAAGGAACCACCTCTTATATAAGCTCTCACCAGATTCCTCTCTCTAATTGCTAGGGTATACCTCTCATTCATTCTCTTGTTTTTATCTTTTATTTATTTTTTTGGTTTTTTTATATGTATACACATTTACATTTATTTATATATATTTTATATGTATACACATTGTTCCCTCCAGTATTATACAAGCTCCTTGAAGTTAGAAGTTATTTTGTTTTTAATTTCATATTCTTACATCCCAGAAAAATCCCTGAAACATAGTAGATGATTAATAAGTTTTTGTTAATTGTCTGATTGTCTATGGTAACTTTTAAAATAATAGTTTTCTTATTTCTAAAATAGTTCATTTTTATTTTGCTTTGTTTGTATAATTCTAACTTCTGTTTTTTATGAATGAAATATTTTCCTTATACATTCATTTTCATTCAGTATTTGTCTTTTAAAGTGTGTTCTTTATGTAGCAGCAGGTTGAACTTTAATTTCTTTTCCAATCTTTTACTTTTTTCATCTTTATTGAATTGATGAATTAATTAATTCATATTTAAGTTTATAATACTTAGATTTTGCTTTTCCCCACTTATTATTTGTATTGATTTTTATTCATTCTCTTATTTTTAAGGCAACATTTCATTGCTGTGAAAAAGCTTTTTTTTTTAATGAGAAGTAGTGTATTTCCAAAATACTAAATTTTCACTCCCTTCTTTATTCTACTTCCATGTTAATATAATTTTTGGGTCCCATCACAACATTCTTATTTTTATCTTTGTTTATTAGTTATTTTATTTGTGTTTTCTTTAGTTTGTGAGGACTTAATTATTATTCACTTATACAAATGTTAATTAATGAAAGAAGTGACATGGTGGGAATCATTCTGTATCCTACTTTACTACATACTCTGATCATTCACTACTCTTATGTCCAATATATCTCATTAACTCTACATTTCTCCCTCTCTTATAACCATCATGGATATTGGTTATATCTAGGTACTGAGAGCTGCCCTCTCAAGTTGAGATACACTTCTGGGAAACATAAAACTTTTTTGAAAAAAGATAATATCTTTCTGTGTCCAGCCTTCAGGGACAAAACTAAGTCCATAGTTTCCTAAGATAAATATACATTACCCATCCATATTTCACAACAATGTTCTTCACTGGTGTTCTTTCCTCCTTGGAGGGAAAAAAAATTGCTTTCAATCCCACTCCATACAAATATTTCATTTCCATTATTTTTTTTCTATTATCTCACAGTTACCCACAGATTTTAAAGTTATATATGTATATATACTTTTTATTATTTCCATTTATTAATAATCAATAGTTTATCATATCTAATTATATTAAAATTCTATTTGGAACCTTTTTTGTTTTTCTTGCTTGCCATTTTGCTAGATTCATTTAGGTCTCAAAGGAGGAAGCTTCTGTTCATAGCAATTATTGCTTTTTCTTTTAGTTATTCCTGCAATTTGATTAGTTTTTTCATTAAGTATTTAGATGTTTAATGACTATTATATGTATTTGCATTGGTAGTTTCATTATCAATGCCAATGATATAAAAATTGTATATAATTTAGGAATATGTAAAAAAAATGTTAAGGGGGTATATAAAAAACTCTTAGTTCTTAGAAGAACAACATAGCTGATCATCTGACTTCAGCTCTTTCCTACATCTATAACAATTCTTTCTCTGGCCTTTTTATATTTCAAGTGTTGCATGACTAAACAAATGCATGATATATATTTCCCCAAGAAGCCACAGATGAGTAATCATTATCTACCCAGTCATTATATGACCTTGTCCTCTCTTTCTTTCACCTACATAGCTGTAACACACATTTCATATATTCCTTACTCAGGTCCCCCATATTCAAAATTCCAAAATCCTTGGCCTCTGTGGCCAAGTTTGCAATGAAAACTTGCAGATGGAATTTTAGAGGAATATTGAGTCCTTCTAGAATCTTACCCTGGAGAAGAAAGAGACACTAGCTCTTCCCTAGAGCAAATTGTCATATTATCTAAACCCCTTGGGATTTTCAGGGGATAATGAAAATAGGTTAATCCTTTTCACTGGAGTGAGTAGTTATACCTTTTCTGGCTCTTATTCTCAGAAGATGATAGAAGATTGGGGAGTATTTCCTGAACATATTCCTTCACCATTGGAAGAGACAACAGCACATCACTCAGACCTTCATGGGGTTCAGGTTGTAAAAGATACCATTAGATCAAAGTCTGTAGGATACTTCCAGGGCCTCAGTCTCAGAAGGAATGATTAGGACTTGTCCTGTAGATGTGTAGCTTTGGGAAGTTGAAGTAATTTTCCCATGCTTTTGTTTCTTGCCTGAAAATTGAAGAAGTTGGATCAGGTGGCCTCTGATGTCCCTTTCAGATATAGATATAGTTTATCCAATGTTCATCCTATGTTCTTGGAATATACATTACTCATGGCTCAGGATAAATTTGAACTAATATTTTTTAAAGAAACACCTTAAAAATCTGAGCAAAATGTTTAGATTCATATGAATCTTAATATTAATATTTTCCCTTATGAAAATAAGGGAAATGTGTCTCCAATTACATTTTAAATTCTTTGAAGAAAGGAACAGTGTCTTGTTAATTTGGTACATCTTTTTCAATGTCTGGTATTGTCTTTTACACATTGTAGATATTCAGGGGCAGCTAGATATTACAGTGGATAGAGCACTAGTCTTAAAGTCAGGAGGACCTGAGTTCAAATCTAGTCTCAGACATTTAACACTTCCTGGCTGTGTGACCCTGGGCAGGTCACTTAACCCCAAATGCCTCAGCAAATTAAAAAAAAAAAAAAAAAACACATTGTAGATATTCAATAAGTCAATGAAATTTGAATTCTTATCAGAAGTCTTGCATTATTCATGTGTGGGGCCCAGTAGCAAATCACTTCAACTCTCTAGGACTCTGTTTACTACTCTAAGTCAAAAGAGTTAAATTAGATAATTTTAGCTTTACTTCATTCTAAAATCCTGTGATTCAATGACTCCAAGTCACAGATATGACAGATTGACAACTTTCTCATGTCATTTTCAGTATAGTTCCCTCAAAACATGATAGACAAAACTGAGAATTTCAATTGCCTTTTACTTATATTATCATCATGACATACCCTTGGTAGGAGACAGTTAGGCCAGCCACATCAGAATTATCACAGCCCATTGCAAACAGGGAAAGCAGTAGAAGGTAACCAAAAAATGAAGATGCCAGATAGAGTTTTGAAGCTCCAAATACACTGATTCTGAATTTTTTCATAATTAGTCCCCCCGAGAATATTCCAAAGGCTACTGCAGGAATGTTGATAAGTCCTTGGGAAATAAAAAATAAATAAGTAATTATGAAGTGAATTGCCAAATGTTTTACTTCATATTTTAAAAGTATTTGTGTACAACAGAATAGTCTTGATGTTTCTTGAACAAATGTTCAATAAAATCCTTTATAATAATGAAGGCAGTGGAAAATCATATCCACCAACATATAACAAATTTCTACTATGTTTAAGGTTTTGAAATTAGAGTTGCAAAATAAGGAATCTATACTCTACTATGAATATACCAATCAATGGTGAATGTGTTGTTATTATTGTTCAGTCATTCAATTCTATTCAATTCTTTATGACCCTGTTTAGCATTTTCTTAGCACTGACCATGGATTAGTTTACCATTTCCTTTTCTAATGGATTAAAACAAACAAAAATTAAATGGCTTGCCCAGAGCAAACGTGTGAGCCCAAAATTAAACTCTGATCTTCTTCCTGATTCCAGACCCAACTCGATATCCACTAAGCCACTTACAAGGAAACAGAAAGTAAGTGACTTTTTCTGGGTCTCACAGCACGTGTCAAGATTTGAATAAGAACTTCTTAAGTCCATCACTCTATCCATCAAGTGACCAAATGTCAATAAGACCTCACAAATGTAGCCCCAGAATCCAACCCATTTTGACCCAGTCTCAGAGATACTGAATTAAATGACAGAGAGTTGGGTAGTAAAATATTTATTAAACATTGACTAAAACCATACGATCCATGATGCTGAGAGAAGCAAGGAACCAGAAAAACAAAAGTTATTGTTCACAGCAACAATGATTGTAATGTGTAATGATTAACTATGAGAGACTTGGTTCTTCTCAGCAATTCAGTGATCCAAGGTATTTCCAATAAACTTCAGATGGAAAATGTCATCTACTTCCAAAGAGAGACCTGTGAAGATTGAATACAGACCAAAGCATACTATTTTCACTTTTTTTGCATATGGTTTTTTTTCTCATGGTTTTTCCATTCTGTTCTGATTGTTCTCTCCCAAGAAGACTTACATAGAAATATATTAAAAAGAATATACATGCATAAAATAAAAAATAAAATAAAATTATATAGCATCTAAAGGGCCATTGTTGTTTTTCATAATTGAAGAGGAGAAAAATGTTAAGTTCATTTTACAATGTGTCTGACGATAACTGATCAGAACAGAGCTCAGAAAGTGCTATCACAGATTGGGCACAAAAACTACATCCAGATTCATATAAAGAAGCATATCATATATATGTTGTAAAAGCAGATATAGTCCTTGGATTCTAGGGTGACCATTGATAAAATAGTGATAAAATGTGTTCATCTTCCTTTTTATCCCTCTCCAAGTTTTATACAGCTTACATCCTTTAGCTTATGCCTCTTCTTACTATCCTCAGGTATATTCACTTTCACTTTACTCTTATCAAAATCTGTTCTCAGGAAAGAAGCTGAATTTCATTTATACTGCAGAATAAATTGAACCTCTTCATTTTAGAGATGACAACTAAGGAACATAAAAGTGAAATCATTTCCCTAAAGTGAGCCACGTAGCAAGATCAGGATCTGAATCCAGATCTTGTGAATTCAAATGTAGCATTCTTTTTACTACACTCCAGTGCTCTATACATTTAGAATGGTTCAAATTTTGACTTTTCACAGGAATAGTGACAATATAAAAGTATTAACATTGTAGGTTAAAGAAATGAATACTGGCTGAAAAAACAAAATTACAAATATCACATAGTGGATAAGGAGGTTATTTTTGTACAGTGGATCTTGCTTACATTTCAGAAATTTTATGGGAAGAGATAATACCACATACTGTTTAAGGATTCATCCAGAAGTCTATTTTTTATGGAGAGAGAAAAGTTACTGACTAGAATACAAGAGCAAAGGTTACCTAGTCCAGTGTTTATTGATAAAGAAACTGGCTCAGACAAGTCATTTAGGCTTTCTGGTTTGAACTGAGGATTTCCCACCTCCAGTCTGGTATTATTTATACTGTGCAAGACTTTTTACTGTTGTTCTGTTGATTAAGTCCATCTGATTCTTCATGATTCCTTTTGGACTTTCCTTGGTAAAGATACTAGAGTTGTAACATTTCTATCTTCATCTCATTTTACAGATGAAGAAATTGAGGCAAACAGGATTAAGTGATTTGCTCAGGATTACACATTAGATTTAATTGGGAGAAATTTGGGTGATGCAAAAAAAGAAGATACAAATTTAATTTATATTTAAATTCAGGTCTCCTGACTCAAGGCCTGGCATTCTATCAAGTGTGCTACCTAGCGTCCTACTAGTTAGCTGCTTCTTCCAGGATTCAAAAGAAGAAATAATGGTACATAATACATATATATATGTGTGTGTGTGTGTGTGTGTGTGTGTGTGTGTGTGTGTGTGTGTATTAATAGTAAGAGAAAAGGGAACATAGTTTGGTTCATACATAGGGTAGGTCAATGCTTGGACTGTAAATCAGAAGATATGGGGGCTCATACCTGCCATTTGCTATTTATGTAAATTGAGAGCAATTCACAACCTTTCATTAGCAAGATAATACACTATGACCAAGTGGAATTATACCAGGAATGCAGGGCTGGTTCAACATCAGGAAAACTATTACTATAATCTACCATATCAATAACAAAACCACTATAAATGTTATGATAATCTCAATAAATGCAGGGGAAAAAACTTTTGACAAAATACAGCACACATTCCTATTAAAAATATTAGACAACATAGAGATAAAGATACAGTATCTATCTAAAGCCCACAGCAAGCATTATTTATAATGGAAAGAAGTTGGATTCATTCCCAATAAGATCAAGGGTAATAAAAGGATGGCCATTATCACCACTATTATTCAACATTGAATGAAAAATGCTGGCTTTAGCAATAAGAAATGAAAAACAAATTCAAGAAATTAGAATAGACAATGAGGAAATAAAACCATCACTCTTTGCAAATGATATGATAATATACTTAGAGAATCTTAGAAAATCATCCAAAATATTGGAAACACTTTACAACTTTAATAAAGTTGCAGGATATAAAATAAACTCACAAAAATTATCAGCATTTCTATATATTACTGACAAAGCCCATCAACAATAGAAAGAGAAATTCCATTTAAAATTACTGTAGACAAAATAAAATGCTTGGGGGTCAACCTGCCAACACAAACTCAAGAATTATATGAACATGAACGTGAATGCTTTTCCCACAAATAAATTCTAATCTAAAGAACCGGAAGATTATCCATTGTTCATGCCTAAGCTAAACTAATATAATAAAAATGACACATAACAAACTTTCAGAGTCTCAGTGCCTTCATTAAGGCTATATGTACTAGGCTACATAATTTGAAAAGTTCCTTTTAATTTTAATATTCCAAGATTCTAAACTTCTGAAGTAACCTGTTCAGACAATTTTGTCTACTTTTAACATGCTTTCAGTTTAGATAATTTCTGGGGTCATAGATAAACTCGTGCTTTTAGTTTCATTTGTAAAATAGCATTTATAGAACCAGATTTTTAGTCCTGGTTTAAGATGAATACCGATGTCTTTCTAGAATTGCAAAATCTGGCCTTTGAGAAAACAATTTAAACTTAGGTATAATCCATGTCTGAGCTTGACTTTCTGGGCCATTTTGAGTATAAGAAAGTGAAGTTATCAATTGTATCATAAACATCTGAGGCTAAGTTGGTCCTAAAATTAATAAAATAAAATTTTCATAAATTTTACTGAATACTAAAATTTATCTGAATGATTCTCTACCAAAACAAGAGTTTCCTAGTTTTTCAAATTACATTTTTATTTATATCTTCTTTTTTGCATCATCCAAATTCTCCCAATATCCTTTCCTCCTCCCTGTAGCAGAAATCCATCTCATATTAAAATGACATTTTAAGAAAAAAAGGAAAAGAGGAGGTAAGTTAGCAAAATTGAATTGATTATATTGTGAATATTTGGTTTTGCTTTCTTTGATAGTATTATTGTAGGTCCTTATAGTCCCCTGATGGGTAATAAATTTTGTTCTGGCCATTCATTTTTATTTTATGTATCTCTTTCCTTTTTTATTGTGTTTCTTCTAAGGAAGAAATTGTGGAACAAAGAAATTTTGTAAAGAACATTTTAAATTCAATCTATCACTTTAATATTATTGGATTATATAATCTATCCACATTCAAAACTGTGAGAGATTACTATTTTCCTTATTTCTAATACTTTTTTTAAATTTGATGCTCTCCCTCTTCCTCTATAAAAACAGCTAAGCACTTTTTTTTCCAGTTACATAATCTATTTCAAAGTAATTCTTTTCCCATTGACTTTCTTTCCTTTTTTGTTAAGCCCCATCCCTACTTATTGTTCCCTTCTCTAGTTTGGGCATTTTGTTCAACTTATTAACTTTCTTTCTTTTATTCATTAATTCTTCCTCTCTTTTTAAAAAAAAGCAAGCAAAATCACCCTCTATCCTCTTCTTTAATCTATTTTGTTGTTTTTTTAGAAATTTATTTAGTTTTCCTTGAAATCATTATTATCTATCCTCTGCCCTTTTTGTTTGTGCTAAACTTTTATTCTTTGACTCTCATGATTATTTGTCCTCTTAATCTTTGCATTCCTCAGGGAATTAAAAACATCTAAAGTACGAATATTGTTTCCTTTTCTAAATAGTTTCTATTGTGTGTAATCTTCCCTCTTCTTTTAATTTTTGTCATTGTTGTGGCTCACTCTAAGAAATATAGATTTCTACAGAAGATAAATAAAATAGAGGTATTGCTTAAGATAGAATATTTTTTCTTATCTTCCTGATTGTGTAGATTATCACTACTTCTTTCCTCCCTATTTGCCATAAAATCTCCTCTCTCAGTTCATGTTCTCCTATTCTTCTGGGTGTCAATTATCCCAGAAACTCTAATTCTTTTCCTAGGAAAGGATATTATTATGAAGGTGCATTATCCATTCAGAGGTAGTATTCTTTCTGAGGATCAAAACCTTGTAGATTGTTATCTGTTATTATACTTTCCCCTATAAAGAACCTCCTGCCTCAAACTGCAACAGAGAATTTTTCAATGGAACTCCCTTCTACCAATGAATTGAGACTTGAAATCTTTCCATCCAGTCCTTTTTTTTTATATTTACATGTTCTCCTATAGTTCTCCTTTTCCTCCTCCTCCTCCTCCTCCTCCTCTTCTTCTTCCTCCTCCTCTTCCTCCTTTCTTCTTGTTCTTGTTCTTCTTCTTCTTCAATTACACAAATTATTTCCCCTTAATTTTAACCACTTATTTGATTAAAGTACATCACATATTCCTCTCTATTCTTTCCTATCATTCTCCACTTTTATGTATCCTTCCATCCATACATAGTTCTATGTAAAAATAAAATTAAAAAAAAAAACACACACTAGGTTGATTTACCAGATGAATGTTATAAAATTTATTCCATGTTTCAAGCTTGTTGCCCCAATTGATTTTCTTGGTGTGGTTTCTGTTTTCAGTGTGTCTCACATTATAATGTTAAAAAGGATTTTTTTTTAAATGGACAAGATTTCTGGCATTATGTTGCTATGGTTAAGCCCATGTGTGTTATTTTTCTTTTTGTTTTTATTTCTTTTTTCCAGGGTAATTTATTTTATTACTTGTACTTTTCCTGGTAGCTAGTATTTTTAAAGGCTTTTTTTTGGCCTCTGTTGGGATTTTTGCAAAACAAGTAAAATCATTAAGTCAAATTTTCTTCAAATGACTTTTATTGAATGTACATTAACCTACTCTACTTATCTATTCACTTATACTGATGATTAGGCTCTGATTTCCAGGATGTGTCACCTTGAATTGTATTTTCAGGTCTTTTGAACTTTAAAATACAGTCTTTCATTTCCTCTAGGCAATTTCTTGCTATTTTTAGAATTAATGATTAGTCATTGAAATTGTTAAACTTAACTACTATATGTCTTGTAGTTTACAGCATTGTCTATTTTTTTTTATAGATGATCTGTAGATTTTTTTAAGTTGGTACTGAGATTTTGTGTTCAAAAGTCCTAGGTTCCTTTGATATGTAATTTATCACATATGGTATAAAGTCTTATTGGCTTGTTTTTTGATAAACTTGTACTACTTAAGTTTTGTCTTACAGATTAATAAGTTTTTCTTATATGAGACTATGCTTTATTTTAATATTTTTGCTTTTTTAGTTCTTTTATTCTTGATTTTCTTTCATTTCTATGTATATGGATTCTTAATGTCTTGTCTTTTTTTTTTCCTTTGTGAGATATGGTCCCATAGATTCAAAATTTTTCTATTTCATTGATTATTTGTGACTTGTAGATCATAAATTCTGCTTTCTTGACTCTAATTTCCTTCTTGAATCATCCCAATACAGCCTGCTATAGTTTTATGCTCTCTTGTGAATCCACAAGATTTCTATGTCTTCAGATGTGAATTCCATTTTCTGTCTCTTCAGATTAATTCAGAGGTGTTATTTAAATGACAATATTCTCTTCTGTTATTATAGCTTCTATATTGATTTATTTAATTTCCCTCAATACCCTTAACTAACCTTTTTCACTTAAAGTTCTCAATTGTCTTTATCTGTATGTTTGTTAATTTCATTCTCCTTTTATATTCTCCTAATGTTCATTTTTGGACTCTTTCCTTTTTTTCAGTAGTTTCCCTGGGGTTTGACTTCAAAGCTTTCTTAATCCATGCTAAGGAATTTACTTTATATAGCATCAATTACTGCCTTAAATAATTTCTATGTGGACATAATTGGTCTCTACTGGACAGCAGTCTCATTTATGTTGGCATCTTGATTAAACCCCTTCTACTATTCCTCAATTCTCTTTTATCATATTGTTGTTGGTCCTAAGCAGTTATCTATCTGGAATAATCCCCTCATCAAAATCTGTAAGTATATAAGGAATATAGGGAATAATTTAGGGAATATAGGGATATTTATAGGGAATATATTTATTTATAATATAGGGATAATATATATAATATACAATATAGGGAAAACATTTAAGGTTTGATGAAGAAAACAAAAACAGAGAATACCTCATAGTTCTAAAATAAAATAAAATAAAATAAAAAGTTATCATATTGTTGCTGTTTTAGGCTAAATATTTTCCCCAATTTCCACTTCCCAAGGCAGTATGTATGCTTGGGGCAGGTGGAAGAGATTGTTTTGTGTGTGTTAGTTTGTGATTCTAACAGAACATTGAGACTGATGGGTATAATATGTTAAGAATTATTAAGGAAACTTCTTTGTTGTTACCTCAGGATTTTTTAATGTTAGACCATCAACATAGCTAAAATTGCAAATATCTATTTGAGAAAGGTTTGAGTGGCCATGAGGAGTGATGAAAATATCTAATCCTCTATGTTATTGGTCATATAATCTGAAAACCAATCAATCTTAATTACTTTTCTAGAATTTTACGTTTTAAAAAAGTTGTTTTAATAGAATATATTCTACTTAAGGTATCATCAAAACAGAATGTTTCACATGTTAAAATACAGAACCTAGGCTAAGTATAATATAGCATCTTTGTTCTAGTTGATATTATATATCATGAAAGGGAAAAAACATTTAAGAAATGAAAAGGTAGATAAATAGTAAATACTTAGGCATGTGTGTCTTTGCAATAAACTACTTCAAAGCTTATAAACTATGCCAATATTTCTGACATCTGTTTTGTACTTTGATACTGACTTTGTCAATATGTCAATATGTCAATATAACTTTGTCAATGAAGAACAGCTTCATGGACTTTGATATTGGCTTTCATGATTAGCAATGGGTCTTATCTTCCTTTTAAAAATATACTAATTTAAAAAAATACAAAAAGCTGAAATTTTTTGGGAAAACTCCAGGAGAAGACCCAAGATGGTGGAGTGAAGCCAGGAAGGTGCTCTAACTCTCTCAATTTTCCTCAAAAACCACATGAAACCAAACTTCTGAGCAAAGTATGATGAAATGAAACCACTTTCCAATTCAAGATTGATTGGGAAAAGTTCAAGAGAGATCAGTCTCACTGGAATGAAAGGGATGTTCAGGTTAGCCAGACAGATTCTGTAAAAGCCCATAAGAGGGTCTTAATCACAGCAGATCAGTAACTGACACTTGGCTCAATAGCAGGGCAGTAGAGCTATCCCCATTCTCAGAACAGAAAGCCCATTCTGGAAAACCAGTCTGTTTCCTGGAAAGAGCAGATAAAGCTACCCCCTTCAAATGCAAGGGGCTCTTGCCAAGCCAAGGCTCAGAACTGCACAGAAAACTTGGGACAGCACCCTTTTTACCCCAGAAGCAGAACTTGACCTTAAAAGTAAAAATAAGGAAAAATCAAAAGAAAAGGAAAGAAAATGAGTAAGAATAAGAAAAGAAACTTAACCACGGAAAGCTACTATAGTGACAGGGAAGACCAAAACACCAATTCAAATGAAGATAAAATGTCCACAGAAGAAATCTCAAGGAATGATATAAATTGAGCTCAAGGCCAAAGAGGCTTTTTAGAAGTGCTCATAAAAGACTTAAATAGCAAATAAGACAAGAAGAAGGAAAAATCAGAAAATATATGAGAGATATGCAAGAAAGAGTCAACAGCTTGGAAAAAGAAGGAAATTCCTTTAAAAAATACAATTGGCTAAATGCAAAAAAAAAAAAAATTATAAAAAAAAATCTGCTGAAGAAAAAGAAAAAACCTCTAAAAGTAGAATTAAGTAAATGGAAAAGGGATACAAAAACTAATTGAAGAAAACCACACAGTAGAAACTAGAATGGGACAAATGGAAACTAATCTACATGAAACTACATCTCCTACACAATACTAAATAAGATCAATATGAGTACATGATTTGGGCATAATGGATGACACCATTAGCACATTAGGGGAGCAAGGCATAATATGCCTACCAGATCTTAGGAGAAAGGAGGAATTTATGATCGAAGATATAGAAAACATTATGAAAAGAAAAATGGACAACTTTGATTACATTAAATTAAAATGGTTTTTGTACCAACAAAAACAAGATTAAAAGGAAAGTACAAAGTACAAAGCTGGGGGAAATTTTTTTAGAAATTTTATAGCCAGTGTTTCTGATAGAGATCTCATCTCTAAAATATATGAAGAACTCTGTCAAATTTGTAAGAATAGAAGTCATTCCCCAATTGATGAAATGGTCAAAAGATATGAACAATTTTCAATTGAAGAAATTAAAGCCATCTATTTTCATACGGAAAAATGCTCTAAATCATATTGATTGAAGAAATGCAAATTAAAACAACTCTGAGGTATCACCTCATACCTCTTAAATTGGCAAAAATAACAGGAAAATATAACCATGGGTGGGGGGGGGGTGAGAAAACTGGGACACTAATTCATTGTTGGTGGAGTTGTGAAATGATCCAATCATTTTGGAGAGCAATTTGTAACTGTCCAAAGGGCTATCAAACTGTACATACCCTTTGCCCCAGCAGTGCCATTACTTAATTTGTATCCCAAGGTAATCATAAAGGAGGGAAAAGGACCCACATGTGCAAAAAATATTTATAAAAAGATCTTTTTGTGGTAGCAAAGTATTGAAAAAATGAGTAGATGTCCATCAATTAGGGAATGGCTGAAAAAGTTATGATATTCAAAAGTAATGGAACATTACTTTTATGATGGCCAAGTTGATTTTAGAAAAGTCTGTAAAAATTTACACAAACTGATAGCAAAATAAACATAATCAGGAATACACTATACACAATAAGAGCAATAATGTTCAATGATCAACTACGAAAGACTTGGTTCTTCTCAATGGTTCAGTGATCCAAGGCAATCCCAATAAGACTTTAGATAGAAAATGCCATCTGCTTCTGGAAAAAAAGAATTATGGAGATTGAAACCTCAGAAAAGAGATCCCACAGGGAAACCTCAAGAACCATTGGGGTAAAACTCCCAAGTTCTCAAGGAAATCTTAAGGACAAAATACTGTGAGCTGCCAGAAAAAGAAAAAAAATTCAAATATTGAGAAGACATAGTTAGGATTGCCTAATATCTGACAGCTTCTACAATACAGAATTGGAGGATCTGGAATTCTATATTCTGGAAGGGAAATGGGCCTAAAATGATAAGTAAAAATCAACTACTTAGTGAAACTGAGCATCATCTTTCAGGGAAGTAGTTGGACTTCTGAATGAAGTAAAGGACTTTCAATCATCTGTATTGAAAAGATCAGAATTAAATAGAAAACTTGATCTTCAAACATAGAACTCAAGAGAAATATAGAAAGGTAAAAAGGAAAGAAAAAAATATTTAAAGGTAAAGTATTTATATAGTTGGGACAGGAAAACAGTACTTATAACTCTTGAGAAAATGTGTATTTTATTGGAGCAGTTAGAGAGGGCAAAATTCCTCTCCAACTAATAAACAGAGAATGTCTGTATAAAATGATTACAATGTGATGACAGTAAAGAAAAAGACATTAAGGGATGGAAAAAAGGATTGTACTGAGAGAAGAGAAAAGGGGAGGTGAAATAGGATAAACTAGATTACATGAAGAGGCACAAAAGACATCTTACAATGGAGGGAAAGAAGGGAAAGGGATGAACACTGGCTGAAGCATAATCTCATCAATTTTGCCTCACAGAGGAAATATCATATTCAAGAAGTTGTTCACAGAAATTATCTTATTCCTTGAGGAAGTAAGAGGAGAAAGGAAAAGAAAAAGAAAGAGCTAGATAAAAGGGAAGTTAGGTTGAGAACTGGATGGACTGGGAAAAAAAATCTGCTACTAAGAAGGGGCAGGGTGGAAAGAGAGAAAATAGGATAAATGGAAATATACAACTGGTAATCATAACAGTGAAGGTGAATAGAATGAATTCTCACACAAGACAGAAGCAGATAGCAGAGTGGATTAAAAACCAAATCCTACAATATTTTATTTATAAGAAACACATTTGGAACAGAGGGATATATGCAGAATAAGGGTAAAAGGCTGGAGCAGAATTTATTATGCTTCAGTTAAAGTGAAAAAGCAAGGGCAGCAATTCTGATCTCAAGTAAAGCAAAAGCAAAAATGTGTCTAATTAAAAGAGATAAGAAAGGAAAATGTTAAAGGGCACAATAGACAATGAAGTGGTGTCAATATTAAATGTATACATGCTAGATAGCTTAGAGAAGATGTTAAGATAGTTATGGGAAGAAATAGAAATCAAAATTATACTAGTGGGGGACCACATCTGCCCCTCAGAATTAATGAATCTAATCACAAAATAAACAAGAAAGAAACTAGGCAGGTTAATAGAATCTTAGAAAACTTAAATTGAATAGGAATAGAAAGGAATATACCTTTATCTCAGGATTACATGGCTACACAGAAATTGACCATGTATCATGGCACAAAAATCTCATAATCAAATATAGAAAGACTAGTAAATGCTTCCTTTTCATATCATGATGCAATAAAAAATGCATTCAATCAAAGGCCAGCAAAAGATAAGACCAAAAACAAATTGGAAATTAAATAATTTAATTCTAAAAATTAGTATGGTCAAACAACAAATCATAGAAACAATATTTTATTCAAGAGATGACAATAATACAACATCTCAAACTTGTGGGATTCAGACAGAGCAATTCTTAGAGGGAATTTTTATTTCTAAATACATACATGAATAAAATATAGAAAGAGAAGATCAATGAATTGAGCAGGCAGTGAAAAAATCTAGAAAAAAACAAATTTTAAAAGTCTAATTAAATACCAAATTAGAAATTTGAAATTTCAGTACCACCAGTAAAGAAGAAATTAAGGCAATAATTAGAAGTTATTTTGTATGCCCAGCAATCTGACAATATGAGTGAAATGGATGAATATTTATTAAAATATAAATTGCTCAGATTAACAGAAGATGAAATCAATTACTTAAATAATCCCATTTTAGAAAAAAGAAATTAAACAAGTCATGAATGAACTTCCTAAAAAAAATTTTCAGGGCCAGATGGCCCTATATAATAATATAATAATAAAGAACAATTAATTCCAGAACTATGAAAACTGTTTGTAAAAATAGGCAAAGAAGGAGTCCAGCCAAATTCCTTCTGTGACACAAATATTGTGCTGATAGCTAAAGCAGGAAGAGCCAAAACAGAGAAAGAAAATTATAATCTCCTTAATTAATATTAATGCAAACATTTAAAGTAAAATATTAGTAAAGAGATTACAACTTATTAGCATTATAATTCATTATGATCAGGTGGGATTTTTATCAGGAATTCAGGACTGGTTCAATATAAGGAATATTATTAGCATAATTGAATATATCAATAACAAAGCTAACAGAAATCATATGATAATAGATACAGAAAGGGCTTTTGACAAAACATAGCACTCATTCTAAAGACAATAGCAAAAGAATAAGTAGAGTTTTCCTTAAAATAATATACAGCATCTATCTAAAACCATCAGCAAATATTATTTGTAATGGAGATAATATAGACATGTTTCCAATAAGATGTACAGTGAAACAATGATGCTTCTTATCACCACTATTATTCAATATTATACTAGAAATGTTGACTTTTAGAAAGGAAAAAGAAATTAAAGGAATTAGAGTAAGCAATGAGGAGAGAAAACATTACTCTTTGCAGATAATATGATGGTATACTCAGAGAATCCTTGACAATCACCCAAAAGTCTATTTGAAGCAATTTAACAATTAATAGTAAAGTTCCAAGGAATAAAAATAAATCCACATAAACATCAGCTTTTCTAATGTTACTGATGAAGTCCAGCAGCAAGAGATAGAAAGAGAAATTCCATTTAAAATTACTCTATGCAAGATTAAATATTTGAATGTCTACCTATTAAAATTGAACAAAGAACTATATGAACAAATTACAAAACATTTTTCACACAAAGTCAGATCTAAACAAATGAAAAAATTCCAATTGCTCATGCATAGCCTGAGATAATAAAATAAAGATGAAAATTCCACCTAGATTTGTCTACTTATTCAGTGCTATACCAATCAAACTGCCAAACATTAGTTTATGGAGTTAGAAAAAAAATGGCAAGAATGTCAAGGAAATAAATGAAAAAAAAAAAAACCAAAAAACAAAGGGCAATGGCCTCATAGTACTAGACCTAAAATGCTATTATAAAACATAAAAAAAAAAAAAAGGGTACTGACTAAGAAATAAGAATAGAAGATCATTGGAATAGATTAGATATACATAATACGATAATCAATGACTACAGTAGTCTAGTGTTTAATAAACTCCAAAACACCAGTTTGGGGATTAAGAACTCATTATTTAACAAAAAATTCCTTAAAACTGGAAAATATTATTTCAGAAACTTGATATAGATTTATAACTTCAATCCCATAAAAAATATAGTCAAAATGGATACATGATTTAGGCATAAAAGGTGATACTATAATTAAATTAGGAGATTAAGGGATAGATTACATATCAGATCTTAAAGAAAGGAGGAATTTATAGCCAAAGTAGAAGTAGAGAACATTATAAAATGGAAAAAGGACAACTTTGATTACATTTAATTTAAAAAAAAGGTTATGTAGCTCTTTTTGTTTGGGCAAAGAATTGGAAAATGAATAGATGCTCATCAGTTGGGGAATGGCTAAATAAGTTATGGTTTATGAAAATAATGGAATCTGACTGTTTCATAAAAAGTGATGAACAAGCTGATTTTAGAAAGTCCTGGAAAGATTGACAAGAACCAATGCTGAGTAAAACAACAAGAAGAAAACATCATATGTAACAACAAGAAGATTGTGTGATGGTCAAATATGACACACTTACTTCTTCTCAGTGTTTCAACTATACAAGACAATCACAATAAACTTTGGATGTTTTTCAAACATGTTTACTATTTGCATCCAGAGAGAAAACTATGGAGATTAAATGTAAGTCAACATATGCTATGTTCACCTTTTTTTTTTTTTTTTTTTTTACTTTTCTTTCTGTTTTTTTTTTTTTTTTAATTCCTTGTTGGTTTCTCCTTTTGTCCTGATTTTTCTCTTCCAACATGATTTACAAGGGACTGTTTTTTTTTTTTTTTTAAAGATGAATGTCCATATATAGCCCCTAAAAATGTTGTTTTAACAAAAATGAATTTAAAAAAAGAGCAACTATGAAAAAATGGCACTAGCTAAGAAATAGAGTGGTGGAATGGTAGTATTAATTAGCTACAGAATATGCACTAGTAATTTACCTTAGTAACCTTGTGTGTAATAAATCCAAAGACCCAAGTTGTTGGCATAAGAATTCACTATTTGACGAAAATTGCTTTGAAACCTGAAAAGTGATTTAGCAAAAACTAGGTATAGACCATCATCTTACACCATATACCAAGATAAGATCATTTAGACATAAAGAGTGATATAATAAGCAAACTAGGAGAGTATGAAATATATTACCTGTAAAATCTATGAATAAGGGAAGAAGTTATGACCAAACAAAAGCTAGAGAACATTATGGGATGTAAAGTGAATAATTTTCATTACATTAAATTATAAAATGTTTTGCACAAACAAAAGTAATTCAACCAGGATTAGAAGGAAAGGAGGAAATCGGAGAGTCAATATCTCTGATAAAGGCTTCAATTCTCATATATGTAAAAAAACAAAACCAAATGTATGAGAATATAAGTTATTTCTCATTTGATAAATAATCAAAGAATAGGAACACAAAGGAGATGGCTATCAATTAGGGAATTACCAAAGAAATTGTGGTATATGATTCTTATGAAATAGTATTATGTTGAAAGAAATTATGAGGAAGATGCTTTCAGAAATACTGGGATGGCTTATATGAACTCAGGCAAAGTAAAGTAACCTTCTCTGGAATAATATTATGCCCAGGAACATAAAAAGTATAAGAATGTTCAGTTAGCTACTCTGATCAATAAAATTTAGTATGTCCATTAAATTCTTTCTTCCTCTTTACTTGGAAATGTACACACTAACTTTTAAAAACAAAATCCTGGCACAAGGACTATAGCAGTTTTTTTTTTCCCATATAAAATTCACTATGACCATGTTGGATTTACATCAAAGATTTAAAGATGGGTAAACATTAAAAGAAATATTAGTTTCATTTATGATATAAGTAACAAAAGCACTTTCTGATACTCATAGCTTCAGAAAACCACTTGTGCAAAAATATATAATTTATGCAGAGAACCATAAAAAGCATAAACATGGAAAAACTTTTTTCTGTAATTTGACTTTTTACTTTCTAAAACACATCTTTTGTTGATTTTATATAACTGAAAGCAAAAATTAAAAATATTTGGCATGGAGAAATAGTACTTTTTCTAATATATGAATGAGAAAAAGAATATTCCTACTGCTTTTGTCACAGTTCAGGAAATATTATTACCACTAATAAGATAAGAATAATAAAATAAGAGTAAAAATATCAGCAAAAAATATTAAATCTCTTCATATAAAGCATGATGGCTTATTTAGAAAACTACTACAAACCAGAAAGAAATATTATCAAGCCAATTAAATATCAGCAAAATGTCAAGATATAAAAGAAAAAAATCATTAACATTTTTACATAGCAGTAACAAAAACAAGATTTAGCCTGGCAAGACATTCTTAATACTTACTATTAAATAAAATTTAAAACCTTATTCATAAAAATAAAAGAAAATAAAAATTAGAGGAATGTTGATTTGACATGGCTAGACCACACTAATATATATATATATATATATATATATATATATATATATATATTTAAATGTGATAGTACCTAACTAAATTTGCATATTTGATAATAATCAATTTATTAATAAATTTACCATGGGGTTAGTTTATTAAATTAGACAAAAATCAATAAAAGTTTATCTATTAAAAAAATTTTAGAATCTCAAAGAATCAAAAAAGGGAATGAATAAGAACAAAGACAAGGCATCCAATATAAAAATATTTGGTATTGAATTTGAAAATTGAAAAGAATATCAATGAAAAGTCTTGCTCTATACCCAGTTTCTGCCATACTGCTTTCTGTTTTGCCTATTATTTTTTGTCAAATACTAAAGTATTTCATTAAAAACTGAAGTTTTTAGGCTTGCCAAATACAAAGTTACTATTTATTTGTTGTAAAGTTTTTGTCTACTCTGTTCCATTGATTTGTATTTTTCTTTCTCTTTACAGTACCAGATAATTTTAATAATTACTGCCTTATGATACAATTTAAAATCTGATATTGCAGAAAGGCAGAGCCAACATGGTGAAGTAAAGGCAGCAACTCACCTGAGCTCTCTCCCAAACACCTTTAAATAATGACTTTAAACAAACTTTACAGTCAGATCTCACAAAACGATGGATGAAATAATTTTCCAGCCCAGATCTTGAAAATTAAGCAGGAAATGTTTATTGTACTAGTGTGAGAATGGAGCAGAGCCCAACACGGACTGTGCCAGCACAACCACAACTACAGCAAACCAGGAGCAGGCTTTGGCAGCCATTGAATCAGTCATGGCAGTGGCAATTTCTGGAGCTTTCAGTCTACCAATCAGTCTTTTTTAAGGGGATGAAAGAACTGGTCAAATGGAGAGTACTATGGAAGCTAAGGTAGAATTCTTTTTGTTTTGCCCATACTGCAATTCAGATCATATTCCTGGGTGGCAGTTCAAAGGTGAAGAGGAGTGTCAGCACACCAGAGCTTGTACATAGGAGAATGGGGATCCTCTTCAGAGTGTCAGGATTGAAAGAAGTGTTTGTGGTCACTCACAGAGCAGAGCACAGGCCAGAACAATAGTAAACACACTGCTCCTTAAATCATACCATCTTGAAAGAACTGAAAACTTACAATTCCCTAGAAATATCTTTAAAAACAACTGCACAAATTTAGAAAGCTTAGGATTTCTTGAAGCAGAGCCTCACCTGAATAGAATTAAAAGTCATTAATAGACTTTGAAAATGAGAAAACAACATAAAAGATTCTGACCACAGAAAAATACTATAGTGACAAGGAAAATGAAAACACACTTCGATCACAAAGTCAACGTTTCTTTTTTCACCAATTCTCATTTTTTTAATTAAAGGTCAAAATTTCTATATACAAAACCTTCAAAAAAATTAATTAATCTCAGGCCATGAAAGATCTCAAAAAGGCTTTTGAAAATAAGAGATACAGAGGAAAAATTGGAAATGAAATTAGAATGATGCAAGAAAATCATGAAAAACAAGTCAACAGGTTGGTAAAGGAAACACAAAAAATTGAAGAAAATAAGATCTTAAAAAATGGGTTAGGCCAAATGGCAAAGAAGTACAAAAAGTCAATGAAGAGAACACTTTAAGAGGCAAAGATGGTCAAATGGGAAAAATCCCCCAAAGAAAACAACTCCTTTAAAAATAGAATTGGGCAAATGGAAAAGGAAGTATAAAAGCTCATTGAAGAAAATAATTCCTTGAAAAATTATAATTAAGTAAATGGAAGGTAATGACTTTATGAGAAATTAAGATAGAAGAAAATAAAACCAAAATAAGTGAAAAAATATGAAAAATGTGAACTATCTCATTAGAAAAACAATTGACCTGGAAAATAGATCCAGGAGAGATAATTTAAAAATTATTGGTCTACCTGGAAGCCATGATCAAAAAAAATTTGGACATTATCTTTCAAAAAATTATCAAGTAGAAATGTCTTTATATTCTAGAAGTAGAGGGTAAAATAGAAAGGGGAAGAATCCACCAATAACCTTCTGGAAGAGATCCCCAAATGAAAACTTCCAGGAATATTATCACCAAATTCTGGAACTTTCAGGAGGAGAAAATATTGCAAGCATCCAAAAGGAAACAATGAGTCACAGTCAGGACAACACAAAATTTAGCAACTTCTACATTAAAAGATTGGAGGGCTTGAAATATAACATTCTGAAGAACAAAAGATGTAGCATTGCAACTAAGAATCACCTACTCAACAGAACTGAGTATAATCCAACACACAAAAATTGGATATTCATTGAAATAAAGGATTTTCAAGCATTTTTGATGAAAATACCAGGGCTGGATAAAAAAATTATTTTCAAATACAGGACTCAAGAGAAGGATAAAAAAGTAAACAAAAAGAGGAGTCATAGGGGACTTAATAAGGTTAAACTGTTTACATTCTTTCATGGGAAGATAATACTTCTAACTCATAAGAATGAGAAGTATATTCAAAAAGCAAGGTATAAGTTGAATATAAAGGGATGATATCTAAAAAATTAAATTAAGTGGGAGAAAAGAAGAGGTAGAATGGAGTAAATTTGCATGCATAAAAGATGCAAGAAAAAGCTTTCACAGTGGAGAGGGAAAAAGGGGGACTATAAAGGGGAGTGAATGACTATTACCTTCATCAGAATTGGATCAAAGAGGGAATAATATACTCATTCATCTGGGTAGAGATGGGTTACTTACTCTAAAGAATAATAAAAGGAGAAAGGAAAAAGGGTGTGATGGTAGAGGACAGGGCAGATAGGAGGAGAAGTAGTCAGAAGCACACACTTAAGTAGGAAGAAGATGAAAGGAGAGAGAGAAACAAATAGATGGGAAAGTACATTTAGTAAGAGTAATTGTGTAAAAAAAAAAAAAGAAAGAAATTGAAGCAAGTTTCTCTGATAAAGGCCTCATTTCTAAAACATATCAAAACCTGAGTCAAAATTTGTACAAAAACTATTTATGCAGTTCTTTTTAGGGGCAAAGAATTGAAAATTGAGGTGATGCCCATTAATTGGGGAATGGATAAGTAAATTGTCATATGTAATAATTATGGAATACTATTATATTATAAGAAATGATGAGCAGGATGCTCTCAGAAAGACTTCAATGAGAAGATTCAATGTGAAATGCACTGTATACAAAGTACAATGATCTAAGATAATTCTGAAGAAATTAGGATGAAAGATTCTGTTCATACACAGAGAAAAAATTGATAGTGTCTGAATGTAGATTGAAGAATTCATTTTTTGCTTTATTTTTCTTGAGGGTTTACTGTATATGTTTTCTTTCATAATATGGCTATTTGGAAATATGGTTTGTGTGACTACACGTGTATAATATTAGTTTGCTTGTATTCTCAATGAGGGGGAGTTAGAGGGGAACAAGAAAAAAGTTTGAAAATTAATGCTAAAATTGTTTTTATGTGCACTTGGAGAAAAATAAAATTATAAATAAATATATGTATGTATATATATTTAAAATACAAACCTTCTACTTTTAAATTTTAAAATGAAGTTTATGTGGTTTCTCTGCTGTGATAGTAAAGTACTGGAAATTGTGGGGGTCCCCATCAATTGGGAAATGGCTGACCAAGCTGTGGAATTGTGATGGATATGATTGTGATGGAATATTACTATATTATAAGAAATGATGAGGTCATTGATTTTAGAAAAGCATGGATAGACACACAAAATGATGAAGGTTTAAATAAGTAGCACCAAGAGAATATTGTATAGTAACAGCAATAATATTTTAAGAACAATGTTGAACAAATAATTCATCTTAACTATTATAGTGAAAGAAAAAAGAAACATGGAAACCTCTCTAGACAAAGAAACCAATATTTATTTAAAAAACAAATATGATGGTCTATAGTCTGCCCAGTGTGTAACGAGACCATGAGTTACAAAACTCACTTCTTTACAAATTTATGTATAGACCAAATGTCCTGTTCAATTCTAGTCATGCCTTGTGGAATATAGAAGACTGCTTTTTCTAGAATGCTATGTTATGCCTGGTCTATAAAGCATCCAATCTTTGTAATGGGAAAGATCAATATTCAACGTTTTGCTTTGTAATCATTTTAATTTTTATTTTTAAAGGATTTTTAATGGGATATAAAGTAACTGTGTGGCTATAATAAAAGGATAGCCCTGGGTGAAAGCCTTTATAATTGAAACTAAGATATAGTCCCAAGGAAGTAACTATATTAGTTAACATTAGGAGTGTGACTATGTTATTAACATAACAATATTAACCTTTATATTAAAATAATGAAGAAAAGAAAGCTCTCTGGAATGTATAGAACACTCTTTAGAATCTATAATGTACTGTTAGAACATTGAAATGTTGCAAAATATATGTATATATATAAATAATTTGTATCTAATGGTAGCTATCTTGCCATGAGTGGAAAGAAGGGGAAAATAAGAAATTTATATGATCAATTTATTATATTTTTAAAATAATGGCATATGGTGCTTAATGTGTTTGCAGTTTCATGTGCAATCATCCTTTTATTATTCTATGTTGTGGAAGTGTTTAATTTCATATGTTAAAATAAAAATAATTTTAAAAAAATATCAATGGGAGAAAATACATAAGTGTAATAATTTGCAGGGAGGTCCAAGATTAAAAACACCTTTGAAACAAACATTTTCAATGAAAACAACTTTGAAACAAACATTTTGAATGAAAATTGAGCAATTATGGAATTTTAGCTTTCTCCTTATCCTGTGTTCAAGGCTCAGCACAGTGTCTGGTATATAGCAGGAGTTAAATAAATGCTAGTTGACTGAAAAAGTCAGTCTAGGAGAAGAAAAAATATTGGAGAGACCTGCAATTTCTACGTGCTTAGTTTTTATTTAATGTATTTGTGTCATTGAAGCCCATAATTCTGTATATATTTTGAAGTATTACATAAGTAAGAATAAAAAAGAGAGTCAATAAATACTACTTTATAAATTCAAAACAATTTAAAATTGGGCTAAGGAGCCGCTAATCAATAAGAACTGTTAGAAAAGCTTTTAACAAGTATCTTATAGTACAGAATATAATAAAGCCCAAATGAATATATGACCTCAATGTAAAGTATGTTATAATTAACAAAAAAAATTGGAAAATGATATTATTTAAAAATTAGGAGAGGATTGATTAAAAAAAGGTTTTAGAAATAAACATAAATATGGAAATATAGACAGTTTTGATTATAAAATGTTAAGAAGCTTTTACATGAATAAAAGAATGCAGCTTGTATTATATTCTGATGTAATACAAGCTTCTTGAAGGAAAGGGTTGTTTTTATTTCCAGTTGTACATCTTCAGCATATGGGATAAGGCCTAGAATATATTCAATACTTGATAAAAATTTATTGGGTTGATAGAATGGGATGTAGGGGAACTAGGGGGAAAATCTTTGTATCAAATATCTTTGATCCAAATCTGATAACCAAGATAGATTAAGGAATTAACATAAATGTATTATTTTTTAGTGGTATGGTCAATAGACGTAAGTAAATTTTAAAAAGAAGAGTTGCAAACTTTGAATAACAAAATAAATTCTACATCATAATAAGTTCCACATCATAAATAATAAGAACTCAAAGTTTAAAACTCTGTAGTCTCGCCTCATTTCAAAAAAAATAGAAAAGATGACAAAGAATACAAATTGTAAATTTTGAGAAATTATAGAAAGACAAGAAAACCAATGCACTATTGATGAAACTATGGCTTCCAACTGTTCTAGATATAATGGGGAATAATTATTCAGGAAAACATTAAAATAATAATGCCCTTTGACCCAGAGATGATTCTATTTGACTTTAATCAGAGCAAAGTAAAAAAAAAAAAAAAAAAAAAAAGGTCCCCACATGTACCAAAATATTCACAATAGTGTTTTTTTTTTTTGAGGTAGTAAAAACAGTGGAAATATCACAAATGATCTTTAAATGATTTTAAAAAATTATGGTATATGAATTATGAAACTATATGAAATTAAATATTCTCTATGAAATAACAAATATAAGGAAGTCATGTAAAAGGAAGACTTTTACAAGCTGGAGCAAAATAAAATATCTGTCCAGGAAAATAATATATATAATAACAATTACAATATAAATATAAACAGTGCTAAAAATTAAGTTTGATATCAAGTTATTTCAAAGGTTCATTTATGTAAACAAGGAAATGAATATCTCTTCTTTTGGTAAAGGTAGATACTGTTATTTCTAGTCAATGTTTTATACAGTTATTGTATTGGTTATAATTGTCTGTGTGTGTGTGTGTGTGTGTGTGTATGTAATCTCAGAGCTTTTGTATTAGATTATGATACATAAAATATCTACCATTCAGTTTTTATAACAAAACTTGTTCTATAATAGACTCCCTACTTTTGGGGGCTGTCTATAGTCCAGCAGATAGAGTTTTGGACTTGGAGGCAGTAAGGCCCGAGTTTTGTTCTTGATCCTAAACAAGTCACTTATATTCTCTCTACCTCAGTTTTCTAATCTGTAAAATTAAAATTATAGCACCTGCCTTCCAAGATTGTTGTTAGGATCAAATAAGATAATCAGTGTAAAGTATTTATAAACTGTGTAGCACCATAAATATTCTAGCTATTTTCATTACTTTTACTGTTAGTATTATTTTATTTATTATTATTACATTCTTACAGGTTGTCTACCCAACTATCATAATCTGAACAATATTTTAATTTTGGAATTAGTAAAAGGAGAGCCTCAAAAGTATTAAGAAGTCTAGCTGTGTATTTTAACTGTTTTTAATTAACAAACCAAGAGTGATATTTACAAAAACATAATTATGGAAATTTGATACTACATTTCCTTTTTTTCAGATGTTCTGGAAATGATATAGGAGGAATAATCAGCATATAATTTGAGAATTTCTATGTCTTAAGACAAAGTCTATGAATGTTTGAGAAAAGGAGAGGGAAAACCTGACACTTTCTTAATATGTCAAAGCCTGAAAATCTTGAGTCTATACTTTCAAATTTGCTTAAATGTGATTACTCACTTAGAAAGAAATGAAGGAAATATGATTATATAAAAATGCTAAACAGAAAAAAGTAATTTTCCCCATATTGCATTCTCCTTTGTTTCTTACTTTGAAATCACAGTATTTCACTTAGAATAGAACCTGTTAGTCATACATTTCAACTCATTATTGAACAAGAATTCCTAGATAACATGACTAGAAAATGGCCTTGATTGGTAGACCTATAATGATAGAGAATTTTCTACATCAAAACATTTCAATTTTTGACTTTCAGAAATTTTTGGAAATTGGAAGTTTTTCCTTATATTGTCACAATTTCTTTACTCTCTGCAATGTTTATTTACTGCTCCTTTAATTTGTAGACCACAATGAATGTATCAAATCCTTTTTTCCAAATAAAAACCTTTTTGAGGATAGTTGTGAAAATCCCAAGGTGGCTAAATGGCTCAGTGGATAGAGTACTGGCCCATACATAAGGCAGAAAGACCTAAGTTCAGATCTAACCTCAGATATCCACTAGCTGTGTGACTATGAGCAAATCAGTTAATCTTTGTTTGTCTTATTCCACTGGATAAAGAAATGATAAGCCACTCCATTATTTTTACCAAGAAATCCTTATGGGGTAACAAAGACATGATTAAATGACTAAAAATCATCAAGAATAGCCTTATTTTCTTCACTACTTGGATAGGTCTGTGACCTCACTATTATGGATATTTCTTCTAATGCGTCAGAATGCAACCCATCCACATATCATTATTGTTCATTTCTTACTGTAAACTCTACACTTGAGGACCACCTAAGGCACTAAGAACATTCCTCTAAATTTCTGGATATTGAATGAGTAACAAAGCTATCTTTAGGATGCCTATTTTCTGTCTTTCATTCTTGCCAAATGACGGAACCAATTCTTTCTTTCAGTGGTACATATATCTTTATGATACATTTTGCATAATTCTGGTCCCCTGTTCTTTGATGACTTTCTGAAGTCCTTCCACAACTGCTCTTTTATTTATCTTCAGCCTCAATTTCTCAGATAGTGTTGAATTCTATAATTCACAGCCATATATTAAACACCATACTATTGATGCAAAAAAATGGGTTTTTATTTCAGGGAGAAGTTTAGAACTATAAAAATCTTTCAGTCTACTTTGAAGTTACTTGAGGGCAAAGACTATTTACTTTTATCTGTGTGTCCCCAATGTTAAGCCTTATGTCTTATACCTTATGTACAGCTTAATAAATGCTTGTTGAATGAGTGAATGAATTTAAAGATATGCTTGAGAAACAAAAACTCTGGTAGTTCCCACTGAGCTGGGTAGTTTTCATATATGAATTTCATAAGATAATGTACTTTTATTTCTTTTTTTAAAATTTGAAGACCAGCTTAACTATATCTAGATGTGTTCATTATTAAGTTGGCAGCATTATATCAAATTTTTCAGTCAAGGCACTTCTTGGAGATCATCAACTCTCCAAAAGTCACAGATCATTTCAGGACTGAATTATAGTATTAATAATTATATTAGCTAACTTTTAATTTTTTTATTAATAGTCTGTCATTGATTTAAATTTTTTGCAAGAAGGCAAGATGATTCTTCTGATACATAATAGATGTCCTGCTGAAGTGCTCTTACTCTTCCCAGATTTTTTTTCAGTTATACTATCATCCAAATCATCTTATCTCTTCATTTCTTAGTAGGAATAGACCATTCTTTTCTTCTGGGTTGTCTTATTTTGAAGGTGATCAAATTAGAAAAAATATTTATACACTGCTACTATAGTTTAGTAAAGCAAACCTCAGAGACCACAAGAACTAATGTGGTTTTCTAAAGTGTTCCACTTATTCCAAAGAAGTTGTTTGCTGGTTTGGATATTCTTGGATATATTTCCTTGCACTTCTGTATGCTACTGGTTGTTTAGGAAATTCATTTTGTCATTAAATGTACTGCTAGGAAATAGTAGAAAAAAATACCTCTATTTGGATTAATGGAAATAGTTTGGAAGTTGGAAGTGAAGCTCTGTTATTTATTAACCATGTCATGCAATCTTTCATGTTTCAGGTTCATGAGACATTTTTCAGCTTCATCTGTAAAGTAATAGCTAGGATTAAATATGCACAGTCTTGTCCCTTTTTGCAAAAGCTATTAGTCCCAATGTAAACAATATTTGTCTAAACAAGATAAAATCAGTAATGATATTGAGATTTGGGCTGCATATAAAATATTAAAGCATTAAAAAGCTGCTGATAAAGATGAGCTATTTTATATCTCCTTGTTAAAAATTGGAGATGATTATCTTAACATGGTGCAGAAGAAAGAGAGCTGAATTTGGAATTACAGGAACTGAATTAGAAACTCTAATTCTAACTCTTAACACTCACCTGGGTACTCTTGGACAAAAGTCACAATCTCTTTGGCCTTGTAAGTTAAGAATGAAGACAGGGCTAGATGATTTCTAAATTTCCTTTCAGGTCTATAATCTATGACTTATCCCCAGTTTATTCACACTGAAAGTTGCCTTATAATCAGTAAGTAAGTCTTGTTATAAGATCTGTGTTATATGCAGATGTTTTGCCCTATTAGAGCTTTTATCACATTTATACCTCAGAATAAATTTTTCTTCCTCAACTTCTCAGGGAACAACATAACCCAAAGAAAATTTAGTTTTGAAAAGATCTACAAGTCAAGGAAATCATACCTATAACAAAATTTGTCTTCGAAGATGATTGTCCATACTGTTGTTCAATATATTTGGGTTTGTATGTGAACATTCCAAATAAAGAATTAAATTGAACAGTGCTTGCACACAAGTATAAAAAGTACACTGGATTTCCAAAAAGCCTCTTCAGAGAAGGTAGAAAATCTATAAAATAAAAATTAAATGGACCAGTTATCAAAAAAAAAAAGATAAGATAGGCTTTAATTAAGTTTTCAACTATCCTCAATCATTTTTAACTTTTCTCTGCCTCTCATCTGAATAATTCATTTGATTTCCAGTCATCTCAAAGCTAAAATATCTTCTCCTTTTTTTTCCTCTTTTTTTTTTCCTCTTCTCATGTAGATTATGTCTTGGTTCAACCTTATAGATAGTCCTGTATTATAGTATTGTACTATACTGTAATCTTCTCCTGACTGATCTTTCTCTAATCTCTTCCCTCTCCAATCTACAATTAATAAAGTTATTTTTCCAATATAGAAGTCTCACTGTATCATGCCTCCACCCAATTCAAAACTGTTAGTGATTGTTTTTTATATGCAGAGTAAATTTAAAAAGCTTTTATCTTATATTTCAAAGAGTTTGTTTAATATTGTCTCCATTTAACCCATCCTGTCTTCTTTTATATGAATACTTTTCTTTCATCCTCTATGTTTTCTCATCATGTTCTGACCTTTCCAACCTCCATTCCATGTCCCATGTCTAGAGAATTCTCCTACTCCTCTTCTTGAAGTTTTTCTTCTCTTTCTAGACTCAACATGCCACCCACATTATGAAACCTTTAATTTTTGCCCTCATGTAAAATATCTAAGGGATATAAAAAATAACATGTGTGATTTTACTCACCTCTTGCCATTTCTAGCATTGTCACTTTCTCCTGATAGTGTATGTGATATTCTTTAGGATTTTCAACAATAAACTTTGATTTTTCAGAAGAAGAAATGGAATCTTTCCTGCTTACAGGTTTCATGAGACTCTTTGGCAAGAACCAGAAAGGTACAGCTGCAATAAGACTTAGGGCACCTGCTATTAAATAACCTAGCCACCAGGCACCTACCCATTGTGTATCCTTTGGAGTAATGGCTAGGTTGTCTAAAAGAAAAAGAAGATAACTGAGTTGTCTATCTGGAAACATTTATTTAAACACTTCCAGCACCAGAAATTTGATTAGTTAGTCACACAGAGGATCAATTACCCCACATTAATTTCTAATGCTAAGATTTATTTCTTCCTATAAATCATCGTTTTTTCAGTTGAAAAGAATTAAGAACTATTTGAACCATATTCAATTCAATTCATCTTAATATGTACTAGTTGATACCTACTATGTGCTCAGATACTAATAATATGAAAAGATAGATAGATAGATAGACAGACAGACAGCCAGAGATAAAACATTTACTTTAGAAGTAGCTAGATAGTTCCATGGATAAATGATTAAACTTGTCTGTAGTCAGGAATATTTGAGTTCAAAAATAGCCTTAGAGGGGCAGCTAGATGGTGCTGTTTACAGACACTTAACACTTATAAGCAGTGTGATCCTGGACAAATAGTTTAATCTTCAACTGCCTCTAACACTCACAAAATAGCCTCACACATTTATTATTTGAGTTACTATGAATAAGCTATGTAACTAACATCTCATTTTCTTGCCTGTAAAATGGATATAGGATAGTTGTGAGGATAAAATAAGTTGTTATTTGTAAAGCACTTTCCAAATATTAAAACACTGTATAAATATGACATTGTTATTATTGTAATTATTGTGGTGTTCACTATGTGGTAGGCACAGGCTTAACAATAGAAAAATAAATCAAGACATTTCTTCCCCTAAAAGGGAAAATAACACATAGAAATTAGCTGGAAGGGAAGAAAATCTTCACTGTAAGAATTGGAAATTGAGGGAATATCCATCAACTGGGGAATGATTGAATAAATTGTAGTATGTGATTAAGCTGAATATTAATTTTCTATGAAAAATGATTAGCAGGATGCCATTAGAAAAACCTGGAAAGTCGTCCATGAGCTCAAGCAAAATAAAATGCACTGTGTACATATTACTGGCAAAGTTGTAGGATGATCAACTGTGAATGATTTTGCTATTCTCAACAATACAACGGTCCAAGACTATTCTGAAGAACTGATGATGAAAAATGCTCTCCATACACAGAGAAAGAACTGATTATGTCAGAATCCAGACTGAAGCATAATTTTTAAAACTTTTTTTTCTTAAGGGATTTATTTTGGGGGAAAATTTGTTTTCTTTTACAACATGACTTTTATGGAAATATTTTACATAACTTCATGTCCTTTTTCAATGGAGGTGTGGGGAGCAGAAGAATGGAGAGAATTTGGAACTCAAAAATTTAAAAACAAATGAAAAATTGTTTTACATGTAACTGAGGAAATATACGTGTGTATAAATTTTTAAAAAGTAAAATATTCACCTGAAGAGTGTTCTACTGAGGAAATCACCTACACTGGTAAATAATTTTTATAAATATAGAGTAAATGTATTTCATTTGAGAGTAAAAAGATCTACCAACTGGGAACATGATACCAGCAGATGTTACTTGAGATTAGTAAAATTAGCAAACACTACAAATCAGATATTTTAAAGCAATATCTACTTAAACTATTCCATACAAAATAGTTTTTCACAGAACAAAGTCTTTTTCGGAACAAAGATGAGCACATGTTTTAGATCATATATTTCCCATTGTTTCACTCCTGAGTTGAGGCCAATTCCCTTTTAGCATAAAAGTTTTATATTCAGCTATACCCATATGTTAGATCACTCATCCTGCTATCACCCTTTATACCTGACCCTCAGCATCCATTCCACCAGTTTCTAGGGAAGTAATTCTATTCAGCTTTTTAACTTCCACAATGGGACTACACCATTTTGATGATGACTGAGTGAAAACTTGTGTTGTTTTTCAATTATGTCTGACCCTGTTATGTTGACCAAAATCCTGGAGTATTTTGCCATTTCTTTCTCTAGAACATTTTACAGATAAGGAAACCAAGGTAAACAGGATTAAGTGATTTGCCCAGGATCACACAGATACTAACTGTATAAGGCCAGATTTGAACTTAAGCAGATAAGTCTTCCTGATTCCAGATTGTAGATTCCAGATTCCAGGTGGCACTCTATCCACTGGGCTAAATATAATTATTGATAAGTTTTCAATTAGGCAGTTAGGTGGCACTCTATCCACTGTGCCACCTAACTGCCTAATTGAAAACTTATCAATAATTATATTTAGCCCAGTCCCAATCTTACATCCATTCATCTGTCCAGATTGCATATTGATATCAATCACTAATACCACCATCACCATACTTTTGATCTCTTGCTTTGAAATCCCTTCCTATTTTGAGATTGTGTGTGTGTGTGTGTGTGTGTGTGTGTGTGTGTGTATGTTATGTTAGAGAATAGGCTGTAAACAAAGGAGTCAAATAAATAATATTATTGGTTCTGAATAGAGCAGGTTAAATAGCTATTTTATCGATTACTTCATTATTACACAGAATCCTCAGATCAAAACTTACTTCTTGGGTCAGAACTTGTTTGTATGTAATGTAAGATATTTGAAAATTAGGTTTTTCTGTCATTCATATTGTCTAATAATAATAATAGCAATAAATCTAGAATTTTATACCTTAGGAACTAGGTGACATTATAATCTTCATTTAATATATTTAGTAAATTGAAATAGAAGTTAAATGATTTGCTCTTGCTCATATACCTAGTAAATGTCTGGGACTCAACTTGAAATCATGCTTTCTTGACTCTGTACCACCTACTTACCTATCCATAGGTTTAGTATATCACCTAGCACATAATAAGCACTTTAACAAATGTATTTTCATTCATTTGATCTTTGAAGTCTCAGTTTCTAGATCTGTTTTAAGGTGGAATAATAATTGTGCAACTTTAGAATATTATCAAAAAACCTGTTAATAGAAGTCCTATAGAAGTACAATTAGTGATTTTATTTTATTAAGTATTTTTAATTGAATAGCATTTCCCCCACAAAAATATAGAACTTAATAGAAATTACATGATTCAACTCTTAGTTTACAGATGAAGGAGGTAGGACACAAAAATGTTACATATTGCTCACAATCACATGGCTAACTAATGGTAGGTCAATGGTAGCCCACAAACAAGGTCCAGTGATCTTTTCCACTACATTGAATTGTTTTATTCTTGATTTCATTTCTTCACTCCATTCTTTTCTCTGAAATGGAAATATTCTATCTCTGCAACATAAACTTAATTCTGTTTCTGTTAAATGACTACAAAGTAGCATAGTGCACTGGGTCTGAAGTCAGACAATCTGGCTTCAGATCTTGACTTTGCCACTTACTATCTGGAGAACCTCAAAAAACATACATAACACCTCAGGAGCAATTGTCTCATCTATGAAATGATGGCTTTGCCCTAGATAATATCTAAGACCTCTTTTAGCTCTTAATCTATAAATGCATTAACATAATTTGTTCATCTCATCCCCTCATATGCCTTATATTTTGTTAACATCCTTCATTTGAAGATAGAAATGCAAAAGCTCTAGCATTTTAGAAATTAATTATTAACACAATGTGCTTTTTACCCAAACATCCACAAAACAGCCACTTACTTGAAACATTTCTTTCCACATTGTTTCTTTAAATTCTAAAATAAGTGAATGAGTTAAATGTCATCACTGTACTTCACATGGTCACCTTTATACTTATAATGGATTGAAAAGGAACTTCCAACAATGGTAGGAATTTTAGAAATATCAGTGAATTGCACTTTTTCACCTCATAGCTTCAAAATTTAATTCACAATTTTAAAAAAAGTGGCCTTATCTTATTCCCCTTTTTTGCACTTCTGGTTGCAAAGAATAATGAACTATTTCTTATAAATGTGGTTATCACAGAAGAGTCCAATACTTAATGCATGAGCAAAATACTAAAAGGGAAGAATTCCATGTGGCAGTCTTCCAGATCTAACCTACAGATAATTTTGTAGAATAAAAAGACATTTGATTTCCAGAAGATTATAAGATCTTTATGTCTTTTTTGAACTTCCCAATAACATTGTCAATGGGTATGGTTATAATAAATGTTGACACGCCTGTACTTTCTCAAAATCAGGAAATTATTGAAGGCTTTCCTGTCCAGGAATGTATTTTAACTCAAAACCTTGAAAGGTCATATGTTCTAACAAGAAATAATAAGCCACTTCATCACCTGTCTTTTCATATTCTTCTTATTAATATACATGGAGAAAGATAACATAATAAGGATTATTTTTCAATTAGTCATTTCATTAACATATAATTTCTAAGCATCATGAATGTTACTCATATATTTTTTAAAGAATCCACAATAACTCTTTTTCTTAAAAAAAAATTCTTCCTTACCTAGGTTTACAAAGCCAATGTCAACATATAGTTTGGCACATAGTGAGCCTAAAAGAAATCCAAATATTGGTCCAATAATTGCAACCGTCTGCACACACCCTGAAAAACAAAACAAATTTCTCTTTGCATATACTGTTAAAAATGCAGAACTTCTTCAACAATAAATGTCAGTTCAATTAAGGATTTTATCAATAGATCATATTTCATATTTTTATTCATATATAGGTTGAACTGGATGGCCTTCTAGGTTCTTTCCAATTTATTTGATTTTTCTCCCCTATTTATTATGGAATAGGGATTTTATGAGGGTAGTTGGAGAAAAATGTTTTTGTATAAAGCATCAATTAAAATGATATGATTAGGAATTAGCATTCTGGATCAAATATTATATTTGGGAAAGCTATTAATACTCTCAGGGCATCAAAGGACCATAAGAGATACTATTGTTAATGTTCAAATCACATTAGAGATCAATTTAACTTAACAAAAATTTATTAAACTAATATGTGCAAATCACTTCTACTAGATGATGACCATTAAAAAAAAAAAAAGAAAAACGAACTTACCCAACCTTCAAGAAGTTTATAAATAAAGGAACAAATTCTTTAACCTCACTCATCTTCATTCTACTCATCTGAAAAAGGGAATTATACTTGCATCACCTACTTATAGGTGATACTGTATCTCATGAAATGAGGTATGTAGAATGCCAAATAAAAGGACATAATAAATTGAGGACATCATGTTGCTATGAATTATTGTTAATTTTATTAATAATTAATGATGTTAATAACCTCAACAAAGGCTTTGACTAATCAATGAGATTCGTAATTGTTCCCATATGGAGAGATAACAAAACAGAGATCAGTCTTAGAAAGGGGGTAGAGAGAAATAAAGGAGGATTTTATGTTTGCATGAGTTTGGGACTCTGGAAGGGACAGAAGAATGAAGAAAGAGAAGTTATAGTCATTCCATGACAATGGCCTGAGTGTACTCCACATCTGGAGTAGCTTTCTTTAAGAAAATGAGAAATTATTTCTATTTAGATGAAAATACTGGAGAGAACTGTGTGTCTTATCCTAGGTATTTGTCCTAATGGCAAGAATACTGAAAGAAACAAAGAACCCCAAGTGAAATAGGCAAGATCTACTCAGCTCAACATTAATTTTCTTTGTTTTTCTTAGGTTTATTCTGTTAAGAAAGATATTTGCTGGAATTAATATTATTTCTCATAAATACTTGTTGACCTTGTTTTGTTGTTGTTGTTGTTTGTTTGTTTTGTTTTGTTTTAGTATAAAGATGCAGTAAGATCTACTTTGGAGAGAGCAGCTGTTCCAGCATTTGGTTGAGATTTTAACCCCCTAGCTCAATGCCAGTTTTTTTTTTTAACTCGGGGCATATATGTGAGCAATTTTATAATTACAATTTTAAGTTAAGAATATTACCATCAATATCTATCCTATATTATAAATATGCCTCGTAGACTTAAGTGAAAGTTATAGTGACAGCAATAACAATGTAACAATATCATTGAGAAACAGGGCAAGTCCAGCCTCAGACACATACTGGTAATGTGAACCTAGACAAGTCTTCTTAATGCCCTAGGTAATGCTCTAACTTTATAAATTGAAAGGAATATACAGAGCTATACCTTGGAAGAGGGTGTTTTCTTATATAGGGATTTCCTTTTAGCAAAAAAATCCTGTATCTAGCCCCTACACTCGCATATTACACAATAACTGATATCTTTATAACATTTTACAGTCACAGGTAATTTTTATTTACTTCATGAAATGTGATGCTCACAGCTCTGTAAATTAACACATGCAAATATTATTATCCCCTTTTTACAGATGAGGAAATGAAGTCTTAGGTAGTAGCTAGTAGGAACTTTTCCAAGATACACATCTAGAAAGTAACAATGTAAAGTTGAAGCTAATTTCAGAACTCTTTGCCTTACTTCACATAGGAAAAAAAAATGTATCAATTACTCCAATATTTATTTCTGAGACAATTTAAGAAATAATTGTTACCAATATAAAATGCAGCATTGTCCTCACTGGCATGGTCATCAATATAGGTAATTCCCAGAGGCTGAATGGGAGTTTCTCCTATTCCACGGAGGAGATTTCCCAGAAAAACATAAACCCACATGGAGGTTCGAGTTTCTGTTTCACATCCTTAATAAAATTTGAAATGGCACAGGAGTTAAAATTTGACCATTATTCAAATACAGAGGTTTTCTTTGGCAACATCCAAAGAATAATTGAAGAATAAATAAAGTAATAAATAGAATAGATTTGGAGTAGGTGAAAATCTAATTCTTTAGTGACAATCATATTCCCTTGCTGCCTCAGTTCTCAAAAATGTTGCCTAAGTTACTGACTATATTAATGTTAATTTTAAAAATGAATACCTATACTGTGGAACTTCCAAAGTTTGTGATGTTATACCTCTTTTCTCTGTTCTATCTTCTGCATCCTCCAGAATAAAATCCAAGCTATGTAGCATAACTCTCCATTTTGAAACATTTGCCTTTCCTCTAAGCTATCTTGAAGAAGTGAGTGTTTCAATGCCACTCTCTATCTAGCTGGTCCCAGACATGTTGCAAATTTAAATCGGATTATATTCTCTCCATGTGCCCTGCCATTATGCATCTTCCATACCCTTTCCACCTTAATCTATTTTCAAGTTTAGGAGCCATAATAAAACCAATAAAGTCACTGCTATAGGAAACCTACTACATTTACTATTCATGTGACTTCCCAAATCAACACATACCTTGATGGCCATGATTCCTTCATATTGTCTTCCCAATTAGAACGTAAATCCCTGAGGGCCTTGGGGGAGGAAGGATTGCTATGACTTAAGATTCTATCCCTAGAACTTAGTGTCTGGCATATAGGGAGGCTTAATAAATGCTTTTTTTCCTTTATTCTTTCAAGAAAATCAAAGTAAAAATTACTACCACAATCTTTTCTCTCTTAAATTTTAACTTGAATGTATTTCTGGCAAATATTTTAACAATTTGAGAACTTTACCTTCAGTCATGAAGATCATGTGATAGCAGTAAGAATGAACTAATATCTTTTAAAAATCTATTATATCTATTATTACATAAGTTTTCTAGAGTCAACTTGAGAGCACTAGCTCTGAAACTTCTCACCACTTTTCTCTGGTTAACATGTAATACTTAGTATAAGCAAACATGAAAACTAAATCCAATGCTCCTTGTACATTCTCATAGAATTTGCAAAACTACAAATTCCATAGCAAAGCATTGTAATAAGATTAAAAAGGCAAATTTAAGAACCAAAAGATGCTGATTCTCTTCAATATAATGACTTCAAGTTGCTAAATCTCTAGGTTCTCTGTTCCTCCCTCAGAAGAAAAATTGGCAAGCCATGAACTGATATCAGCAATATTCTTTACCTCAGCTATACTTCTCTTTCTGGGAGAATAATTCATACTCTAAAGGTGAATGGAACATTGTAGTTTAATTCACTGAAAAGTTCTATCCTGAGCCCTTCTCCTCCCCCACTTCAATCAACTAACTCAGCAATAAATATCCACAAATGTGGATGAGAAGAGCTCATATCTTGATAAAACCATCAATTAACCTGTTAATAAGAAGTTCAGCTTGTCTAGACAATTTCACAAATCCTCGAGATTCAGAAGGGTTTAAATTGGCTGATTTCTCCCAACTACATACTCTACATTAGTAATTTTGGAAAAAATTTCATTCTCACAATCTTGTTGCCTACTTCAGTAAAGGCAGAGGGGAAAGGATATTAATAGGAAATTGGTGTCAATCAGGTATGAAATAACATTGTTTTTTTTTTTCAGAATTAAAGGAATAATCTTACCTGTATTTATGTTAGATTGAGATCTTTCCATAACTGAAAGTGATATTTTTTCATTGAGGTCTCGTAGGCATGGAGAAATAGTGATGGTGGAATTGGAAGGAGAAAATTTTTCATAACTGTAACTGAATAAAATGAAGACTTTATATACTCTGAGAATATTCATTCACTCAATCAAAAGCAATGTACACTATATTCCCATATTCCACATCTTTCCATAGGTTGTGCACTACAGATTTGGGATATTTATGGATCTGACACAATATTAAAATCATCAGATTTTTAAATGAGAATTATACAGCAAATGTTATATGTAAACTTTAAAGAATCCCATTTCATATAGAAGAGAAAACCTTGAGAATTATATTTTGGTCAGTTAATGATTTGGATAAGTGAGAAGAAAATTAAAGTAAAGATATTTTATAGATCATTATCTTCTATTTTTGCTATGGAAGGAGCAATGATCTTTGAGTGTTAAATTCATTCTTAAAGCAACATTCCCAGTTCTGTCACTGTGTGACTGAAAAGGTCATATAATCTCTCTGGACCTCAATTTCTCCACTTGCAGAATAAGAGAGTTGGACTAAATTATCACTTAGGTTCTTTGAAGCTCTAGAGCTTAAGTCTATGACACTGTGATTAATGAAGATTCATTTTATAAATTCAATTTAATGCTATATTAAAGTAATCCAAAATGTAAAAATAGGGACAACTATTTCTTTTGAGGTAAAAGATAGAATGGTGATTTAATCACTATTTTTATAACTTTTGTTTTGTGTTTTGGTTGTGAAATAAAAGCTTTTAGAAATCATTTATCCAAATTGCATGCCAGTTCTTTATCTCCATATGGGAACATTGGATGCATGTAACAATTTTTTTCTTGACTCAAAGTATCATGCTCCAGTGACTGAAGTATAAAATAGCAGTAACATTATTTCTAAACATCAATAGCCACCATCATTCCATAACACCAATAATCACCATTACACCCAGGCATAATAACAAACATACATACATACATGCCTCTGTAATGTAGGAGAGGCAATAAGAGGATAGAGCTCTGATTTTTTAGAATAAATCAATTTATTATAAACTGTAAAGAAAGATTGTACATAATATAGTGGGAAAGAGCTTTGAATTTAGAATCAGAAAATCTTGGGCTTTAATTACAGCTCTGCCATATATTAGGTCTGTGATCCAGGGAAAGCTATTTAAATTCTCTGAGCCTAAGCTTTCTTATCCATAAAATGGAATAATAATAAAAACACATCATGTGAGGGGATATTGGAAAGTTTTTTGGAATATATAAATGTATGCTGCTATCATTGATATGCTATTACTACAGCTAGCAAAATAAACTTAGAAAAAATAATTATGTATTTGTATATTGAAAAAGAATAGAATAGAGTGGGAAGATTAATTGGACTTGATAGTGGCCAATAAAAATTAACAGGGAAATAAAAATCGATCAAAAGAGTCAAAATTGTTCTAGTGATCAGATATCAAGTCTGGTCTGGGGGCTCAGAACTTTCATTATTATTTTATTAAAGCCAGAAAAATTCTTATGAAGTATTGAAATTTATATATGTGACTAAAATTTATTTTCACAAAATCCTTTTTTGACTTCCTTTCCCAAATATACCATAGTGTTGACATATCTAGACAGAATGAGTTTATAGGTTAATAGTTTATATTTAGACATGGAGTAAAAAGACCTAGATTTTATTTAAAAGTAAATTGGATGAATGTTTATTTGGTCAAGAGAAGTCTATTTTTGCCTTTTATTTTCCTCTCATCTTAGTTATTTTTTCCTTGTGTGTTGATGATCAAACCTTTCTCAGGTGTATAAGTTCTATTCTTATTCAAATTTCTTAGCACATTATGTGCATTCTTTAATTTATATATTTACCACTTTCTACTTAGTATTATATATATATATTCAATTGGAAAATCTTTGAAGGCAGAAGCATTGTCTCATTCTGAAATTTTAAAGATCATATCATTGGTAAAAGTTCTCTAATTCCAACTCTTTCATTTACAAAGAAATTGAGAAGAAAATGAAGTGACTTAAATCAGCTCCCTCAATTCAAGAATTCTACTCTGATCTTTAGGTCTTTAAATACTATCCCTTCTACTTGAGTGATTTGGGGACATTATCTTTATCTCCTCCATACCTAGCACAATTCATTGACATATAGGTACTCAATAAATGTTAAATTAAAATAATTTAATCCTTCCATGAATACTTCTCAGGCCAGAACAATAGAGGTTCTCGCTTTTAAGCAATTTAATAGAATGTATTCCTTGGGTACTATATAAATTGCTTTTCAATGTTAGCCAATTTTTAATAAGGATTTGTCCAGTATCTCCAGCTTGTGAATAAGGCTTTTGAATTCAGAATACAAATCTTCCATGGTGTATCATGAAGAGTATTAAAAAATAGTGTCATAAATAATAGTCAACAAATAAATAATAATGATTAATCTTCATAATGATATCCTTAATCTGATGTAGTTTTTGTTTGTTTGTTTTTTGCCAATGTAAGTTTGTTACAGAGAGTACATAGCATTATTGTCACCTTAGTCTACTATGTTATTTCATTAATGTAAATTTTTGTTGATCAATGTGAATGGAATTCTGTCATCTATATATATATATATTAGAATAGTTTGTTTTAGACTTACTGTCCCATGAAGAAGTGAGGCATAGCAATAAGCAAAGTTCCAACTCCCATAATTAGGCATCCTGTTCCAATTATCTTCGGCCTATGAAGTTTGGCTCCAAAGTAACTAACAAAGGTTATCACTAAAAGATTCCCTTTTGTGGAAAAATGGAATATTTATAAATTCATTATACAAAACAATATTAAAGAAACTATGTTATTCTCATAACATCAAGTGAGGAGTTTTTCTCAAGCTTAGGACAATTATAAACTTAATTACTCTATGGTGTGTCAACCAGTTTGCCTTCTTTTGGTCTTGCCTTTCTTCAGGTGTAAGTTGATCGATGTCATTTTCTAGCACAATGTTTTATCCCTTCCTTAAACGGCCTCAATGACTTAAACCAGGAACTGAATTTCTTTTTTTGATAATAGCTTTTCATTTTTAAAGTATATGTAAAGATAGTTTTCAATATTCACCCTTTCAAAGCCCTGTGCTCCAAATTTTTCTCTCTCTCTTCCCCTCATCCCCTTCCCTAGACAAAAAGTAATCCAATATACATTCAACATGTGCAAATCCTCCATATATGTTTCCATATTTATCATGCTGTACAAGAAAAATCAGATCAAAAAGGAAAAAAAATGAGAAAAAAAAGCAAACAAACAACAAAAAGATGAAAATACTATGTTATGATCCAGATTCGGTCCCCACAGTTCTCTTTCTGGATGCAGATGGCTCTCTCCATCACAAATCTATTGGAATGGGCCTGGATCACTTCATCTTTGGAAAGAGCCACATCCATCAGAATTGATCATCACATCATCTTGTTGCTGATGTGTATAGTCATCTCTTGGTTCTACTCAGTTCACTTAGCATCAATTTATTTAAGTTTCTTCAGACTTTTCTGAAATCATCCTGCTGATCATTTCTTACAAAACAATAATATTCCAGAGCATTCATATACATTAACATATTCAGCCATTCCTCAATTGATGGGCATCCACTCAAGTTCCAGTTCCTTGACACTATACAAAGAGCTGCCATAAACATTTTAGCACATTTGGATCTTTTTCCCTTTTTTTGATCTCTTTGCGATACAGACCCAATAGAGATACTGCTGGATAAAAGGTATGTACAGTTTGATAGTTCTTTAGTTACAGATAGATGAACTTAATTTCTAATGATCTCATTGTTTTAGATCTCTCAGATAGTGAGGTAGCTTAGTAAATGGAGCATTGCATCTAGACTTAGGAAGATAAGTTCACATAAGGCATCAATTACTAGTTGTACAACTCTGGGCAAATTGCTTACCATATGTTTACCTTAGTTTCCTCAATTATAAAATGGGGATAAAAATAGTACCTACCTTATAGGGACGTTTTGAGTTGCAAATGAGATAATATTTGTAAAAGACTTATTACAGTGTCTGTTGTACTTAATATATGTTTGTTTCTTCTTTTCTGCCTGCCTCTATTAGTTAATTTGTGTTCCTATCTAGTGAAGCTGTGATTCAATATTAATTAATTATTTTTTTTATATTTTAACTGCCTGGATTAAGACTACAACTTCATTATCCAGATAGCATTTAAATATTTGGTAAAACACATGTCAGCTTAACTTCCCTGGCTCCTTCCTTGTAAGTACTCTTTCATAGTAAAGTTAAAACTAGCTGATACAGACTGACAAAGAAGGAACATACAAACAATCTCAAGAGTTAATGAAGCTTAAATTTAAAACAAGGTCAAAGAGAAATGTTCTTAACTGATGATAGAGTTCTTCAAGGTCTTCTATTTACAGGGTATATTTAAGCATTTAACTCCCCTAAAACATTTGAGACATTTTGTGCGTTCATGTGTGTGTGCGTGTGTGTGTGTAGAATGGGCTAACCATTAAATTGTGGCAGTGATTTCTCAATCTATCGTGTCAAACTCAAATATAAATGGATCATTAAAGGTCATATATTGACTTAGAAAATGATAAATTAACATTATTTTAGCATATTATACTTTATTTTCTTTAGCTTTTCCAATTTACATTTTAACTGGGTTCCTCACATGCTTCCTCATAAGTTTTCTACCTCTGGAAACAATAAGCATTTTCATTTGCTTACTGGTGTGAATAATTTCTTTGGATTTCATTGGAGAAGTTTTATGGTATTTCTGAATCTGAGACAATCAATCAAATAGAGCCTTCTATTTTGAAAGGTCTATTTTGAAAGAATGACTTCCTTCTTTAACTTCATATTCTGCAAGACAACTTTCCTGATTTCCCCAATGGCTAATGTCTCCCTCTCAAGCTAGCTTGTATTTATGTAATTTGCATATATTTCTAAACATTCATTTTATGTTTGCTTTTATGTATGTAGTAATCTTTCCTATTAGAATATAATAAGATCCTTATGAGAAATACTGTTTTATTCTTTGTACTTATACCCTCAGTATTTAGTACACTTGGCAAGTGGTTAATAATTGATTTATAATTGGAGTATAATTGGATATAATAATCTATTTGGAGTATCCACAGGGCATCATCCATGATATTGGAAAAAACCTTAAATAATACTTCCTATGTATTATAACGTGTCATTATTTTATGCCCTGCATAACAATTTTTAAAAAGTGATCTTTACCTCTGCACCTTTCAAATTATTATATGATTTTAAAATTTTTATGAGCGGATATGCTTGAGGAGGCCCTTGAAGGTTGCTTTTTTCCTATTAAATTGAATATTGTTCAATAATGATTTTTGCATAATGATAACTCCCACTTGCTTAGTGAAAAAACCTTCAGGTGAAACCAAAGTGATGGAAAGATATATGGTAGATATAAGAAAGTTGCAACATATTACTAGATATGACATGACAGAGACTAAATGTTTCTTAAAAGAAACCAACCAGAATATAAATAAGCAGAAAGAGAGAGTTATTAACCAATAGAGGAATAAACAATATGATTGTTACATGTGTGCCCACAAAATATTAAAAAGAAACAGAAGAAGAGTTTTACTTCATTTTGGGGGGAGCATTTGGGGAAAGACATGGAGAAGTCAAGTTTTTTTGTCACAATGATTCCATTATTGGATATTTATTCTCCAAAAAATAATATGTAGCTTCATAAGTACAAAAAAATTGGAGTAAGAAGGCACTAGAAATAATTGAATAAATTACGTTACAGGAATATATTTAACTATTATAGCACTGTAAGGAATGGCAAAAACAAAAAACTCAAAGAAACTTTGGAAGATTTGTATGAATGGTTACAAAGTGAAGTAAGTACAACCAAGAAAAGGATACCCAAAATTATTATAATAATATAAAGGTAAAAATAAAACTACTAACAGACATCAGAACATTTATCAATATTTTGACTAGTCTGGCTCACAGAGATTTGATAATGAGGCATTTATCTAAACTTTTCAGAGAAAGAGGGCAGATTATAGTTGAGAAATGAGGCACATGTTTTCAGCTGTGGTCAGTGTTTACTGTTTCCAATTTGCATGCTATGGTGAGAGGTACTGGGAAATGGCAGCAAAGTTGTTGCTGTTTTTAAGCATTAACCATTTTTTTTAAAGGAATACATGAAGAAAATCACATAATATGAGAAAATGTGGTGAAAGGCTCAGCTGCACTAATGAAAAGAATTTCTGTCAGCAAAAACACAAATCTATGGAAATGGCTATGAGTTTTTACAAAGTGATAAGAATATCATCTTGTGACCTACTCTCAATTTGTCAAATATTAAATACATTATTTTAGAAATAAAGCCAAAAACCCAGTTTAGTTGTCATAATACCTACCAATTTCAAAGCTGCCATCAATAACACCAATCAAAGAACTAGGGATTTCAAATCGTCTTTCTATTTGAGTGATTGTGCTCTTCAGATAGCCTTCTGACAAGGCTTTGGCAAAATAAACAAAAGATAATGCACAGAGAAATACCTGTAAAAGGACAGATAAATATGATCTGATTTTATGAATAACACAAATTTACAGTAATATAAAATGAAAAGGGTAGCTTTGCAGAAGAAAATCTGTTCATGTATAACCATTTGGGCTTTTCCTTTCAAGGGAAAGATTCCTATATCAGTGTTATTATCAAGCCTTTTTGTTTTAATCTGGAGAGCCATAGTCACACTTAAATTTTCTCAAATACTGAAAAAGAGACTCTATCTATGGAGCTTTGATTAGAAGAGGTTGAATCTTTTGTTTTATACAAAAGACACACACACACACACACACACACACATACACACATACACTTTATGAACCAACTGCTCAGTCCATGTTATAAATATGCCACAGCAACATTCTATGTGTGAATAGAGACCATAATTTAGTATTCTAAAAAATATGTTGCATTAATGATGTGGCTTTTTTCATTAAATCTTTATCAAATATAACCAATTTCCTTTTATGTTTTTCTTGGTTCCCTTTGCTGGTTAAATATATTTATTTTTTTTCCTGTAAAAATGATGATTTTTTTTATTTACAAGCCTTTTAAAACTCTTGCCAATAAGATATGAAATTTAATAAATTACTTATATGCACTATTACCTGAATACTACAAATGTTTATTATGTTCACACTGGACATAAACCTGCTTTGAAAAGTGTGGTTTTAATATATTGTCAATTAATCAAGCAACCACCATTTGTTAAGGATTCATTATGCACTAGGCATTGTGTTAAGTATATTGAATATAAAGAAAAGCAAATAGTAGTTGTGTTTCTCATGAATCATATATTCTAACTGGGGAGAGAATATGTAAATAACTAGGTTTGTGCAGTCTATATTTAAAGTAGATAAGGTCAGCGAGGTGGCATAGTGGATAAAGCACCAGCCCCAAAGTCAGGAGGACCTGAGTTCAAATTTGACCTCAGACACTTAACACTTCCTAACTGTGTGACCGTGGGCAACTAACTTAAGCCCAATTGCCTCAGCCAAAAAAAAAAAAATAGATAGAAGGTAATTTAATGAGAAAGCACTAAGAGTTTTGGGGTGGGAAAAGGGAGATGGGAAAAATTTCATGCAGAAGATGAGATTGAGCTGAGTATTGCAGGAAGTAAAATAAATAAATCGAAAAGGAGAGGTGAAGGTATAAAACATGACAAGAATCAGGGACCAGCAATACAAACAAAGAAACAGATGGAAGCTAAAAAGTTATGTTTAAAGAACTACAAATGTTTTTGTACAGCTAGGTATTAGAATTAAAGACAAACATCTTCTCTAGCTACAATTAAAGGAGAATGAACAAAGAACAAAGATCATCAATGTCATTTAATTCCTTTATCCCACCCTACCTTTAGTTCTCCACAGCAAGGTTGTTTTCCTTCTGAAATAGATGACTCTGATTTAAAAGGAGTCCTGTCTATGGGTCGTTCAGATTTTGAGAATAGTTGGGTATTTTCTTTGGGTGAATTTTCCATCATAAAAATGATCCTTCACTGGGATTCTGTTGAAACTGAATTTTCAAAATTATTTAAATCTGTTGTAAAATTCAATAAATAAGACTTCTACCACAAATAAGAAATATGACAATATTTATTATATGCTCAAGGAAGAAGAAACAAATAGCAATTTTGTAGAAGAGCACATAGCACATGGTTCTTTAAATATATATATGTATAAGTACATATACATATGTATTTAAAATAATGTTATATTACATTATTGTTATATTTTATTATATTTACATATTATTATTTCATTTTACATTATTATTTATTGTTACATTTATATTTCCCAATATGCACCTCCTTCCTCCTCCTCTATGAAAGCCATCCCTTACCATAAAAAATAAAAAAGAGGGGGAAAACCAATTTGGCAAAACTATTCAACACATTCAAAAAAGTCTAACATTATATGCAGTGCAAAACGTGAAATTATATTGTGTGAATAGGTAAACTTAACTGCTTTAATGGGGGGAGAGGAGGATGGCATAAATCAGAAGATAGAATAATAAATCACTCTACAATCTGCAGGCATTTATTTCATCCTTTCTCTTTGATCCTTAATAAAATCAGGGGATTGACAAAGTACTCTGTAGCTTTCTTGTTCAGTTTGAATATTTTATGAGACTGTTTGCATACTATTAACTATGTATGCACTAGGAAACTTTCTAATTAAACTTTTCCATTGTTTTATTGAGTAATGTTATTGTTGAGACTATTTGGTTCCTATATATAATTACTTTCTCTGCATTCTGTTTAATCAAATACATATAAAAAGAAAATAAAAAAGTTGCTGTTGTCATGTTTGATGAAACAGGATTTTGCTAAGTTGGAGGTTTTACCAGTCTAAGCAAGAAGCAAAGCAAGGAAGAAAATGAATTCCCATGTAAATTAACTGCTGGAACACA